>NC_059175.1:64479819-64790839 GCF_019923935.1 Bubalus bubalis | reverse complement strand
TTCATTTGAACTTTCAAAACTGGCCCAGAGTAAATCCTAGTAATGCCGTGTTTGTTCTCTGAAGAAACAAATCAAGGCAAACTTTTAAAAAATGTGTAATTTTCATGTTGTTTTCAAATCATTTATTCCATATGGATGAATTATCCTTCTCACAATACCATTATAAGTCGATTTCATCACCCTCATTTCACCAGTTAGAAATCCAGAGTTTGTACTATTAAAAAAGTACAGGACTCTCACAATATGAAAGGAGAGCGGTTGACCTAGAAAGCAGTTGATCAGATTAGAGTCTATGACTAGCCTGTCAAGAGAGTGAAGGGAAGAAGGTGGGAGAGGGAGCACTCAGGAGAAAAGAAAGTACCACCGAAAGGTCAGAAGACCAGGAGACAAGTATTACATAAGCAAAACAAGCAATTATAATGAATTAAAAACAAAGGTTTTTAAGAAATTAATTTCTAATATGAATAACTTAGTCCACTGAAAATAGAAACTCAGAAAGTTAGTATGATTCCAAACTAAAGACTAGAAGTACAAATTAAAATGTATAAGAAATTAGATGAAAATGATGTTTTTATTTTTCTGTCAAAAGAAAAAAAAGATGAAAGCAAATGGTCACTTCAGTATAACAAAACTGTGTTAAACTCAAAGCAAAAAACTGTATAAAGTATATATATCATTTCTAAGCAACTGCTGAAGTATAAGAAAGTCTTGATTTAATTAATTGCATGCTGGGTCAGGAAGATCCCCTGGAGAAGGAAATGGCAACCCCCTGAGTACTTTTGCCTGGAGAATTCCATGGACAGAGAATCCTAGTGAACTACAATCCATAGGGTCGCAAAGAGTCGGACACAACTTCATGACTAAACAAAAACAAAAGCTTGTTCTTTAGTGAGAGGACAGCAAAGGCTGTGTCTCTGCAAGTATTGATACAAACTCATGTGGTCTGTGTTTATCACATCCTCTCTGATGAAAAAAAAAAAAAAAAAAAAAGAAGCACCTGGGGACTTATTCAATGGTATTTGGAAGCATGGCCTCTGGAATGATGGGGAAGTGTCAGAGGATGTGACTGGGTGTGATGGTTAATTGTATATGACAGCTTAGCTAGGCTGTGATGCATAGTTTTTGGCCAAATGGTAGTCTAGATGTTGCTCTGAAGGTGTTTTGATAGATGGGCTAAGCATTTAAAATCAGTTGATTTAAATGAATAGGGTTATCCTCTATAACGTGATAAGTGAGTAAGTGGGTGTTAGTTGCTCAGTCGTGTCTGACTCTTAGTGACCCCACAGACAGTAGCCCGCCATGCTCCTCTGTCCATGGGATTCTCCAGGTAAGAATACTGGAGTGGGTTGCCATTTCCTTCTCCAGGGGATCTTCCCAACTCAGGCATCGAGCCTGGGTCTCCTGCATTGCAAGCAGATTCTTTACCATCTGAGCCACCAGGGAAGCCCCAATAACGTGATGGGCCTCATCCAATTCGCTGCTGGCCTTTAGTAGGAAACCCTGAGATTTCCTCTTATAGAAGGGTTCTGACTCAAGGCTGTAACTCAGAAATCTTGCCTGAGTTTCTATTATTTTGGCCTGGACTATGGATTTGAGACAACACTGCACCATCATTTCCTGCTGGAGTTTCCAGTTTACCAGCATGCGCTGTAGCTATGGACTAGCCAGCCTCCACCATCACATGAACCAGCTCCTTACAATCAACGTCTCTCTATGTTATCTATATATCTATCTATTATCTACATGTCTATAGATATGTATTATTGATCTATCCATCATCTATGATTCCTCCCAGGAATTCGCCTCACCTGTATTCAAGGAAGTAACTTTTATTCAGGAAGTTACTTGTACAGGAGTCATTGCGGTTGTTCAGTTGTTCAGTTGTATCCTACTCTTTGCACCCTCACGGACTACAGCATGCCAGGCTTCCCTGTTCTTCACTATCTCCTGGAACTTGCTCAAAATCATGTCCATTGAGTTGGTGATGCCATCCAACCATCTCATCCTCTATTGTCCCCTTCTCCTCCTGCCATCTATCTTTCCCTGTATCAGGGTCTTTTCCCATGAGTCAGCTCTTTGCATCACGTGGCCAAAGTATTGGAGCTTCAGCTTCAGCATCAGTCCTTCCAATGAATATTCAGGACTGATTTCTTTAGGATGGACTTGTTTGATCTCCTTGCAGTCCAAGGGACTCTCAAGTGTCTTCTCCAACAGCACAGTTCAAAAGCATCAATTCTTTGGCGCTCATCCTTCTTTATGGCCCAACTCTCACATCCGTACATGACTTCTGGGAAAACCATAGTTTTGACTACATGGACCTTTGTCAAACAGGAGTTATACTGTCCACCAATTTGTTTGCAATACTGTCCACCAATTTTTCCACCCCTCATGAGCCTTGAGGGGTCACAGATCTGAATCCAAATAAATGGAAGTCTATTTAGAGAACTGCTATCCAGGAGCATGTGAGGTGTGTAAGATGTAGGAAGAAGGGAGAGGCATCGGTCTCCTTCTTCATCCTGCAGGCCCAACACCTATGCTGCAGGGTAGCCTCCTCCCCAAGGGCCCATGCTTCTTGGTGGTCTTATCACCTAGTAGCCAGTGGTTCTTAATTTTAAATTTTCTCAGGTAGCTCCTCTAGCCCATTGTCTACCTTGCCCCCACCCCTTTTCAGCAGGTTTTGTTTATTTGGCTCCATCTGGTCTTAGTTGAGGGATCTTTCCTTGTAGCACATGGATTCTAGTCATGACACATGGGCTCTGGAGCACACAGGCTCAGTACTTGTGAGGCACAGCTTTAGTTTCTCTGTGGAATGTGGGCTTTTTGTTCTCCCACCAGGGATAGAACCCATGTCTCCTGAATTAATTGCATGGAAGATTATCAGCCACTGGACCAACAGGGAAGTCTCTACCCTTGGCCTTTTTACTTGCCGGGGTCCAGCCCCAGCTGATCCAGGGTATTCGAAGGAGAGACGGCATAGGCGAGGGTCAGGAAACAACTGCTTAATTACACGTTAATTAAGGATACAAAGAGTAATAGAATGAGGATAGTTCAGTAGGAAAATTCAGTGGAGAAAAGAGGCCGAGTAGCTTGGTTTACGCGGGAGACCAATAAAACTTCAAGACAAGAAGTTTGCACCACTTACGTAGGCCGCAGGCGTCCTTCCGTTCTCCCGAAGGAGAGGAGACCCTGAGGCCTCCCCGGTCGGATCTTAGAAGCCCAGGCATAATTAGCAAGCATGGTGGGTTCCGCGCTCCAGATGGAGACTCAGCCAGAATTTGGGAGAGAGAGTGACATGGGGAGACCAAGTTTCAGTGAACAAGGCCCGCACTTTATTTTCCAAAGTAGTTTTTATACCTTAAGTTATGCATAGAGGATAATGGGGGAAGGGGTGGAGTCATGCAAGGACAGCAGTTCCTGGTTCTAATCTAAGCCAGGCTTTCAAACTTATCATATGCAAAAGTTCAGGTGATTTGCATCATCTTCTGGCCCGGAGGCCTGTTGACATTTTAAGACCCTTTCTTCAGAAAGCTTATTTTTCTCTAAAGGTGATTGGTCAGGAGCCACCCTCCAAAAGCATTAAAGTTGCATTCCTACAGAGCAAAGGTGTGGTGGGCTATAACAAGAAAAAGAATTAACTCAAGGGTCCCAGGTTACAAACATTAAAGCTACTACTTACACCAATTTTATTAATCAATACACTGCCAGGGACACAGCAGGTAAGGGATATGGAAACTTAGCAGCAAATATTGGCCCAACAAGTGAAAATCCCTTCACCAATACAATTTCTAATCAATCTTTTAACTGCTCAAAGGAATCTGTGTTTAGACAGTTTAGAACATCTCATGCCTCTCACAGTTGGGAGGCTCTGAGCAATCACATGTGGCCGGAAAAACCTATTCAGGCAGGCTAGAGGATTTCCAAAGGAGTTTGTAGGTTGAAACACTGTCACACCCAGGAATTGTTAACTGGAGCTGTAAGCCAACTCTTTTTTCAGAGAGAGGTAGTGGGGGACAGCCCCCCGTAAAGTCAGAGGTGTAGGTGAAAGCACAAAGCAGAAAGTAGGCAGACTCTGGTTTTGGGGGGTAGATGCTCGAGAATTTCCAGGGGGACTCCTGAGGCTCGATCCCGCCTTTGCGTATGCCGAGCCTCCTTCCTCATGACCTTTGTCATGGGCGGAGCTCCTCACGCTGGCTCCCGGCAGTGATAGAATTCCAGTTGAGCTATTCCAGATCCTGAAAGATGATGCTGTGGAAAGTGCTGCACTCAATATGCAATATGCCGGCTCCCGGCATTTACTGACAGCAATAATGAGAGCTAACACATACTTTGTTTTCTCTTTTTTAATTATTCTATAAACTTGGTTAGCCTGGCTCATCATCTGTTAATTATCCCCAGAGAATTTAGATAACAAGAATCTGAAAGATGAAGGAGAATTTAGCTGTCCTTTTACTTATTCTGTCTTAGTTCTGTCAAGTATATGATATAAATAACTTCTCCCATTTTTTCTAAGGACTGATGCTGAAGCTCCCATACTTTGGCCACCTGATGCAAAGAGCAAACCTGTTGGAAAAGACCTCGATGCTGGGAAAGATTGAGGGCAGACAAAGAAGGGGGCGACAGAGGATAAGATGGACTCATCATTGACTCAATGGACATGACTGTGAGCAAACTGGGAGATGGTGAAGGACAAGGAAGCCTGGAGTGCTGCAGTCCATGGCATCACGAAGAGTTGGACATGATTGAGAGACTGAACAAGAATGACAAAAAAAGACAAAATATTTGACCTGGTTTTTTTTGTGCAAGTAAACTGAAATTTGCACCTTCATATTCCACTGGAAATCAAGAGGCAGGTTATAACTCATTTTCACTTCATGCTGTTGAAATGTTTCTTTTGAGATCAACTCCCTACTTCCAATGAGTCTCCACCGAGGTCCCATCAAGAGAAACCTGAACTTGCTCTATTCACTGAAGCTCCTTCACAGGGATGCTAAGAGAAGCAACATGTTCCCCAGAAATGAAGGTGAAAGAAGTGACTAAGGATCAAACTGAATAACAGGGAGAAAATCAGTACAAATCCTAAATAGAAACAGATGACAGAAACTGTACAATATCAACAGGACAATCGTTAGCACATGAGCTATCCCTCTTGTCACATAAGCAAGAAAAGCAAGATGTCCCTGGCATCATGGATTCTACAGGCACGAAATCCCAGCGTCATGGTATTATTTTCATCTCACATATCCTTCAGAGCTTAGATGGATATATTCACATGATTCAGAGCAGCAGGTCTCAAACTTTAATGGGACGATGGCATCACTGACTCAATGGACATGAGTTTCAGAGGCCCCAGGAGATGGTGAAGGATAGGGAGGCATGGTGTGCTGCAGTTCATGGGGTCATAAAGAGTGGGACATGGCTGAGAGACTGAACAACAATAGATTGCCTGGAGGGTTTGTTAAAAGTATGATTTTATGAATTGTTCCTTGAATTTCTGATTAAGGAGGGGTGGGTGGAGTCAGAATTCTAGCGAGTTCCAAGTTGGTGCCAATACTGCTGGTCTAGCCAGCACACAATGGAACCACTGGTTTAGGGAAAAACAGGCATTCAATCACATGCTGTTTCTATCATGTGACACAAAAGAAGATAATATTCTATTCATCATGTAATAAACAGTATTATGATTCTCTCTTTAGAACTTTTTCATTAGTTTCAGGATTATTTAAGAGTTTATAGAAATCATAAAACCAGTCCTAATGAGAAGTTATCGTTTTCTTGTTAACATTATTTTGTTCCTTGTTCTGAATTCCATCTGGGAAAACAATACTGTTTAGGGATCACCTCACTTTTCTATTAGATTTACTTGATTGTAGCTTGCCATAATACTTCTAAATCACCACTTGGAGGTTGTATTACTTATACCATATATTCCCAAAATGAGGGGAAAAATCAATAACTTATTTTTCTTTCTTTCGTTTATTTTTTTCTGCAATCATTTTTTTTTTCCCCCCAGAGAATAGTGGCTCATATAAAAGACATTTTCATCATTTCCATTAGGGTGACTTTCAGTTTTCTCTAAACGTGATCAACTTACTCACACATTCTATCTATTGTGTTTATTTGAGATAATAATAATAATAAATACTAACTAGTCCATTCCCTTAAAGGAGACAGCATGGTTCAGAAGAACAAATGTGTTGGGGACACTAGAATGATTGCAGCTGGAGCTTATTCTGCCACGGTGACAAGCCCTTTGATATTAAACACATCGCCATGTCTCTCTGGACATTAGATGCCCCCTTGAAAGTCATGGGTGTGGAGGAACGATTGGATAAGAACTCAAAATCTCTTTAGAAGTCTATTATGTAAGATTTGGCTCAGCAGTAAAGAATCCACCTACCAGAGCAGGAGACACAGGAGACTCGGGTTCAATCCCTGGGTTGGGAAGATTCCCTAGAGGAGAAAATGGCAACGGCTCACTCCGATAGTCTTACCTGGAAAACCCCATGGACACAGGAGCCTGGCAGGCTACAGCCCATGCGGTCACAAAGAGCTGGACACAACTGAGCAACTATCGCATGTAAGATTTATAATGGTTACCAATAAACATAATGAATTATATAAGTAAAGACACTGTAATTTACAATTAGCTCTAGGTTACATAATGAAATATTATAACCTCAAGAACTATTTACACAAAATAAATTATATAGAAGTTATCCTTATTTCCAGAACTTGTATACTTAAGATTATTAATTTAAAATTATAATACATTTCCTTCTAAGGCTCTGAAAATCTACCCATGGAAAGAAATTTCCACCTGGATTTTAAATTAATTCACAGATATTTTAAGTGCCTTATCTGTTTCTCATAGATTCTAACAGGAAGCTTCCTACAAGGTAACAAAGATGACAGTTTAGTAGATATTTTCAATTTGATTGATGTATTTCAGGCTGAATATATCAGTAATAGTCATCATGATTTCTCTATTATGGGTATACAATTTATTAAAATATGGAAATTTTGCTATATTTTTGAAAGTAGAATTTTGCTACTAATTTTTAAAACCAAGTACTTAAGAGCATGTTAAGTATAGAAATCCATTCAGAGCAGAAGATAAGTAGTGATATTTCCAAAGCCTATAATCTCAATGCATTTTTAGTTGTGTATAGCTCACCATAGGATGGTTATGCAAACACACAGACAATGTTCATAAAAAGAGAGAATTCACCTTTTTCCCCTCTAAACTCTCCAGCAATAGGTAATCAAGTTTGATCACTCACCAAGCTCTGAGTTCATATGTTAAAAAGTTATGAAATTGTTGCACTTGGTCCTCATCTTCCCTTTCCCTGAACACCTGTGATCACTTTTTCCAATACTCCTGTGTTATTTGCATGTCTGATAAAGAACATGTCACTGTTTTATAAGTATTATTACATTTTACTATAATTCAATTTGGATGATAGACCATATCTTTCCATTTTTTATTAAAAATAATAAAGTTTTCCTTGGTGGTATAAAGTTTGAAAGCCTTTCCTATTGCCCAACTATTTTTTAAATGAAGCAACTCATGTCAAATAGTTAGATTAAAATATTAAAAAATAAAATATTTAATTCTTCCTTAGCTAATATTTCATGTAGCTTCAGTCAATAATTCAAAATATTGCAATGGTATTGGCTTAAATCTTTATACATAAAATATATCCAAATTAATTACAAAGGCAGAGTGATTTATGGGGTCCTGTTACTTCCCTCACATGAGAAATGTCATCCCTCCTCCCAATAAAGATTTTCTATGAAACCATTAACCTAAAGTCAGGGTAGAATTCTTTGAAGAGAATCAGTGCTCTTAGATAAAGCACTAGCATGTCTGGTAGGCCTGACCTGTCTGGGCTTTATGAAGTCTGAATTGCTCCTGGTGCTGCAGTCTACCCCAGATTCTCTACTCATTTTATCCTGTACTTTTTTTGAGGATTCATCTCCATTAATTATTAACTTGGCATTACCTAAGTGGTATTATCTTAGCAGTTCTGCTAATTGTTTATGTGCTTTGAAAACAGGAATCAACATTCCTCTTTTAAATATTTAAATAACTTCTTTAGCCAATTTCCTAGCACGATCAAATTAGTTATGTCTGCTGGCAAAAACAAGGATACTGTGCTAAAGGAAATACTGTGGAAGTGATAAAAACTGCAGGGGCCTTTTTCTATTGACTTCATGTCTCATAAAAGCAGTGGACTGAATGCCCAAGGTCAGGATGTATTTATTTCAACTTGGAGATAGAAACTGTTCCAGTCAACCTTCTGGTACGCATCAGCTGGGGACACAGGCTCACAGGGACCTCATATGGTTGTATCTCTCCTAGAATGTTGGTTTTAGAAACTGCTTTGCATCAGAGACTACTTCATATTTTTCAGATTTCATAGGTCCCTCTAGAAATTTTTACATTTATACAACATGTTGTTAGATTCTCTACCCAGAAGAAATGTCTGCTTCTGCATCAGATCAGATCAGATCAGATCAGTCACTCAGTCGTGTCTGACTCTTTGCGACCCCATGAATCGCAGCACTCCAGGCCTCCCTGTCCATCACCAACTACTGGAGTTCACTCAGACTCACATCCATCGAGTCAGTGATGCCATCCAGCCATCTCATCCTCTGTCATCCCCTTCTCCTCCTGCCCCCAATCCCTCCCAGCATCAGAGTCTTTTCCAATGAGTCAACTCTTCACATAATGTGGCCAAAGTACTGGAGTTTCAGCTTTAGCATCATTCCTTCCAAAGAAATCCCAGGGCTGATCTCCTTCAGAATGGACTGGTTGGATCTCCTTGCAGTCCAAGGGACTCTCAAGAATCTTCTCCAACACCCCAGTTCAAAAGCATCAATTCTTCAGCGCTCAGCCTTCTTCACAGTCCAACTCTCACATCCATACATGACCAATGGAAAACCATAGCCTTGACTAGCCGGACCTTTGTTGGCAAAGTAATGTCTCTGCTTTTGAATATGCCATCTAGGTTGGTCATAACTTTCCTTCCAAGGAGTAAGCGTCTTTTAATTTCATGGCTGCAGTCACCATCTGCAGTGATTTTGGAGCCCAGAAAAATAAAGTCTGATACTGTTTCCACTGTTTCCCCATCTATTTCCCATGAAGTGATGGGACAAGATGCCATGATCTTCGTTTTCTGAATGTTGAGCTTTAAGCCAACTTTTTCACTCTCCACTTTCACTTTCATCAAGAGGCTTTTGAGTTCCTCTTCACTTTCTGCCATAAGGGTGGTGTCATCTGCATATCTGAGGTTATTGATATTTCTCCTGGCAATCTTAATTCCAGCTTGTGCTTCTTCCAGTCCAGCGTTTCTCATGATGTAGTCTACATACTAAACTTTAGCCATTAAATAAATTCATCATATATTAAGCCTTGTGTTAAAACTGTGCATTTTCAGGAACTTAAACAACAGAGAAAATGCAAAAAACAAACAAACAAAAAAAACATACACAAAACCCCAAAATGGCCTGTGAATTGCCAATCAAAAGTCATTAAAAGTATTCCATAAAAGCCCAAGAATGTTGTTCATTAACCTTGGGCTTCAATTCTGCTCTGACTCTAATCCTCCAGATTCTGTGATGTGTAAGTCCACAATGGCTAGAAGAAAAATACAGAAAGTAAAGAAAACCTGGGTGGTACAGTGGTAAAGAATTCACCTGTAAAAATGTAGAAGACATGGGTTTGGCCCCTGGGTTGAGAAGATCCCTGGATTCGGAAGATCCCCTGGAGGAGAAAATGGCAACCCACTCCAATATTCTTGCCTGGAAAATTCCATGGATAGAGGAGCCTGGTGGGCTACAGTCCATGGGGTTACAAAGAGTTGGACATGACTGAGTGACAGAGTGTCAGAGACCCTGTTTAAGGAAATCCATGGCTGCTCCCAGCTCAACAGCAACAACAAAGAAAGAACCCTGCAGAGAGCAAAAATAAGAGCTCCAAAAGCATATCATTTTGAACCAGTCAATACTGGTTGCCATGTCTTCTGCATTTTTACAGGTGAATTCTTTACCACTGTACCATCCAGGTTTTCTTTACTTTCTTTAACAAAGACTCACGTATTTAAATAAGACTTGATGGGTTTATGTGTGGTTCATCACGGAGCTAACCTGGAAACATATTCTATACAGATTGGTTTTGAGTGTAGTGAACTGATAATTTATTTTAAATTGTTTTCATTTTTAATGACATGCTAAAAAATGGTAATGTGAGGCTAAAAGTAAGCTTCCAAATCTGATCTGTTATATGGTGTTCAAAAATAATTAATATTACACACATTAAAAAGTTTTATTGTGTCTCCACTATTTTTTTTTGAATAGGTAAGAAGGGATTTCTCTGTCTCATATAAATTCTTATAATTTATTCATCTTTCTCTACCCCAAACTCCCAGCATATATGCAGAGAGGTAAGAAGGAAAGATATTGCAGTCAGCATCCTGACAGCATTTGATATCTTGTGCTTACAGAGCAGGTAGAAGGTGGAGACTGTAAACCAGTGATGCCCTGAGACCTGCAGGCTGCAGGGCATCCTACAGGGCCTGAAACAGCAGCAATGAGAGGCCACGGGGGCCTCACTCTCAATCTAGCACTTTACAGAGACAATTCCAGCCCCTAATGTACCTTGCTGGACTGGTACACAGAGGATTCATTCTGATCATTCATGATGGATCAGTCTGTGTCTGTGATAAAAGGGGTATAACGACAGAAGAGAGAAAACCTATAAAGAACATCCCATAGATCCTCGAATATAGTGATGGAAGTTGTTGTGGGCCCAACATTGCTACCAGCTGGGTAGTTACTCAAGAAAAAATTCATTGAAGACAGAGGGAAAGTTCCATTCCCTGAGAATGAATTTTAAAAGCCCTCGGATGGCTTTCCTTACCAGCATACTCTTCAAATTTGCCTTCTGATTTCTCTCTTTACAAATTTTTTCCAGGTTCAGCGTCATTCTTAATGAATGCTTGCTTCTTTCGTTCTTTTCCTTAACCTGCACTTGTTTAAGAAATGTTTTCAAGAGTGATAAAAATAAATTGTACTTATTCCAGTGGATGTAAACCTAAGAATATATTCTTTCCTGAATGGATGTTTACACTCAAAACATGAACTCAACTATTTCAAGGAAGTTTCAAGGAAAAAAAGAAAAACTTCAAGGAAAACCAAACCAAGCTTTAGAACTATTCCCCAGCCACCCTTAGACTTTATGGTTTTTATTTTATTATATTGTGACATTGGTGTCTTTTTTTCTCCCAAGTCCTAAACTACAGATAACACAGTCTTCTCTCCTGTGAATAATTCAGAGAGAACAAATGGAGAATTTATTAAAAGGAAACAAAATGGGAATAAATAAATTCTCAGGCAAAATTGTAAGTCCAGGGTCTCTTCTGCCCATGTTCATCACCTCACTGACATGAAAAGTGCACTTTGCATTTCTCTATGTCTCCCAACATCCTCCCTGCTGTCTGACCCCCATCTCTGTATGGTCCTTTCCTTTATGATAACTGTGTAAGTGATTCTCACATAGGAAACATATCCCTTCCAACAACCTGCTTTCTCCATACTCCACACTTAAGAGAACATGAATTAATGATGTTCCACCCATTCCCCTCCTGTCCCACCAGCCATCAGTAACACACATGTGGGACTTTGAAGAAGCTAAAGTACACTTTAAAAAATAACCTCTTAGTATATTTAATGAATGCAGGGTATAGAGTGATGCCTTCTTTTCTGGTATTAGTCATTTCTGTCTTCTCTTTCCTCTTTTTCTTGATGAGTGTCACGAGGAATTGAGAAGCATTATTAGTTTTTTTAAATAACCAGTTTGTATGCTTCATTGATTTTATTTATGTATTTATTTTTTATTTTATTAATCTCTCTCTATATATTTTCATTCAATTCCACATTTTCTATTTTTTTTAAATTGATATATGATTGGTATAACATTATATTAAGATTTGTGATGAACTGATATTTGTTTATATCATAAAATAATCACCACAAAAAGACCAGCTAACATCTATTACAATACACAATTATACACAGATTTTGTGTGTGTGATGAGAACTTTCAAGGTTCAATCCTCTAGCTACTTTCATAGATGCAATCAGTTCAGTTCAATTTAGTCGCTCAGTTGTGTCCGCCTCTTTGCAGCCCCATGAACTGCAGCACGCCAGGCTTCCCTGACCATCACCAACTCCTGGGGCTTGCTCAAACTCATGTCCACTGAGTCAGTGATGTCATCAAACCATTTCAACCTCTGTTGTCCCCTTCTCCTCCTGTCTTCAATCTTTCCCAGTATTAGAGTCTTTTCCAATGACTCATTTCTTTGCATCAGACTGCCAAAGTATTGGAGCTTCAGCTTCAACACCAGTCCTTCCAATTAATATTCGGGACTGATTTCCTTTAGGATGGACTGGTTTGATCTTCTTGTAGTCCAGGGGACTTTCAAGAGTCTTCTCCAACTTCTCCATAGATGCAATGGAGTATTGTCATCTATGGGCACCACACCGTATACAATATTCTCATGGTTTATTCTTTGTATAACTGGAAACATACCCTTTGATCCCCTTTCACCCATTTCATCCCCCCAACCCCTGCCTCAGGCAACCACCAATCTGTTTTCTATATCCATTAGCTCAGACCTGTTTTTGTTTTTAGACTCCACATATAAGAGAAATAATACAGAATTTATTTTTTCTGTCTCACTCATTTCACTCATTTTTTTTTTTTTTTTTTTTTTTTGTGGCAAATAGTCCTTACATCTTCTTTGTCCATTCATTCATCACTGGGCTTTTAGTTTGATTCCAAATCTTGGCCATTATAAATAATGCTACAATGATCATGAAAAGGTATATATCTTCTTGAGTTTCTATTTTTGTTTTCTTTGTATAAATACCCAGATGGAGAATTGCTGGATCACATGGTAGTTCTACTTGTAATTTTTTAAAGGCACTTTCACAACATTTTCCATAGCATCTACACCAATTGCAGTTCCACCATCAGCACACAGAGGTTCCCTTTTCTCCATCTTCTCAACAACGCTCATTTCTTGTATTTCAGTAGTATAGTCATTCAAACAGTACGGGCAAGGTGGCATCTTATTGTGGTTTTGCTTGCATTTTCCCAATGATTAGTGATGTTCATGTAACTTTTGGCCAGTTATATGTCTTATTTGGAAAAATGTCTCTTCAGATCCTTTGTCCATTTAAGATCAGATTATTAGTTAGTTAGTTTTTTTTTTTTTTTTTTGCCATGGAGTTATATGTTCCTTATATACTTTGAATATTAACCCATTATCAGAAATATGACTTGCAAATATTTTCTCCCATTTCATAAGTTGTCTTTCCATTTGGCTTATGGCTTACTTTGCTTTGCAGAATTTTTTTAGTTTGATAAAGATCCACTTGTTTATTTTTGCTTTTGGTGTTAAATCCAAAAAGTCATTGCCAAGACTGATGTCAAGGAGCTTATCGCTTATACTTTCTTCTACAGTTTTCATGGTTTCATGTCTTATCCATTTTGTGTATGGTGTAAGACAGTGGTCCAGCTTCATTCTTTTGCATGTGGATACCCTGTTTTCCCAACACTATTTGCTGCAGAGACTATCCTTTCCCCATTGTATGTTCTTGGACCCTTTTAAAATAAAGTAATTGCCCACATATGTATGGATTTACTCCTAGGAACTCTATTCACAATAGCCAGGACATGGAAGCAAACTAAACGCCCATTGAGAGAGGAATGGATAAAGAAGACGTGGCACATACATAGAGTGGAGTATTACTCAGCCACAAAAAAGAATGGAATAGTGCAATTTGTAGAGATGTGGATGGATATTTTGTTATCTTTTTAAATCTCTATTTTACTTATTTTTACTCTGATCTTTGTTATCTTTTAGATCTGATTTTGGTGTACATTGTTTGATACTCTATCAAATTGACTTAAAGCGTCATGATTTCATTTGAGAAGAATTATGAGGGAAAGGGTGGGAATCCAAACAGGAAGTTATCTGTTTTCTGGAATTACAATTAGCTCCACAGGACACTCAAAGCTTAATATATGTGCTTTTCGACCTCTTTTTTGGCCTTCGTCAAGAAGCAGTAGGCAATTTATATAACTAAATCTCTATCCTCTCCTATTTTTTGGTATGTAAGGAATAGAAGGGGATATGAAAGAGAGATTTGAAAGTAGAAAGCTGGTAGTCATAAATTCACCTCTGAAAGAGGTTCATTTTTGCCAAAACCATAAAAGACCTACAGTTTCCATTTCCACAAGCATATATCTGTGTCAGAGAAATGTATTTCTATCTTGGCTGCACAGAAAGTGAATTGTGTAAATATAACATGGTACAGTTTCTGAAGATAAAACCCTTTTTAATATTTTTGAAACATGCCTATTTTTCTGGAGTACTACTGGAAATAAATCAAACTTTTAATCTTTCATGGTTCTGATCTCTCATTATGATTAATTTATGCAGGTAATTCTCCTTAATGAGATGATACCCAGGGGCCAGGCCACATTTTTTACAGAAGCATCAGTGCTTGGCATTTCCGCATCTCCTGAAAGTACCATGGTCAGCTCCCTGTGCAGGGGCAGGGCGATTCTTCCTGTTCAGGCGCAGGTGTGGGCTGAGCCAGCCTGGGAAGGAGCTCAGCTATGTGCAGGATCCCCGAAGCTCTAGGATTTGATGGTGGGCCAGGGGGTTCTGCCCTCTGTGTCCTGTGCTCTTGCCTCAGAGGATCAGGGACTGACATCCAAAAGTTGTGGGAGAAGAAATGAACCAGCCACCATCACTTTGTTTGTTTATTCATTTGGCTGCACTGGGTCTTCACTGCAGGCACGGGCTTTCTCCAGTTGTGGAAGGCAGACATCTTTGGTTGTGGCACACGGGCTCTAGAGCATACGGGCTCAGTTGCTTGGTACATGGCCTCTCTAGTTGTGTGAAGTCTGCAGGTTTAGTTGTCCTGTGGCATGTGGGATATTAGCTTCCTGATTAGGGATCAAACTAGTGTCTCCTTCATTGGAAGGTGGATTCTTAACCACTGGACCACCAGGGAAGTCCCAATGGCCAGTTCATTTAGATGGAATACAAAGTTGATATTAAAAGACTAATTCTTCTGCCCCACCAAGCCATGTTTACTTCTGTGCTGGTCCCATTCTGGCCCCTGGAATGGGGATGTTGGGACCTGCCCTTAAGTCTGATGCCTTATGCTCCCCTAAATCTCAGAAAAGATTGAAAAGCAATTATTTTGCTAATCTCTGGCTACCTGGGGCCCTTCAGTTAAATATCTGTGGGCCTCCTCATCTATAAAGGGGAAAAGTCCATCTTCAAGTTGCTTAAACTGAAAAGTTGAGAGTCATTCTTTTAACCATTATTCTCGGATCCTGTTTCCAATCCTGTATACTATTTTCTAAATATAGCCAGAAAAGGTCTTTCCTGCTCTTCTCCACAGCATCCAGTCTTTGGATGCTGTGGAGAAGAGCACACTTTGCTTAATTATTGCAGTAGCCTTCTAGGGATTGCTGGTGTCTCGGTTTTAGGTCTGCCTTCCTACAGTCTATTATCGACAAAACTGGAATCTATTAAATTTAGAAAATATCCTTCCTTTGATCAATCCCCTTCATTGATTTCTAACTCATTCAGGGAACAAAGTCTTTAAGAGGATCTCTAATGCTCTAGCCTTGGAAAAGGAAATGGCACCCCACTCCAGTACTCTTGCCTGGAAAATCCCATGGATGGAGGAACCTGGTGGGCTGCAGTCCATGGGGTTGCTAGGAGTCGGACACGACTGAGCGACTTCACTTTCACTTTCACTTTAATGCCCTGGCCTAAGGGGTCTCCCTGGTCTTTGAGATCACTTCATCTACCGCTCTCCCTCCTCCTCATTCCTCTGACCTCTTCTGCTGTTTCCAGAACTGCCCAGGCTCATTCCCTGGAGAGGTCCTGGAAGGTCCTGGCATCGGTGCTTCCTGTGACCAAAATTCTCTTTCTCCAGTCAGTACACACCCTCTTCTGTCAAAATATTAATTCTTCACCTGCACTCTTTGCTTTATTTTTCCCTTAGGACTTATACCAATATTTTGCACATTACATATTGAAGTTGTTCATTTTCATCTCTTTATAGACATGTAAAGATGTAAGATAGTCATGTATGGATGTGAGAGTTGGACCATAAAGAAAGCTGAGAGCTGAAGAATTGATGCTTTGGAACTTTGGTGTTGGAGAAGACTCTTGAGAGTCCCTTGGACTGCAAGGAGATCCAATCAGTCGATCCTTTAGGAAATCAACCCTGAATATTCATTGGAAGGACTGGTGCTGAATCTGAAGCTCCAATAATTTGACCACTTGATGCAAAGAACTAACTCATTGGAAAAGACCCTGATGCTGGAAAAGATTGAAGGAAGGAGGAGAAGGGGGTGACAGAGGGTGAGATTGCACCGCCGACTCAATGGACATGGGTTTGGGTGGACTCCGGGAGTTGGTGAAGAACAGGGAAGCCTGGCCATGCTGCAATGCATGCATGGGGTCTCAAAGAGTTGTGACACGACTGAGCAACTAAATAACAAAAAAAATTTGTAGAATTTTGTCTGTTTCATTGCTATGTTCCAACACCTAGAACAGTGCCTGGTGTACAGTAGGTGCTGAGTAAGCATATGTTCAGTGGACACATGTTTTATCCACAAAAGGATGGCTATTGCTGCTATATGTGGTCAAAGTGATAGCAGCAATTTCAGAGCAGTATTTCTATTTTACACAAAGAATTGCTTGCAAATTTCCCTTAGATTTAATTCTGTAGTGGTTTTGTTTCACAGTGAAGTAAGGCGAGGGAGCAGGAGTGAAACCGAATTGTTCAGTCACTGTGAAAACTGACATATTTTGGTACAGTCATCTCAGACTAGCCTTTTGGAAAATTTTATGAGATTTGAAATATTAGATGTATTACATGTGGAAGGTGAAAAGTGAAAGTGTTAGTCACTCAGTCATGTCTGACTCTTTGTGATCCTGTGGATTGTAGCCTGCCAGGCTCTTCTGTCTGTAGTATTCTCCGGGCAAGAATACTGGAGTGGGTTGCCATGCCCTCCTCCAGGGGATCTTCCCAACCCAGGGACCGAACCCACGTCTCCTGCATCTCCTTCATTGGAAGGCAGACTCTTGACCATCTGAGCCATCTTTCTGTTACTGCTTAGTTGTTTCTGTTTCTGTCATTTTGTTTGATTTTGTTTTGAGTCTGAGTGAGTGAAAGTCGCTCAGTCGTGTCCAACTCTTTGCAACCCCATAGACTACACAGTCCATGGAATTCTCCGGGCCAGAATATTGGAGTGGGTAGCCTTTCCCTTCTCCAGGGGATCTTCCCAACACAGGGATGGAACCCATATTTCCTGCATTGCAGGTGGATTCTTTACCAGCTGAGCCACCAGGGAAGCCCAAGAATACTGAAGTGGGTAGCCTATCCCTTCTCCAGTGGATCTTCCCAACCCAGGAATTGAACCGGGGTCTCCTGCATTGCAGGCAGATTCTTTACCAACTGAGCTATGAGGTGCTTTGAGTCTAGACAGTCAGTGAATATTATTCACCATCTATCCACTACACACACCAGGCACTTTGTGTGACCCAGGCAGACAGAAGACAGGGGAGGTGCCCGGGCCATGAATGTTCTAAAAGAGTGAATTGCTGCCTTGCTTCACACACAATGGCTGTGCTGTCTATGATCAATAAAATTCGGATTAGATAAGAAGCTTTGGTAGCAAGCCTCCCTGGGAAGAAGGAGGCAGACCTGGAGCAAATGATTACTTTTCATAATAAAATTATCTATAAGCAAACCTCCTTGCTTATTAATAAACTGTCAGTGACTGGTGGGTATGAGGTAGAGGATAGATACATGAGAGGATTCTGTTCTCTTAGCAACAGCAAGTCATTGAGCTGTTCATTTATTAAAGCAGTGCATGCTTCAGGAGGTCTTGCCTTTAAATAAATGTATAGACTGTTAGTAAATTAACATGAATTATTAATCAAGATCTTTAAAATACTTTGAGTCTAATGAAATCAAAAGGGAAGATAAGTGATGTGAGAGATAGAAATAAGAAAAGACAGAGAGAGAGGAGCTAGAGTCAGTGGGTGGAAACTTCCCTAGCCCAAATGAACGAATCGGAGGAGGCTGCCCCACCTGGAAACTGCAAGAAGGAAAGAATGTACACCAAAAAAAGGTTGCTTTATCCAAGATCTGTTGCCCAGGGAATTTTCACCAATTCCTCTGACATGTAATTTTTAGGAAGCAGACTGCTTCACCCCTCCTTTGTCGCAGTCACTGATTTATGAATGTTCTTCAGTAGCATTCTACTTCTGTTTGCACACCGTGAACAACGGCACCCGTGAGACAGGAGTGACAGTCGAACTAACCTTGCTAACTGGTCCTGCATGCAAAGCCAGGCTGACAACAGACTTTCTGCCCTGACTCCTGCTCCATGGGAGGGACACGTGGGGCTCCTGGTCGGCTTGGTGTCTGAGGTGCTGCCAGTCCAGGGTGTTCATGTCACACTAACACTGAGCAAGAGGAAGATGATGATATTCCCCAAAATGCTCCTGGCACATGGCGGTCTTCTACTCAGCCGCCTGGAGAAGAGAAGGGAGAAGGAAATGGTGTTGGCATTCTGGTAACACAAGAAGGCCTTCATCTGAAACTCACCATTTCTAGACAGCCTAAAAGGGAAATAGTTGAGAGGTAAGTTTAATCCCTGTGAATATTCACCTTAAAAAATAAAGAAGTGCTCCTATTATGTGAAAGTGAAGTCACTCAGTTGTGTCCAACTCTTTGGGACCCCATGGACTGTGGCCCACCAGGCTCCTCTGTCCATGGGATTTTCCAGGCAAGAATACTGGAGTAGGTGGCCATTTCCTTCTTCAGGGGATCTTCCCAAACCAGGGATCGAACCCGAGTCTCCCGCCTTGCAGGCAGATGCTTTACCGTTTGAACCACCAGGGAGGCCTATTATGTAGCTCTCCAAAAATATATGGGTCGCTTTCAGAGATAGAAATGAAACATTTTGCCTACTGAAATAGAATTTTAAGCTAAAAAATTAAAATAAATAGTTTTTAATGTGTAATACCTGAAGATCTCTGGGTATTTTTGCTAAAACGTGTAAGTTGTTGCCTCCCTCTTAGGACTCTGAGAATGGGCTAGTTAGTATACCTTCTAACACTGCGTTTTTGCTTCTTTTTCATAAAAAGAAAAAAAAAAAAGAACTTCACTTGTTGCATTTTATCTTTTTTTCCCCCCAAAATAATGCTGTTACAGTATTTTCTGAAAAATTTTTGGTTATTCTGGTAGAAATATACAGATCTCTGTTACAAATGAAAGTACATGGAATTAGTAAAAATTACATACAAAAACCATACTCAAATCTAAATAATTTTCCAACCTCAACCCTTATTCAGTGGTTCCTAGACTGTTGGGCCTCTTTTCCAGTAGAACCAACATCCCCTGGGGCATAAACCTCCGAAGGAATGCATTAGACCACAGGTACATAGAGCTCCCGCTCTGCTGCGAGGACTTCCACTGTAGTGCTCGGACAGCGTGCTTCTTCGCCAGGAGGAAAGTGTCACACACATTAGTACCGGTTTCTCTATCTGCAAATGACCAGTAATACTAATCAAATGACAGGTGGCTCTTTGTAATTCAGCTCTGCCTGTCTCTGGGTTCCCTGTTCTGAGAACTTGATCATCTTCATGTCTCAGCAGCTTCTGCCTTACACAGTGTCTTATCTTTCATAGTAAGAAGGGTCCCTTCAACACATCTTTATTTGCCTGACTTATCTACCTGGATTCTCTTCAAGATGCTTTTAGTTCTGGCAATTTTCTAGGCTCAAAACACATCAAGCTTCATCCTCTTGATCTAAAACAAATAGACTGCCAGGTATTTCTCCAGCAAAATGGGTTTATTCGGGATCAGCAGAGAATTGCAATTCAGGGTCCGCAGCAATGGTGAGTCATGTGCAAATCTCCGTATAGCAAGGGAAAGAGAACTCTTTTATAGAGGTGAGAAGGAAGTTGAGTGGGCTGCAATAAACAGTCCATGGCTTTTCACTGGCTCACTAAAGGTGACATTTATTCACACAATAATAAAACATACTTCCTCCCTACACCCTGTCATCACACCAAGAGGACACCAGAATCTTAATGTTTGTAGATTATTTCATCCAGCAGCAGCAGAAAACATATTCATTCATGCTCCTATGGAATATTCACCAAGATAGACCACATTCTGGGAGAAGCAACATATAAAATTGAAAGTGTAGAAAACAAGCACACGTAAAAGAGTAGAAAACAAACATAAAAATAAAAAGATGAATAACAAAAAGATAGCCAGAGAATCCCCCAAATATGTAGAAATGGAACAAAACATTTGGAAGTAAAATCAAAGGAGGAGCTGCCAGAGAAATTTGAAAATATTTTGAATTAAATTAAAAGGGAAAATATAACAGTGCAATGTGTGGGTTACAGTGGAAGTTAAGTACTTAAAGGGAAATCTATAGCGTTACATGTGTGTACTACAAAAAGAAGAAATATTTAAAATAAATAACCTATCATTTCCTTCTAGGAAACCAGAGATTAAAAAAAGATATTTTAAGGCCAAAAAATAAAAAATGAAATACTTTTTAAAATAGAGCAGAAATTCATGGGATTAAAAGCAGGAAAACAGGATCATATATTAGCTCTATTTTTAATTTCCTAAGAAATCTCTCTATTGTTCTCCATAGTGGCTGCATCAATTTTCATTCCCACCAACTATATAGGAAGATTTCCTTCTCTTGATACCCGCTCCAGCATTTATTGTTTGTTTATATATATACGGCAGCCATTCTGACTGGTGTGAGGAGGTATCTCACTGTAGTTTTGATTTGCATTTCTCTAATAATTAATGATGCTGAACAGTGCCCTTGGCCATCTGTATGTCTTCTTTGGAGGAATGTCTATTTAGGTCTCCTGCCCATATTTTTATTGGTTGTTTGTTTTGATGCTATTAAGCTGCAAGAGCTGTTTATAAATTTTGTAGACTAATCCCTTGTTGGTCACATCATTTGCAAATATTTTCTCCCATTCTGTTATTGTCTTTTCATTTTGTTTATGGTTTTCTTTGCTGTGCAAAATATTTTGAGTTTAATTAAGTCTTATTTGTTTGTTTTTGTCTTTATTTCCATTATTCTAGTTCAGTTCTGTTCAGTCACTCAGTCGTGTCCGACTCTTTGCGACCCCATGAATCGCAGTATGCCAGGCCTCCCTGTCCATCACCAACTCCCAGAGTTGTCATAGAGTGTTCTGCCTATGGTTTCCTCTAAGACTTTACAGTGTCTGGTCTCACATTTAAGTTTTTCATCCATTTTGAGTTTATTTTTGCATATGATTTTAAAGACTGATCTAATTTCATTTGTTTACATGTAGCTGTCCAATTTTACCAGAGAAGGCAATGGCACTCCACTCCAGTACTCTTGCCTGGAAAATCCCATGGATGGAGGAGCCTGGTAGGCTGCACTCCATGGGGTCGCTAAGAGTCGGACATGACTGAGTGACTTCACTTTCACTTTTCACTTTCATGCATTGGAGAAGGAAATGGCAACCCACTCCAGTGTTCTTGCCTGGAGAATTCCAGGGACTGTGGAGCCTGATAGGCTGCCGTCATGGGGTCGCACAGAGTCGGACACGACTGAAGCGACTTAGCAGTAGAAGCAGCAGTCCAATTTTACCAGCACCATTTATTGAAGAGACCGTCTTTCCTCCACTGTATAGTCTTGACTCCTTTATCAAAGATTAATTGACCATAGGTGAACAGGTTCACTTCTGGGTTTCCTATCTTGAGAGTCCCTTGGACTGTAAGGAGATACAACCAGTCCATCCTAAAGGAAATCAACCCTGACTATTCATTGGAAAGACTGATGCTGAAGCTGAGGCTCCTATTCTTTGGCCACCTGATTTGAAGAGCTGACTCATTACAAAAGACCCTGGTGCTGAGAAAGATCGAAGGCAGAGGGAGAATGGGACGTCTCCCTCTTGATGGCATCACCGACTCAATGGATATGAGTTTGAGCAAGATCCGGGAAATGGTGAAGGACAGGGAAGCCTGGCATGCTACTGTCCATGGGGTTGAAAGGAGTTGGACGTGACCGAATGACTGAACAACAACAGCATCCTATTCCATTGATCTATGTTTCTATTATTGTGCCAGTATCATACTATTTTGATGACTACAGTTTTGTAATGTAGTCTGAAGTCAGGGAGCCTGATTCTTCCAGCTTCTTTTTTCTTTCTCAAGATTTCTCTGGCTAATCAGGATCTTTTGTGGCTCTATACAAATTTTAAGATTTTTTTTCTCATTCTGTGAAAAATACCATTGGTAATTTGATAAGGATTGCACTGAATCTGTAGATAGCCTTGGATAGTATGGTCATTTTCACAATATTTTTTTTTTTCACAGTTGTTTTTAGTTTTTTTTTTTTTAATTTTATTTTATTTTTAAACTTTACATAATTGTATTAGTTTTGCCAAATATCAAAATGAATCTGCCACAGGTATACATGTGTTCCCCATCCTGAACCCTCCTCCCTCCTCCCTCCCCATTCCATCCCTCTGGGTCATCCCAGTGCACCAGCCCCAAGCATCCAGTATCCTGCATCAAACCTGGACTGGCAACTCGTTTCATACATGATATTTTACATGTTTCAATGCCATTCTCCCAAATCTTCCCACCCTCTCCCTCTCCCACAGAGTCCATAAGACTGTTCTATACATCATTGTCTCTTTTGCTGTCTCGTACACAGGGTTATTGTTACCATCTTTCCAAATTCCATATATATGCGTTAGTATACTGTATTGGTGTTTTTCTTTCTGGCTTACTTCACTCTGTATAATAGGCTCCAGTTTCATCCACCTCATTAGAACTGATTCAAATGTATTCTTTTTAATGGCTGAGTAATACTCCATTGTGTATATGTACCACAGCTTTCTTATCCATTCATCTGCTGATGGACATCTAGGTTGCTTCCATGTCCTGGCTATTATAAACAGTGCTGCGATGAACATTGGGGTACACGTGTCTCTTTCCCTTCTGGTTTCCTCACTGTGTATGCCCAGCAGTGGGATTGTTGGATCATAAGGCAGTTCTATTTCCAGTTTTTTAAGGAATCTCCACACTGTTCTCCATAGTGGCTGTACTAGTTTGCATTCCCACCAACAGTGTAAGAGGGTTCCCTTTTCTCCACACCCTCTCCAGCATTTATTGCTTGTAGACTTTTGGATCGCAGCCATTCTGACTGGTGTGAAATGGTACCTCATAGTGGTTTTGATTTGCATTTCTCTGATTTTCACAATATTGATTCTTCTAATCCAGGTACATGGTATATCTCTCCATCCGTATCATCTTCAATTTCCTTCATCATGTCTTACAGTTTTCAGAGTACAGGTCATCTGTCTGCTTAGGTAGTTTTATTCTTAGGTATTTTAGTGTACCATATGATCATGCAATCCCCCTTTAGGGCATATGCCTGGAGAAAAACATGATCTGGAAGGATACATGAACCCCAATATCCATTGCAGCACTCTTTACAATTGCCAAGACATGGAAACAACCTAAATGGCCACTGACAGAAGAATGGATAAAATGATGGGCTACATATATACAGTGGAATACTACTCAACCATTAAAAAGAATGAAATAATGCCACTTGCAGAAACACGGATGGACCTAGAGATTGTCTTACTGAGTGAAGTCAGACAAAGAAAGAAATGCTACCAGATCAGATCAGATCAATTGCTCAGTTGTGTCCGACTCTTCGTGACTCCATGAATCGCAGCACGCCAGGCCTCCCTGTCCATCACCAACTCCCGGAGTTCACTGAGACTCACGTCCATCGAGTCAGTGATGCCATCCAGCCATCTCATCCTCTGTTGTCCCCTTTTCCTCTTGCCCCCAATACCTCCCAGCATCAGAGTCTTTTCCAATGAGTCAACTCTTCGCATGAGGTGGCCAAAGGACTGGAGTTTCAGCCTTAGCATCATTCCTTCCAAAGAAATCCTAGGGCTGATCTCCTTCAGAATGGACTGGTTGGATCTCCTTGCAGCCCAAGCGACTCTCAAGAGTCTGCTCCAACACCACAGTTCAAAAGCATCAATTCTTCGGCGCTCAGCCTTCTTCACAGTCCAACTCTCACATCCATACATGACCACAGGAAAAACCGTAGCCTTGACTAGACAGACCTTTGTTGGCAAAGTAACGTCTCTGCTTTTCAATATGCTATCTAGGTTGGTCATAACTTTCCTTCCAAGGAGTAAGCGTCTTTTAATTTCATGGCTGCAGTCACCATCTGTAGTGATTTTGGAGCCCAGAAAAATAAAGTCTGACACTGTTTCCACTGTTTCCCCATCTATTTCCCATGAAATGATGGGACCGGATGCCATGATCTTCGTTTTCTGAATGTTGAGCTTTAAACCAACTTTTTCACTCTCCACTTTCACCTTCATCAAGAGGCTTTTGAGTTCCTCTTCACTTTCTGCCATAAGGATGGTGTCATCTGCATATCTGAGGTTATTGATATTTCTCCTGGCAATCTTGATTCCAGCTTGTGTTTCTTCCAATCCAGCATTTCTCATGATATACTCTGCATATAAGTTAAATAAACAGGGTGACAATATACAGCCTCGACGTACTCCTTTTCCTATTTGGAACCAGTCTGTTGTTCCATGTCCAGTTCTAACTGTTGCTTCCTGACCTGCATACAGATTTCTCAAGAGGCAGATCAGGTGGTCTGGTATTCCCCTCTCTTTCAGAATTTTCCACAGTTGATTGTGATCCACACAGTCAAAGGCTTTGGCATAGTCAATAAAGCAGAAATAGATGTTTTTCTGGAACTCTCTTGCTTTTTCTATGATCCAGCGGATGTTGGCAGTTTGATCTCTGGTTCATAGGATATGGCTTATATGTGGAGCCTAAGAAATGATACAAATTAATTTATTTATAAAGCAGAAATAGACTCACAGACTTAGAGAATGAACTTATGGTTATAGAGGGAAGGATAGGAAGAAGGAATAGTTAGGAAGTTTGAGACTGATGTGTGCACACTGCTATATATACAGTTGGTAACAAATAAGGACCTACTGTATAGCACAGGGAACTCTGCTCAGTATTCTGTAACAACCTAATTGGGAAAATAACTCGAAAAAAAATAGATACATATTTATGTGGGCTTCCCTGGTAGTTCAATTGGTAAAGAATCTGCCTGAAATGCAGGAGACCCCAGTTAGATTCTTGGGTTGGGCAGATCCCCTGGAGAAGGGATAGGTTACCCACTCCAGTATTCTTGGGCTTCCCTTGTGGCTCAGCTGGCAAAGAATCCACCTGCAATGCAGGAGACCTGGGTTGGGAAGATCCCTTGGAGAAGGGAAAGGCTACCCACTCCAGTATTCTGGCCCAGAGAATTCCATGGACGGCATAGTTCATGGAGTCGAAAGGAGTCATATACGATTAAGCAACTTTCACTTACACTTTCATATATGTATAACTGAATCATTTTGTTGTACATCAGAAACTGACACAATATTGTTAATCAACTGTACTCCAATATAAAATAAAAAGTTAAAAAATAAAATAAAAATTAAAAAAACTGGAAAACAATGAAGAACATCAAAGAAACCAAAAAGTTTTTTTTTTTTTTTTAAATGGAAGGATAATTGCTTTTCAAGTATTGTGTTGGTTTCTACTAAACATCAACATGAATCAGCCATGGGAAAAAGTTGTTTTTTGAAATGTCAATTAAAGTAATAAACCTCTAGGCAGTCAAATGGTAAAATAAAGACGCAAATGATCAAATAGATAATCTGGATAGCGTACATCTATTAAATAAATCAAATCAGTAATTAATAACTTTCTTAAATAGAAAACACCAAACTCAGATGATCTAACTGGTGGATTTTACCAAACATTTAAGAAAGAAATAATACAAATTTCCCGTAGTTTCTTACAGATTACTAATACCTAAACCAGATAAAGACATTACCGAAAGGAAGCTAGAGTCCAGTATCTTTCATGCTGCTGCTGCTGCTAAGTCGCTTCAGTCATGTCCGACTATGTGCGACCCCATAGATGGTAGCCCACCAGGCTCCCATGTCCCTGGGATTCTCCAGGCAAGAACACTGGAGTGTGTTGCCATTTCCTTCTCCAATGCATGGAGTGAAAAGTGAAAGCGAAGTCGCTTAGTCGTGTCCAACGCTTAGCAACCCCACTGACTGCAGCCTACCAGGCTCCTCCGTCCATGGGATTTTCCAGGCAAGAGTACTGGAGTGGGGTGCCATTGTCTTCTCTGATCTTTCTTGAGCATAAATACAAAAATTCTCAACACAATGTTGGCAAATTGAAGACCATTTCTAAAGTATACATTATAACCAAAGAGATTTATTCCAGATATAAAAAGACTTACTCAACATTAAAAAATCATACAAACTGATTCTAAAATGTATATGAATAAAATAAAAGACCTAGAACATCCAACAGAATACTGAAACAGAACGAAGTATTTAGGCCCACAATATCTGATTTCAAGCTGTACTGAAAGGTATAGTAATCAGATTATTGTGGCTACTGATTGAAGAAAAGACACACAGAACCAAAAGAACAAAAGAGTGAGTCCAGGTGAATTTAGTCAACTGAATGTTGGCAATGGTGAAAAGACCGATTCATGGAGAAAGAATAGTCTTTCCAGCAAATAGTGTTGGACTAACTGACGCCCCTATTGAAGCAAAAAAACAAACAAAACTAAATAGAAACCTTACATCTTTCACAAAAAATAGCCCCAGATGGAACATATATCTAAATTTCAAGCATCAACTACAATATTTCCAGAAGGAAAACATAAGAGAAAAATCTGTGTGTCCCTGTGTTTAGAGATGAGGTTTTGAGAAAGGGTCCTGATTTAAGAAACTGTGCAAATGAGTAGTCTGTACTATTAAAGGAAAAAGGAGCTGTACGTAAGCACATACTCTAGTTGTAAAGTTTTTGTTTCCCCCAAATATCTGAAGCCACTATACGCCTAAAACTAAAATCAAACATTTAAGAAAATAGATGGTAAATAGTGAGACCCAGACGTTTCCTGGATGGGAGTGAGCGGTTACAGATAAAAGAGAGGGTAGAATAACCCAGGTGGTAAGGGTTAGAGTTGAGCACATCAGCATGAAGACATGTTTAGTTTTTATTGATGTGTGTATATAGACCAGTTAGTAGACACACACATATGTTTTGGGGCTGTCAGGTGAGAGGATATAAAATAACAACTTCCTAGCAGCAATGCGCACACCCAGGTCTTTGTTTATAACCACTCTCCAGTAAACAGAAGCAGAGCTCCTTGGAGAAATGGATGATATCATAACTGGAGCAGGAAATACACAAGATGATCCTGGAGAATCTTGTAGGACCAGAAAGTACGCAACTGGTCAAATACATAAAAAATAAATATGATGATGAATATATGTCAAAGGAAGATAGTAGCCAACTGAAAGAACTCCCAATGGCCAAGACTGGAGCAATTTGAGCAAATAAATAAATTAGTACTTGATTTTAACTCTTAAAGTGTTTCATCATGAATTATTTTTGCGTTGGATGGGAATATTCAAGGACATCCTGTAACGTATCCTCCACCTGATGAGAATTAATTCGGAAGTGATTTGAAGATATGTGGGGCCTGCTAATGAGCTTTGCTGATGGCATGAAGCAGACAGGAATTAAGGACATCTTGAACAATATAATGCCAATGAAAAAAAAGATTTTCCAAATACAGGGGTATATTGGATACCCACTGAACTTCCAGTCCATTCACTTAGAAAGTATTAGAGGACCACCCACTATGCCTTGGACAATGGAGACAGAAGTAAGTAGGGCCACCAGGAATATGTGATTTCCAAGATAGTACATTCTCAATGGGCCATGGGATAGTCAGTGACTTTGGGGCAGGGCAACTTTGACAAAGATATGCCTCACAAAAGGCATGTCTGTGCAGATGACACATGAATGAGGCCAGATAGAGATAATTTAGAAGAAGTATGTCCCAGGCAGATGAAACAATGAATGTGACTGATGAACAGAGAGAGGAGTAGGGTGACTGGAGCAGAAAGAGAAAAGGCCAAGGGGATAAGCTGAGGATTGAAACATTCAGGTTGGCCAGAGGTGGTCAAGTATGTAGGTCTTTATAGGCTGTGTTAAGGCACTGGATTTTATTTCAAGTGGCATCAGAAGGTTTTAGTAGCTTTAGGAGGGGCTAGTTAGATGGGCTCTGACTTTTGAATCTTAGTAAACGCTGGTCCTGTGACTGCCCTTATGTTTTAGAAAGTGCTTATGTGACTGCTTGTGGGTTTTGATGGATCTAAACCATGAAGTCAAGATTACTTGATTGCCCCTGATGTCATCTCTTTCCTTTTCTCATTCCTTTCCCCCTTTCTTTTCTTTCTTTTTTATTTTTGTTTTGTGTTTGTTTGGGGATTTTTTTTTTTTTTTTGGCCATTCTGCACAGCATGCAGCATGACATCTTAGTTCCCTGACCAGAGATTGAACCTGTGTTCTCTGCATTGGAAGTATGAAGTCTTCACTACTGGACCACTAGGGAAGTCCCCCCGTGATTTCTTAGGCCTTCTCTGACTCTACCATCCTCCTTGATTTCAGATTATTTAGAGCATCCTTGCAGCCATAAGTATCTACAGGCAGAGGAAGAGAATGACTGGAGTAAAGTCTCCCTCTACTACTACCTCCAATGATCATAAGGATTTTTCACCTCAAAGGATGCTTAGAGTAAATGCCTTCATCTGGGATCACACTGGCAAAGATGTTTCATCTTTTCAGGACTCACTCTACTTATTTATATGTTTGTTGTTTATACTATTATTTTCAAACAGTAACTTTTTTTTCAGGGATTGTGTTATCTGTGTTGTTGTTGTTGCTGTTGTTCAGTCACTCAGTTGTGTCTGACTCTTTGTGACCCCAGGGTTGCAGCACCCTAGGCTTCCTTGTCCTTCGTGATCTCCTGGAGTTAACTCAGACTCATGTCCATTGAGCCGATGATGCCATCCAACCATCTCATCCTCTGTTACCCCCTTGTCCTTGTGCCCTCAATCTTTCCCAGCATCAGGGTCTTTTCCAATTAGTCAGATGGCCAAACTATTGGAGCTTCAACATCAGTTCTTCCAGTGAATATTCAGGACTGATTTCCTTTAGGATTGACTGGTTTGGTCCCCTTGCTGTCCAAGGGACTCTCAAGAGTCTTCTCTAACACCACAGTTCAAAAGCATCAATTCTTTGGCGCTCAGCCCTCCTTATGGTCCAACTCTCACATCTTTACATGACTGCTGGAAAAACCATAGCTTTGACCAGCTATCTGTGCTAATCCTTCCAAAAATTGTCAGAAAAGCTTATAATAAAAATGTCATTTAAGTGAGTTAATTAAATAATTATGACATGTCAGGCATTCTAGCACACAGCAGAGAATGCTCTTGATTTAGGTTGGACTTTGCACATTGCCCCTTTCCTATTTAACATGTTTCCCAGGAGTATTCTTCTCTGATGATGAAAGAAATCAAGCCCATAAAACTGTGTAGAGGTTATGTAGTTTTAAAATTGTTTTATTCTGTTTTGCTCAAATGTTTTGCAGTCTTGTAAATGGAAAACAAGACAGCAATCCTCAAGAGTGTTCCTCGAAAAGATGCTGAATTGTGTGATGCTCTATGAGTGATTATCTGTTCGTGGTCTGCTGAAAAAAGTTAGAGACCCATTTATGTCTGATTGCTAATCCCTGAGTAATTGATTGAGATAATCTCAGGGTAGGTTATTTTTCAGCAAGCTGGTTCCTAATTTCAGCCTGAGCTCCTTAGAAAGGGAGAGGTTTTTAGAACTCTGACCTTAAATAAAATGAGTCCTTGAACAGCTTAACCCAATAGGAATGGCCTATGGCAGGCAGTAGGACAAATAAGCAGCTAATTAAAGTCTCTTAAAGCGGAAACAAGGCTGAAGGGTGTCTGAACTGAGTGAACAAGGGAAATCTGAGTAGTTTGAGTTCTTGGAATCACAAGTGGCTAGAAGGTGGCTGAATTGAAGGCATTTCTGGCTTATAAACTAGAGATTTCTCATCTACAGAGCAAGAGAGACACACTGTTAGTTAAGAGGGTCAAAGCTTAGGAGCACAGTGTACATAATTATTAAAAAAAAAAAAAAGACTAAAATAAGTAATCCCTTGCTACCAAATCCAGTTTGTCAGAATTCAGGTCTCATATGTTCCATCTGAGCTTCCCCAATAGCTTAGTTGGTAAAGAATCCGCCTGCAATGCAGGAGACCCCGGTTCAATTCCTGAGTCAGGAAGATCCACTGGAGAAGGGATAGGCTACCCACTCCAGCATTCTTGGGCTTCCGTTGTGGCTCAGCTGATAAAGAATTCACCTGCAATGCAGGAGACCTGGGTTTGATCTCTGGGTTGGGAAGATCCCCTGGAGAAGGAAACAGCTACCCCATCCAGCACTCTGGCCTGGAGAATCCCACAGACTGTAGAGTCCATGGGATTACAAAGAGTCGGACACGATTGAGCGACGTTCACTTTCACTTCCGTGTTCGTCTGTTGTAGTTTCAGGACTGTTTGCCAGCAACAGATCCCCATACTCGGCAAGTCCCGGCGCATACTGTGAACACTGCATCCAGTGTGTGCTCACTGACTTTAGGGACGTGCCATATTGAAGTGCATTACTAGGGTTAATTATTAACTCTGCACCTGTTAAATAAGTCTAAATCTTGTAGAAGGACTTCACTGGTGGCTCAGTCGACAAAGAATCCACCTGAAATGTAGGAGACTGCCTGCAATGCAGGAGACCGTGTTGGATAGCCGGGTTGGGAAGATCCTCTGGAGAAGGAAATGGCAACCCATTTCAGTATTCTTGCCTGGGCAAGCCCATGAACAAAGTGGCCTATGGTCCGTGGGGTTGCAAGAGTCGTAGATGACTTAGTTTTAGAAGAAGGGGCGAGAGTGCCTGCACCTGATGACTATGGACCTGGAGCACCGGTCAAAGCGTGGTTTTGGTTTCCCTCTTGGGATTCCTGAATTAGCAGATGGAGGTGGGGAACTTGTATTTCTACCAAGTTCTCCAGGAGACAGGCTGGCTGGTCCCAGGACCACACCCTAATTACCACTACTTGAGAATAGACACAGAGACAGAGGGACCCTGGAACAGAGCCCAAGGCTCTAAGAACATGCACCAGGATGAAAGCAAGGTAATTCAAAGTCACTGCCCAATGTTAAAAGTGTTCATATTTAATGTATTTCAAGTCAAATTTTATCTAGATTCTGGATTCTAGATATCTGATGTCTAGATATCTGGGTTATAAATACCTTAGGTAACTGGCATTAGTCTCATTGGCTTGACTAATAAATGATTCAGAGTCTCATGATGTGAAGCCAGTTTGGTATAAAAACTAATAATTACAAGAGCAATGGCGATCTCTGATCACAGTAATTTTTGTTGTTGTTGTTCCTAAACTGTCTGAAGTTTAGGATTACTTTGCAATGAGAGATTTAGTTCAGTTCAGTTCAGTCGCTCAGTCGTGTCCAACTCTTTGCGACCACATGAATTGCAGCATGCCAAGCCTCCCTGTCCATCACCAACTCCCGGAATTCACTCAAATCCATGTCCATTGAGTCAGTGATGCCATCCAGCCATCTCATCCTCTGTCATCCCCTTCTCCTCCTGCTCTCAATCCCTCCCAGCATCAGGATCTTTTCCAATGAGTCAACTCTTCACATAAGGTGGCCAAAGTATTGGAGTTTCAGCTTTAGCATCAGTTCTTCCAATGAACACCCAGGACTGATCTCCTTTAGGATGGACTGGTTGGACCTCCTTGCAGTCCAAGGGCAATTTCACAATTAAACTATGGTTTCTGTTATTTATTTTCAAACCTTCCATATGTGCATGCATGATCAGTTGCTTCAGTCGTGTCCGACTCTCTGTGGCACCATGGAATGTAGCCCACCAGACTCCTCTGTCTATGGGATTTTCCAGGCAAGAATACTGGAGGGGGTTGCCATGCCCTCCTCCAGGGGATCTTCCTGACTCAGGGATTGAATCCGAGTCTCCTATGTCTCCTGCATTGGCAGGCAAGTACTTTACCATTAGCGCCCTTGGAAAGCCCTACCATCTATATGAGACCTGTAATACACAGAAGAGTGAGATAGTATATGGGTGTTAAATTAAGCCACTAAGTTTATGTTAATTGATTAAACAAGAACAGAAAAATAATACAGAACTAAAGAACTCCTTCCTGATGTGAGGTTAACCTTCTTATAAGAAAGAAGAAATCTTTGAGTTCCTTTACATAGTCTGCAAATTTCAAGGAAAGAACATGACTTTTCTTTTGGAAATACATTTTTTTTCTAATAAGACTATAGGGAAATCACACTTCAACTGTGAGCTGTTTAAGTTGGAAATAAAAAATGTAGATTATTTTATTAATTAAAAGATCTCTTGATGACCCACCAGCATAGTCTGGATGAAAGGCTGCTTTCTTCACTGTTATTGTTAAATAGGTGGTAAATACCTCAATCCAGGCTAGAATGTAAGAAATGTACCAAGGCTTGGGCTAAAACAGAGCCATTTCTGCCCCCAAGATGCCACAGCCACATGCATATTTCATAAGAGGCACAGTGGAAACAACATCCTAAAGGCAGAATATGGATACACCAAGACAAACCATTCTAAGATTTTGCCAACAGATGAAGATAGAGATAAGGTTTCTTTCTCCCCTCACTAAATATGAAAAGATAACTTCTTGCCCAAGTGGTTCTGTATAGGGAGAACTTCAGGAAAGAAGCTGAAAGGACTGGGAAAGGAAAGAAGGAACCCAGGAAGAGGTAGGGAAGAGGAAAGGTTTGCTTCTGAGAGGAAAAGACACCTGATGAGCAAGCTTTCAAGTCAGAGTTGCTCTGAGCTTTCCATCCACACCGTTGAATGGGCTGAACACAGTTTTGTTATTTTATTTTCCCTCATATGACCCAGCGACTCAGTAAATATGGGTTGTGTTGGAGTGAGCACTGGGAATGAAGGGGTGTGGGGAGAAAGAGAGACTTCAAGAATAAGTCAGAGATAACAGAGAGACTTGATGAGTTGAGTTGAATACATGCTTCCTGTTGCCAGCCACCAAAACCTCTTGATTCACCTGATACCTGAAATCCCAGAATCTATCATTACTTACAGCCTAAGATTTGCACAGTAGAAAGGAATAACACGTTAGCCAATGGGTTCATTCTCTGAGATGATATTATTTGTTCTGAGTCCTCTTGGCTCAGTGGGGATGAAAGAATAAGATGCTGCTGTTAGTGAGGAAGTCTGCTGGCACCTCAGGAGGAGCTGCAGAAATCAGAGGCCAAGGAATGACCACAACTAAGTCTAAGTCTATTCGTAACACCTCCTTACTCCTGACTTTAAGGAGAACCAGGTGGCTGACTCAGAGTACAAGGCAAGAGATAAGCTCTGAGAGGAAACAAACTATTCTCATACATGGTGCTTTAAAGCCCTAATTAAATCTAACTGAGAACATTACTGAGCCTCTCACCAAGAGGACTCCATTTCCTATCCAAATATGAAAGCTGCCTGAAATAAACCACACCAAGGTGAGAGAATTGCTCCTTACAATAACTGTAATCTCAAACGGCAAAGTACCTCATTAACCTGGGTGCTTAAGGAGAGTAAACCACAAGAGCACTTCAGAAAAGAGGCACATAATTAAGAAATTAAATGGCAATAATTACTAGCACCTGAAACTTAAAGACACCACTAGGGATACATAATCTCTTTTATAGGGTACATTTTATGGAAGGCAAGAAATTCTAAGGGAGCCCAACTTCTAAAGAACAAATTTATTGTTGTTCAGTCACTAAGTCATTTCCAAATCTTTGAGACTCCATGAATTGCAGCATACCAGGCTTCCCGGTCCTTCACTGTCTTCCAGGGTTTGGTCAAACTCATGTCCATTGAGTCGATGATGCCATCCAACCATCTCATCCTCTGTCGTCCCCTTCTCCTCTCACCTTTAATCTTTCCCAGCATCAGGATCTTTTCCAGTGAATCAGTTCTTCGCAACAGGTGGCCAAAGTACTGGAGTTTCAGCTTCAGCATCAGTCCTTCCAATGAATATTCAGGACTGATTTCCTTTAGGATTGACTGGTTGGATCTCCTTGCTGTCTAAGGGACTCTCAAGAGTCTTCTCCAGCACCACAGTTTGAAAGCATCAATTATTTGACATTCAGCCTTCTTTATGGTCTAACTCTCACATCCATAAATTACAAAATAGCCGAATAAACATATTTAGGGGAAAGATGTAAGATTGAACCAAAAAATTTTCTTATGAAAATAGAGTCAAATGACCACTGAAATTGTTATACTTCTGTAATTTAACCATTTAGGACTTCTCCCAGTGTAACTGCATAACAAACTCTTAAAACATCTTGTTTGAAATGTCTTCTGCAGGTAAGTGCTTTGAAAATTGACATAATTCATCTACCTACAAATGGCAATAATGTTTATCAGCAACTGAATCACTGTTACAAGTTGTTTTGGGAAATTAAACGAATGTTTTCATTGACTTTTTCCATGATTTGCTCTCCTTTCCCTTATAGAGTAGCACCATATTTCCCAGTAATATTGACATGCTTTTTTTTTTTGAAATAACACTTTTTTAGGAAAATTTAATAAAATATTAGTGGTAGTGGTGATTCAGTCAATAAGTCATGTCTGACTCTTGCAACCACATGGGTTGTAGACCACCAGGCTCCTCTGTCCATGGGATTCTCCAGGTAAGAATACTGGAGTGGGTTGCCATTCCATTCTCCAGGGGATCTTCCCAACCCAGGGGTGGAACCCAGGTCTCCTTCACTTGCATGCAGATTCCTTACCAACTGAGCCACCAGGTATAAGCAAGCTTAAACCTGAGTCCTGAATTAACACTCCTCAGTTTTACATTCTGAAGTTGGTATTCTCTGTTCGAATTGACAGATGAAGAGGCTGGTTTTAAAAGGAAGGTGATGATGGTGTTTTCCCAGGAGGTCCATGGGGCAAGAGGTGAAAGAGTAGCAGGACTAAAATAACTGTGTGCTCTTCTGATGAATCTTAGCCCTGGGGGACAGGGCCACCCAGCCCACCTGGAGATGTCTAGAGGAAATGCTCCTTTTCCTCGCCAAGGTCTGCTTTCTCACTAGGCATCTGAACCTGTTCACAGATCATGTATATGTGTGATGTGCTTAGTTACTAAGTTGTGTCTGACTCTTTGTGTGCCACCTGGGCTCAGTGATGCCTTGCTGGTGGCCTGAGTATTTATACAAAAGAAACAGGAAAACAGTGAAAATCAGTTCTTGCAAGCTTTTGCTTTTTCTGTTGGGTTTTTTTTTCCCCCAGAGAGGCAGCCAAGAAACACACCACTGGTTACATTTCTCACCTCCTCATTCACGGTGAAAAAGCTGGTAGCCCATGGATAAATAGGGCTGGACATAGAACAGACCACCAAGAGCAGAGTCCACGTGAAGAGCTTGGATTACACGTGTAAGTATTACTCTTTGTCTGGCTTATCTCATTTGGTATGATGTTAATACAATCTAGATCCATCCATTCTATTGCAAATGAAAGATTTCATTCTTTTTAATAGTTGAGTAATGTTCCATGGCAATATGGAAACCACATTTTCTTTATCTATTCACTTATAGATAAATGCTAAAAAAAAAAAAAGTGAAGTTTTGGAGGAGCTTTGAGACAGACCCTGAATGGAGAAGGTCCTCAAGGAGACATGGAAATGCTTCACAATGAAACAGACAGACTTGAAGCAGAGGTGGGAGGGAAGGGCTTTGGGGTGAAGAAGACAGCAGAGCTAGTGATGGGGAATTACAGGAAGTGAATGTAAGTCAGTGCAAGAGAGAAAAGTCAGCTGACTTGGTATCCTTTATGATAGAGGCTCGACTCAAAAGCACTCTTCCTGGCAGGGTTCAGTTCAGTTCAGTCTCAGTCGTATCCGACTCTTTGCAACCCCATGACCACAGCACACCAGGCCTCCCTGTCCATCACCAGCTCCAGGAGTTTAACCAAACTCATGTCTATTGAGTTGGTGATGCCATACAACCATCTTATCCTCTGTCATCCACTTCTTCTCCTGCCTTCAATCTTTCCCAGCATCAGGGTCTTTTCCAATGAGTCAGCTCTTCAAATCAGGTAGCCAAAGGATTGTAGTTTTAGCTTCAATATTAGACTTTCCAATGAATATTCAGGACTGATTTCCTTTAGGATGGACTGGTTGGATCTCCTTGCAGTCCAAGGGACTCTCAAGAGTCTTCTCCAACACCACAGTTCAAAAGTATCAATTCTTCTGCACTCAGCTTTCTTTATAGTCCAACTCTCACATCCATACATCACTACTGGAGAAACATAGCCTTAATGAGAAGGACCTTAGTTGGCAAAGTAATGTCTCTGCTTTTTAATATGCCATCTAGGTTGGTCATAACTTTTCTTCCAAGGAGTAAGCGTCTTTTAATTTCATGGCTGCATTCACCACCTGCAGTGATTTTGGAGCCCCCAAAAATAAAGTCTGCCACTATTTCCACTGTTTCTTAATCAATTTGCCATGAAGTGATGGGACTGGATGCCATGATCTTTGTTTTCTGAATATTGAGCTTTAGGCCAACTTTTTCACTCTCCTCTTTCACTTTCATCAAGAGACTCTTTGGTTCTTCTTCATTTTCTGCCATAAGGGTGGTGTCATCTGCATATCTGAGGTTATTGATATTTCTCCCGGCAATCTTGATTCTGGCTTGTGATTCATCCAGCCCAACGTCTCTCATGATGTACTCTGCATATAAGTTAAATAAGCAGGGTGACAATATACAGCCTTGATGTACTCCTTTTCCTATTTGGAACCAGTCTGTTGTTCCATGTCCAGATCTAACTGTTGCTTCCTGACCTGCATACAGATTTCTCAAGAGGCAGGTCAGGTGGTCTGGTATTCCCATCTCTTTCAGAATTTTCCAGACTTTATTGTGATCCACACAAAGGCTTTGGCATAGTCAATACAGCAGAAATAGATGTTTTTCTGGAACTCTCTTGCTTTTTCCATGATCCAGCGGTTGTTGGCAATTTGATCTCTGTTTCCTCTGCCTTTTCTAAAACCAGCTTGAACCTCAGGAAGTTCACAGTTCACGTATTGCTGAAGCCTGGCTTGGAGAATTTTGAGCATTACTTTACTAGCATGTGAGACGAGTGCAATTGTGCGGTTGTTTGAGCATTCTTTTGCATTGCCTTTCTTAGGGATTGGAATGAAAACTGACCTTTCCAGTCCTGTGGTTACTGCTGAGTTTTCCAAATTTGCTGGTATATTGAGTGCAGCACTTTCACAGCATCATCTTTCAGGATTTGAAATAGCTCAACTGGAATTCTATCACATCCAATAGCTTTGTTCATAGTGATACTTCCTAAGGCCCACTTGACTTCACATTCCAGGATGTCTGGCTCTAAATGAGTGATCATACCATCATGATTATCTGGCTCATGAAGATCTTTTTTCATGTTCTTCTGTGTATTCTTACCACCTCTTCTTAATATCTTCTGCTTCTGTTAGGTCCCTACAATTTCTGTCCTTTATTGAGCCCATCTTTGCATGAAATTTTCCCTTGGTATCTCTAATTTTCTTGAAGAGATCTCTAGTCTTTCCCATTCTATTGTTTTCCTCTATTTCTTTGCTCTGATCACTGAAGGAGTCTTTCTTATCTCTCCTTGCTATTCTTTGGAACTCTGCATTCAAATAGGTATATCTTTCCTTTTGTCCTCTGCTTTTTGCTTCTCTTCTTTTCCCAGATATCTGTAAGGCCTCCTCAGACAGCCATTTTGCTTTTTTGCATTTCTTGTCCTTGTGGATGAAACCTGGAAGGGTTTCTTGGGGTTTCTTCCATGTTTTTTGAGCGTAACCCTGGAAAGGTTAGCCATATTTATTGAGCACCTGTTATGGGCCAGGTCCTCTGCTATGTGTTGGGAATATGGTGATGGAAAAGAACGCACAGTCTTGGCCTATGTGGAACCAACCATGAAGCTGGGGAGAGGGAACTAGTTAATAAAACATTTAGTTATAAATGATGAAAGAACCACCTTCCTGCCTCCCCCCACTTCCTCATCACTCCCCCTCAGAGCACACAGAGGCTGAGGTAGGATCATACAGTGGGGGCCCAAGAGAAGGTGCTAAGAGAAGCTGGTTTGTAGCCTGGTTCAGCAAGCCCTGCCTGTGTCTCTATAGCAAGTCCACCTTCTCCACATCCAGCTCCTATGCTTAAAGATGGGTCTAACAATGTCTACTTTGCAGAACTGTTGTGAAAATAAAAGAAAATTAATGGCAAGTGCTCTATAGGTCCCCTGAGGTTTGTTAGTGACTCAATAAATTGCAGCTCTATTGTTAGCTTAGAACAACTTGTCCCCTCATAGTATCCCATGAACTGTCACCTTTAGTGGCAGAGACAAAGGGCTGGGAAAGGAATGCTGAAAATGGGATCAGATCTAGGAACTACCTGTTCAAGTGCTTTAAGCCAACAATGAGGTCTGGCCCAGGTAGGAGGACTTGAACTTTAATCAGTGTTATTTCAGGAAGAACTTCCTGAGTATTGCGATAGACAGCTTATTTTCTGCTGGGTAATATTAGCAAGAAGAAAATAGGTATTTATTTTCTTACATGATTTTAGCACTGAGCTTGATGTCTTTAAAGACTTTTCCAGAATTAGAACACAAAGGTAAGACCTTCTGTAAGGTCTTTAACTTCCATGCCTGGACATGCTGACTGCACCAGGAGCAGCTCACTGGCCTGAATGAATGTTTTATTAAAACTGTCCCAACCACCTTGTTGGAGGAAATTGTGCCTAAGGAAGCGTGGGTTTATATGCTTTCTTATGAACTCATGAAAGGCATACAGGGTGATATATGGGGCCCAAATCAAAAATTGATGAGAAAAAGTACGGGAGTCAGGTCTTCTAGATGACGTGAAAAGGAAGGAAGAGGTAAAACAGAAAATTGTATTTCTTTGCCACTAATGTGGATTTTCTGTTTCTATGCCATGCTCCCTTCTTAACATATTCATAATTATGTACACTAATTGTTTTTTAAATTGTGGTTCAGTTGCCCAGTTGTGTCGATTCTTCAATCCTATGAACTGCAGCACGCCAGGCTTCTCTGTCCTTCACTATCTCCCCGAGTTTGCTCAAATTCATGTCCATTGATTCAGTGATGCCATCCAACCCACTCATCCTTGGTTCCTCCTTCTCCTCTTGCCCTCAGTCTTTCCCAGCATGAGGGTCTTTTTCAGTGAGTCAACTCTTTGCATCAGGTGTCCAGTGTATTGGAGCTTCAGCTTCATCATCAGTCCTTCCAATGAATATTCAGGGTTGATTTCCTTTAGGATTGATTAGTTTGATCTCCTTGCTGTCCAAGGGACTCTCAAGAGTCTCTTCTGACACCACAGTTCAAAACTGTTAATTATGACTTATTAAAATATTTTTGTAAACCTCAGACCCCCAATAATTGCTGCAAGAGGACTTGTTTGAAAATGCAAAGGAAACTTCCCTGGTGACCCCTAGAAGTACTTAGAGTCCAACTTTGCCCTGGGATTGAATTTCAGTCCAGAAAAAGCTCAAACTGTGCAACCCTGGCCCTTCCTGGAGCCATCAGCCGCTGCACCTTCTCGGAGCATCGCCCCATGGGGGCTCCCCAGCAGCCACTTTTGCTTCTGCCTTTCCTCACTCAGGCCCTTCTTGGCCCAGCACTTCCTCCGTCCAGATGCCCCTGTCCTGCTGGCTCATGCTGCCTGGGGCTGGGCATCCTTAGTGTGAAGCCTACACTGGTCAGGGCACAGGAAGGAAGTGAAGGTGTCAGTCTCTCAGTCCTGTCTGACTCTTTGGTCCCATGGACTATAGCCCAACAGGCTCCTCTGTCCATGGGATTCTCCATGCAAGAATACTGGAGTGGATTGCTTTTCCCTATGCCAGGGGATCTTCCCAATCCAGGGATTGAACCCAGGTCTCTAGAGTTCCCTGCACTGGCAGGCGAGTTCTTTACTGTCTGAACTTGGTCCCTGAGAGAAGAGGAGGGAAGGGAGGGCAGTCACACTTTTGATGGAGCAACATGCTTTTCATGGAACATGGAACAACAGACTGGTTCCAAATAGGGAAAGGAGTACATCAAGGCTGTATATTGTCGCCCTGCTGATTTAACTTATTTGCAGAGTACATCATGAGGCATGCCAGGCTGGATGAAGCACAGGCTGGAATCAAGATTGCCTGGAGAAATATCAATAAACTTAGATATGCAGATGACATCACACTATGGCAGAAAGGGAAGACGAACTAAAGAGCCTCTTGATGAAAGTGAAAGAGGAGAGTGAAAAAGTTGGCTCAAAACTCAACATTCAGAAAACTAAGATTATGGCATCTGGTCCCATCACTTCATGGCAAATAGATGGGGAAACAGTGGAAACAGTGAGAGACTAATTTGGGAGCTCCAAAATCACTGCAGATGGTGATTGCAGCCATGAAATTAAAAGATGCTTGCTTCTTGGAAGAAAAGTTATGACAAATCTAGACAGAATATGAAAAAAGCAGAGGCATTACTTTGCCAACAAAGTTCTGTCTAGTGAAAGCTATGGTTTTTCCAGTAGTCATGTGTGGAGATGAGAGTTGGACCATAAAGAAAGCTGAGCACCAAATAATTAATGCTTTTGAACTGTGGTGTTGGAGAAGACTCTTGAGAGTCCCTTGGACTGCAAGGAGATCCAACCAGTCCATCCTGAAAGAAATCAGTCTTGAATATTCATTGGAAGGACTGATACTGAAGCTGAAGCTCCAATACTTTGGCCACCTGATGAGAAGAACTGACTCATTTGAAAAGGCCCTGATGCTGGGAAAGACTGAAGGCAGGAGGAGAAGGGGACGACAGGGGGTGAGATGGTTGGATGGCATCACTGACTCAAAGTACATGAGTTTGTACAAGCTCCGGAAGTTTGTGATGGACAGGGAGGCCTGGCGCACCGCAGTCCATGGGGTCGCAAACAGTAGGACACGACTGAGCAACTGAGCTGAACTGAAGCTTCACTCTGGTGGGTAGGGGACATTGGAGAGAAGCATCACAGCAGGCCACACGCCCCCTTCACTCTCCCACCCAGCAGGCCACACGCCCCCTGCACTCTCCCACCCAGCAGGCCACACGCCCCCTGTGCTCTCCCACCCAGCAGGCCACACGCCCCCTGCACTCTCCCACCGTCAGTGACTGTATCACCAGGGCCCACTGACTGCTCTGCTAGACCTCATGGTCCAAGATGATGGCTGCAGCTCCAGCCCCTGTATCTGCATTCCAGACAGAATGATGGAGGACGGGACAAAGAAAGGGTCACAGACTAAGGTCAGCTATCTTTAAGGAAATTTCCAAAAACAGATGTACCATACCCCAATATTCAGAGCTCAGTAAAAGTCTCATTGGAAAGGGAGGGTGGGAATTCTGGATGTCATTCTGGGACTCCTGATGCTGTTACTCCTGTTACTCTGGGACTCTTGTTACTCCTGTTATTCCAGGACTGTTATTCTGTTACTCTGGGACTCTTGTTACTCCTGTTACTCTGTTACTCCTGTTACTCTAGAATAAGTGGGACAACCAGCAATCCCAGCCAAATTCAACCACAGTGAACTTGTCACCATTCTCCCCAAATACCACAGCTTTTGTGCATCGCATTTTTGTCAGACCATTATTTCTTTCTGGAATTCACTAGCTGGAAAAAAATAAAATAAGTGAATTCATTCTTCTCAGTGACTCAGCTCACATCACCTTTCTTTGGTTAGCCTTTACTATGTGACTGTGCAGATGATAATTCACTGCTCACGGCTCCCTCATAAGACAGGTCTGTCATCAGCCCCACTGACGGAAGTTGCAATTGATTTACGAAGAAGAGGGAGATGTTGTGTGAAGTCACAGAGCCCGTCCCTTGCCCTCCACCACTCACCGCTTATTTTTCAGTCACACACTCCTCTGTGGTCCTTCAGTCCTGGGCTCATGGGTCTGTAACAACATTTGTTTCTGAGCTAAACTTGGCTCAGAAGTTGCCTGCCTGCAACATTACTGAGTAAAAATATATCCATCTCCCCTCTTTAAACACTAGCACCCTGTAGAAATTCCTTTATTTCTGGAGAGGACAATAAACAGCCCAGTTTGCCTAGAGACTCCCTGAAAGGACAAGAGAACGCTGTGAAAGCTTGAAAGTGTTAGTCGCTCAGTCATGGCCCACTCTGCAACCCCACAGACTGCAGCCCACCAGGCTCCTCTGTCCATAGGATTCTCTAGGCAAGAATACTGGAGTGTGCTGCCATTTCCTTCTCCAGGGCATCTTCCCCAGCCCAGGGATCAAAACTGTGTCTCCCTCATTGCAGGCAGCTTCTTTATCATCTGAGCCACCAGGGAGGCCATGGTGATAAGCATGGTTACATGCAGACAAGCATAATCGTATCTGACTTGCACACTGGAAGGAGTGTGTGTGTGTGTGTGTGTGTGTGTGTGTGTGTGCAGGGGGAGAGGAGCAGCTCAGGGAGATGCAGCAGGAACTTCCTAATATGGCAGGGCACCCAGGTAAGAGCTCCATGCGGGAAGAGGGAAGGCAGTGTACAAGCAGGGGAAGAACAGGGCAGGAGACTGTTGCTGCTACTTAATGGGTCCACTCTGCCAGGTGCCGGGGCCCAGAAATGAGCCGGGTCTCAGCCCAGACAGGAGAGGCCAGTGAGAGCAGAACAAACAGCAGAGTTCAGTTCGAGAGAGCTTCACACACGAGGTGAGAGCCTGTGAGGAAGGAGCATCTCTGAGATAACGCTGGTGGAGGCTTCAGATGGGTGTCGCTGAGGGACTCTGACTGCAATCAACACCATCCCACGCTGGCCAAGAAACAAGGGTCCAGGAAGGATCTGAGCCTTAGCGAAGGTGTAAGTGGAGCGGCTCTGTTCCTGAGAGACCTGAGAGCCCCTGGGCAGGCTGGGTGCTCAACCAGGCATAGAGAGCACAGAACACAGGGGTGCTTCCTCCGGGAGCACACACAAGGCACACTGGGTCTGCAGGGGACTAGGGTAAGTGCCTCAAGGACACCAAATGGTGGGCTTGGCTTGGGCCCCACCCTTGGCAAGAAAGGGCATCTCATCTTGACCAATCATCACCCAACTTGCCCACAACTGTACTGTCTAATTTCCAAAGCAAAGCTGAGGTGCTGCTCCATAAAGAAGTGAAGGTCCAGCAAAGCCAGGGGGCCTGTCTACTGTTTGCTAGAGATGGGGAAGTTTTCGGCTGCCTAGTGGGCAGGACATCGTGCCAACACCAGGAATGAGGTAAGGAAAGAAACAGGGATGAGAAACGACTGGCAACGAGAAGGGGATGGTACGCAGACCCATGCGGTCGTCAGAACCAGATGGCCGTGGGTCAGCAGCAGTGACTGGGCCAGAATCCGAGAAGCAGCTCGAGTCACGTGCAAATAAGTTCAGATGCTGTTTTGTATACAGTGGGAAGCCACTAAAGGGATATGATGAGCAGTGGTTCAATTTGCTTAACTTTTTATTTTGTATTGGAGCATAGTTGATTAACAATGCTGTGTTAGCTTCAGGGGCACAGAAAGGGATTGGGTTCTACATGTATCTATTCTTTTCAGATTCTTCTCCCAATTAAGCTGTTACATAGTATTGAGTAGAGTTCCCTGTGCTATGCAGTAGGTCCTTGTTGATTATTTTTAAAGAGCTTTGCAGGGTGGAACCAATGGTTGCTGTCAGGGTGATATGTCAGGAGGTCCCTGCACTCCTAACAACTGGAGGGAGATGTAATAAGGACTTAAGGTGGTGGCAATGGGAGATGACACAGAAAATAACTGCCATTTGGAAAGAGGAATTTAAAATTCTCTAAAGAAGCTACTTCTCTGTTCCCCAAATTCGGTGCTGCTCCATCCAGATATGCAGTCTGTGCAGGGCACGGAAATGAATGCCTTTCCTAAAGCCGGGGGACAGGGCAGCCTCGCCCGGAGGCTCTGAAATATGCAGGCGAATAAATAATCACTGCTTTCTCATTGAGGACTCCAGTGACGGGATAAATCAAAGAGTCCCAGCAAAGCCAGGAATGCAAACAAAAAATATTGGAGACAGGCAGGGAGGGACCAGCAAACAAGGGACAAATAAAATAATAAGAAGGATTTTATGCTCTGAGCTTGATGGATCTTTGAGCTGCAGATGGGAGGCGAGATGGATTGTCGGGGGGCAGAGCAGCTACAGAAAGAGGAGATCACTTACGCATGTTTCATTTAACAGTTCAGGAAATCCAGTTACTGCTCTCATCCAAGCATAGTGGTGTGCCTCGCTATTCTCAAGAAATTATATTTTTTAAAAAGCGCCCATGGCATGACTGCATTATGGTGGGCATGGCTACCCACCAGCCATTCCCCGTCCTTTACCCCATACCTGCTACCAATCACAGCTGCCAAGAGCGGAACATCTTCCTCCCAACACCTTTACTGCTGGGAGACCCTGAGGCTCAGCCCCAGGGAAGGGGAGGGGCAGGCTGCTGGGGGCTTGCGGGACGTCGTCTCCTTCTGTATAACAGAAAGGCGGTCTCTCTCTGCCCCGGCGCACCTGCTTTCCTCCCTGGCATGTTGTGATGTGGGGATGTGACCTCTCAGTATAGAAGCCACTTTGAAGAGAGAGAAGCAGTTGCATCACAGGGATTCTGACTCAGGCCCTGCCATCGTGGTCCTGCTGAGCCACCTTGGAACCACTTGCCTTGTCCTGAAATCAACGCGTGAATGGATGTTTCTATGGTTGAAGCCACTGCCAGCTGGGCCTTCTGTTACCTGCAGATGAATGTACCCTGAACTGATAATGGTGTCAACTTAAGGATGTAAAACATCCACTGCATACATCACAAGTACTTGAAACTGAGCTGGTCTTATCTACCGCCTGATGGGTGTATTATACTCAGGCAATAAAGCAATGTTACTGACTGAGTTCTTCTACACCATTACCTTCTGGAAGAAAAGAAGCATATTTATAGAATTGATGAGTATTATGATAATGGAAGTTATTATCATAAATAGTTAATAAATAAATAGTTATGATAATAAAGAGTTCAATGGTTCAATCAAAATCATTCATTCTCTCCACCTAATTTCCAAACACTGCACAACATCTCTATTTTAACAAAACAAATGAGAACTTTTTGATGATATAAGTTTCAATGATAGGTTAGTTATCAACTGATAAGTTTTCCATTTCCTAATGTATGACAAGCAATCTATTTCAGAAATTGATACATTCATCTTTTTTTGTCGTTATTCCTTACCTGGAGCTGTATGACAAAAATGTTTTGATTTTTAAATACTTAAGCATACTCATTACAAGTACATTTTGAAAAGAGCAAGTTTTTAATTTCCTCAATTCTCTATGTTGCTGTATTCTCATGAGTTGTTTCAGGCCATGTCATTAGCAGGCACTTTGTGCAAGAGATTTAATCACTAAAAATGGTAAACAAGGCATTGCTTAGGGAGATGTGGGGAAGCAGACTCAAGTGTGGACTTAGTTTGAATTCCATGATCCACTGTCTTGCGCATTAATATGTAAGATTTTAGCTCCTGGAGTTTTAAAAGCTTCTCTTGGGTCTTGGCATATGTAGATCATAAATCAAAAAAACAAAAAAAATCTGTCAGTTTTTTTGGAAATGAAGTCAATTCTACCAGCCAGGAATAATAAAGAGCGTGAAGTTGTATTTGCTAATTGTCTCTTGAATTTGCTACCACGTGTCTGTTCTCAAAAAGTGATTCTTTAAAAAAATTTTTTTAAAGAACAAATATCCTTCAATTTTCTCCTTACATGCCAGACTTTCAAGACCAACAATAGGCGCCTCTGTCTTCCACAGGAGTCAAGAGAAGAATGCCGATGCTGGTGAAAGAAGCAAACGCTGAACATGGCAGCAGCTCAGAAAGAAAAAAAGACATAGCAGTTTGTAAGTGACCAGCTACCATAGTAGACCGAAATGTGGGAAACCTGGAATTCTATAAACTGCAGGCCTATTTAAGATTTCTCTGTTATCAAAGCTAGATAGTTTATTAATACAAAATTCCCTGAGTATTGATGCTGCTTGAATTACACCATGCCTCCCTGTTAGCTCAGATGGTAAAGCATCTGCCTGCAGTGGGGGTGACCCAGGTTCGATCCTTAGGTTGGAAAGATTCCCTGGAGAAGGGGATGGCAACCCACTCCAGTATTCTTGCCTGGAGAAGTCCATGGACAGAGGAGCCTGGGGGGCTACAGTCCATGTGTTGCAAAGAGCAACTGACACTTTGACTTTCCACCAGGTCTACAGGTTTACAGTACTGGCGATGTGTAAAGAAGCACAGCTCAGGACTTCCCTCGCGGTGCAGTGCTTAGGACTCCAAGCTTCCACTGCAGGGGGCTCACGTTCCCTCCCTGGTCAGGGAACTAAAATCCTGCATGCTGAGTGTGTGTGCATGTTTTGTCATTAAGGCATGTCTGACTCTTTGCAACCCTGTGGACTACAGCCCACGAGGCTCCCTTGTTCATGGGATTCTCCAAGCAAGAATACTGGAATGGGTTGCCATTTCCTCCTCCAGGGATCTTCCAGACCCAGGGATCAAAACTGCGTCTTCTGCATTGGCAGGCCGATTCTTTACCACTGACACAGCATGCTGCACAGTGCGGAATTAAAAAAAAAAATAAAATAAGAAGCACACCTTGTCAGGAGTGAAAAGCCCTCTGATACCGAGCATCCATGGCTGGTCTAGGACCCCTGCTGTAGTGCACGCCCGTCCCCAAGTTGTATTACAATGAACTCACTTGTTGCAGAAAAACATGTCAGGCTTCTGAGGGCTGCTCTGTCTCATTGCACATAGCCAGATTTGTTTGACGAATTACTATCCAGGCGCAGTAATTGTGATAAAGTGGTGTCTTCAAAGAGATGAGGATTCTCAGAGGAAATGAGAGCCCACTTAGGACTCAGACTTGGAAAACTGCTTTCAAAAATGGGAAACAAATCTCCTCGCAATATGAAGAGGATGTCTCTCGCCTCCAGTTTATACCAAACAAGCAAACAACAAGTCCTGCTGTTTCTTTAGTATTTGTGATACTCTTGTCTCCACCCAGGACTGTGTGTGTGTTGACTCTACACTGAAGACCAGTGTGGCCATGCCAGTGTCCAGGAATGACAAAAGGAAGCAATGTTCAACTGGCAGGCTCAGTAAGCGTCAGAGGGCAGGAACCTGGCAGACCTGACTTCGGTGTACTCCCTGATTCTAGCTTTTGAAAGCCTCAGGTGTACACACCTCATGTAGGCTGCAGGCTTGGTCCCTGGGTGGGGAAGATCTCCTGGAGGAGGAAATGGCAAGCCACTCTAGTATTCTTGCCTGGAGAACCCCATGGACACAGGAGCCTGGTGGGCTACAGGCCATGGGGTTGCAAAGAGTTGGCCACGGAGTTGGACATGACACACACACACATCATAATACCATCGGCCAGGCAACTTATGAACCACAGGAGTTTCCCACAGTTCTGGAGGCTGAGGGGGTGGGTGAGAGCAGCTGTGGGAACAATCACCCCATATCTCTTACCAACTGAGTACTCTGGGCTGAATGCCTGTGCCCCCTTCACCCCAGATGGATATGCTGAAATCCTATTCCTCAGTGTGATGGTGTTAGACAGTGAGGCCCTTGGGAGGTGGTTGTGATTGTCTGATGCCATGAAGTTGGAGCCCATGGTGGGCTTCATGCTCTTGCATGAGTTAGGAGACAGCTTTCATCATCTTTGCTGCCCACCATGTGAGCACAGAGCAATAAGTCTGCAGTTTGCAGCCTGGAGAAGGGCTCTCACCAGTACCCCACCACACTGGCACCCTAATCTCAGACTTTCAGCCTCCAGAACTGTCGGCAACTCCTGTGCTTTACAAGTTACCTGGTGTATGGTGTTCTGATGTGTGTGTGTATCATGTCCAACTCTTTGGGACCCCATGGACTACAACCCACCAGGCTCCCTTGTTCATGGGATTCTCCAGGCAAGAATACTGGAGTGGGTTGCCATTTCCTTCTTCAGAGGCTCTTCCCCACCCAGGGATCAAACCTGCATCTCCTGTAGCTCCTGAATTGGCAGGAGGGTTCTTTCCCACTGAGCCACCAGGGAAGCCCTGAGGTATTCTGGTACAACAGCCCGAATGGACTAAGACACAGCAAGCTGACAAGTTCTTTGCTTGCTAAGTCTCTGAGTCCCTGTCTGCCACAATGGGGTCACATGTGTCTGTGAGGACTGTCTTGGTCTACTCTGGAAACTGCAGCAAAAATACCATTGGCTGGGTGACTTAAACAACAAACATGACTTCATACAGGTCTGGAGGCTGAGAAGTCCAAGATCAAGGCATCAGCAGAGTCAGGGTCTGGTGAGAACCTGCTTTCTGGCTTGCAGGTATCTGTCTTCTCTTGGGGCTTCAGGTGGTAGAGTGCAGAGAGTGTTCAGGTCTCTTTTATAAGAACATTAACCCCATTCATGAGGGCAGAGCCTGTCAGCCGACTCCTCCCAAATGCCCCTCCTCCAAATACTGTCATCCTGGAGTTTAGGATTTCAACATATGAATTCAGGAGACATAAACACTCAGTCCATAATAAGGATTAACTCTCAAAATTAAACAAAATACAAATATGGTACCTGGCACACAGTAGAAGTAAAATGTATTATATCACTACTATTTCCTGGTATTATATCTGCACCTTATTATCGATTGTAAAACACATCTTACTTAAGTGCTAAGCCACTATTCTCAAGGGACCTGTAAACTGGCCCTACCTTATATTCTGAGTAAAACTCAATAATGTTTAATAGAACACAAAATCATCTAGCCTCCATAAAAAGTCAAATTCACAATGGCAGGCATTTAATGAAAGTGTACCCATACATAAAGAAGAAGGAAATATAATCAATAATCAGCAAAAAAGACAATAGGGAAGAAAAACACACAAGTGGTGGAAAGATGGAGGCTATTACAAGCGCTATTATAAATGTGCTTCATCTATCTAAGAGGATAGAAGAAGAAATGAGAACAAAAAGAATGGGAAACTATACAAAATATTCACAGAAACTTCTAAATTGAAAAATACAATATCAAAAATGAAAACCAAAGTGGGTAATGTGCATGCTCAGTCATTCAGTTATGTCCAAATCTTTGTGACCCTTTGGACTGTAGCCCATCAGGTTCCTCTGTCCATGGAACTTTCCAGGCAAGAATACTGGAGCAGGTTGCCATTTCCTACTCCAGGGGATCTTTCCAACTCAGGGATCAAACTTGAGTTTTCTGCATCTCCTGCATTGGTAAGTGGATTCTTTACCACTGAATCAATTGGAAAGACCCAAACTGGGTAGAAATAACACAAATTAGATATTATGTAAGAAAAGATGAATGAATTTAAAGACATTACTATAGAAATCAATCAAAAAGAAACACAGAGAGAAAATAATTTTAAAAATGGACATAGCATCACGGAGCTATGAGAAAACATGTGACAATCTACGGGTACATGGAACTGCAATAGTAGAAAGAGAAAAGGAGAGGATAGGAAAGAAAACATCTGAATAAATATTAAATAAAAATTTTCAAAAAAATGAAAGCTATAAAGCCAAAGATTCATGAAACTCAACAAATATAAAGAAGAAAAACCACATCAAGCACATCATTATCAAATTGCTAACAACTAAACATAAAAAGGCAATCTTAAAAGCAGCCAAGGAAAAAAGATAGCTCATATTAAGAAAAGAACTATGGAAGAATTTTTTTGTCATTAGATATATAAACAGAGTCATTTGTAAAGAACTGAAAGAAATGCTGTCAATCTAGAATTATCTACTAATGAGAAAACCTTTCAAAATTGAAAGCAAAAAAAAAATATATATGGCCCCAAAGCACATGAAATAATACTCAATGTCACTGGTTATTAAAGAAATGTAAATCAAAACTGCTATGAAGTATCAACTCATACTGGTCAGAATGGCTATCATCAAGAACAGACCTATAGACATGGCTGGGGTAAGGAAGGAGAGGGTGGGTTGAATGGAGAGAGTAACACGGAAACATACATTACCATATGCAAAATAGACAGCCAATGGGAATTTGTGGTTTGACACAAGGAACTCAAACTGGGGCTCGGTAACAACCTAGAGGCATGGGGTGGGGATGGAGGTGGGAGGGATATTCAAGTGGGAAGGGACACATATATACCTATGGCTGATTCATGTTGATGTTTGGTAGAAACCAATAAATACTGTAAAGCAATTATCCTTCAATTAAACATAAATAAAAATTTAAAATCTACAAACAATAAGTGCTAGAAAGGGTGTAAAGAAAAGAGAACCCTGCTACACTGTTGGTGGGAATATAAATTGGTGCAGACATTATGGAGAATAGTATGGAAGTTCCTTAAAAACTAGAAATAGAGCTACCACATGATCCTGCAATCCCACTACTGGGCATATATCCAGAGACAACCATAACCCAAACAGATATGCATACCCCAATGCCCATCACAGCTCTATTTGCAATAGCCAGGACATGGAAGCAACCTAAATATACATCAACAGTGGAACGGATAAAGAAGATATGGTACATATATACAATGGAATATTAGCCATAAAAGAGAACTTTCATAAAAAGAACTAAATAATGTCACTTGTGGCAAGATGGATGGTCTTAGAGATTGTCATACTGGGTGAAGTAACTCAGACAGAGAAAGACAAATATATGATACTCCTTACATGTAGAATCTAAAAAAAATGGTACAAATGAACTTATTTACAAAACAGAAATAGAGTCAAATGTAGAAGACCAACTTATGGCTACCAAAGGGGAAAAGAGTGGATGTGTAAAACAGACTCGCTGTACTGTACCCCTGAAATGTACACAATGTCATAAATCACCTATAGCTCCCCCCAGGTTTTTTTTCAAAAAGTGAATAAACAGAAAATAACATTTTAGCCAAATAAAAAGTTGAGAGAATTTATCATCAGAAGAATTTCACTGTAAGAAATATTAAAGGAAACTTTTCAGGTAGAAAAAAAAATGGTGCAAGATAGAAATTTGGATCTAATACAAAGGAATAAAGAACACTGAAAATGGTGAATTTAGAGGTAAAAGTAGATAATTTTTTTCTCATTTTAAGTATTTCTAAAAGATCATTGTTCAAAGCAGAATAGTAACATTTGAAAGTGGGATATATAACACAAGCACAAGTTATACATATAGCACAAGTTTTAAATACATACATTTAGCAGAAATACAGAAGCAGAAAATATTAAGAAGAAGTAGAAGACAGAAATGGTATGGACCTAACAGAAGCAGAAGATATTAAGAAGAGGTGACAAGAATACAAGATCTTCCCTGATAGCTCAGTTGGTAAAGAATTCTCCTGCAATGCAGGAGACCCCGTTTTGATTCCTGGGTTGGGAAGATCTGCTGGAAAAGGCATAGGAAAGCCACTCCAGTATCTTGGGGCTTCTCTTGTGGCTCAGCTGGTAAAGAATACACAGAAGAGCTCAATGAAAAATATCTTAATGATCCAGATAACCACAATGGTGTTATTACTCACCTAGAGTCAGACATCCTGGAGTACGGAGCCAAGTGGGCCTTAGGAAGCATCACTATGAACAAAGCTAGTGGAGGTGATGGATTTCCAGCTAAGCTATTTCAATCCTTAAAAATGATGCTGTGAAAGTGCTGCACTCAATATGCCAGCAAATCTGGAAAACTCAGCAGTGGCCACAGGACTGGAAAAGGTCAGTTTTCATTCTAATCTCAAAGAAAGGCAATGCTAAAGAATGCTCAAACTACCATACAATTGCACTCATCTCACACACTAGCAAAGTAATACTCAAAATTCTCCAAGCTAGACTTCAACAGTACATGAACCAAGAACTTCCAGATGTTCAAGCTGCATTTAGAAAAGGTAGAGGAACCAGAGATCAAATTGCCAACATCTGTTGCATCATAAAAAAAGCAAGAGAACTCCAGAAAAACTTCCGCTTCATCAACTGTGCTAAAGCCTTTTACCATGTGGATCACAACAAACTGTGGAAAATTCTGAAAGAGATGGGAATACCAGACCACCTTACCTGCTTCCTGAGAAATCTGTATGCAGGTCAAGAAGCAACAGTCAGAATCAGACATGGAACAGCAGACTGTTCCAAATTGGGAAAGGCGTACATCAAGGCTGTACATTGTTACCTTGCTTATTTAACTTATATGCAGAGTACCTCATATGAAATGCTGGCCTGGATGAAGTGCAAGCTGGAATCAAGATTGCTGGGAGAAATATCAATAATGTCAGATATGAAGGTGACACCACCATTAAGGCAGAAAGTGAAGAACTACAGAGCCTCTTGAAGAAAGTGAAAAAGGAGAGTGAAAAAGTTGCTTAAAGCTCAACATTCAAAAAACTAAGGCCATGGCCTCCGGTTCAATCACTTGATGGCAAATAGATGGGGAAACAATGGAAACAGTGAGAGACTTTATTTCCGTGGGTTTCAAAACCCACTGCAGATGGTGACTGCAGCCATGAAATTAAAAGATGCTTGCTCCTTGGAAGAAAAGCTATCACCAACCTGCTGCTGCTGCTGCTGCTGAGTTGCTTCAGTTGTGCCCGACTCTGTGCGACCCCAGAGATGGCAGCCCACCAGGCTCCCCTGTCCCTGGGATTCTCTAGGCAAGAACACTGGAGTGGGTTGCCATTTCCTTCTCCAATGCATGACAGTGAAAAGTGAAAGTGCAGTCACTCAGTCTTGTTCAACTCTTAGCGACCCCATGGACTGCAGCCTACCAGGCTCCTCCGCCCATGGGATTTTCCAGGCAAGAGTACTGGAGTGGGTTGCCATTGCCTTCTCCTAGACAGCATAGTAAAAAGCAAAAGGTCCATTTTTTACTGACAAAGGTCCATCTAGTCAAAGCTATGGTTTTTTCAGTAAATTGTGTGGAATTGAGAGTTGGACCATAAAGAAAGCTGAGCACTGAAGAATTGATGCTTTTCAACTGTGGTGTTGGAGAAGACTCTTGAGAGTTCCTTGGACTGCAAGGAGATCAAAACAGTCTATCCTAAAGGAAATCAGTCCTGAATACTCATTGGAAGGACTGATGCTGACTCTGAGGCTCCAATATTTTGGCCACCTGATGGTAAGAAATGACTCACTGGAAAAGACTCTGATGTGGGGAAGATTGAAGGCAGAATGAGAAGGGAATGACAGAGGATGAGATGGTTGGATGGCATCACTGACTTGATGGACATAAGTTTGAGCAAGCTCTGGGAGTTGGTGGTGGACAGATAAGCCTAGCATGCTGCAGTCCATGGGGTCATAAAGAGTGGGATACAACTGAGTGACTTAACTGAGCTGAACTGATATATTTAAAACAAAGAATGGAAGAAATGGAAACATTCTATTGAAATGTTTCAAAACCAAAGAAAATAGTACACTGTTATTTGAAAATATAATTAGCTAAAAATGTACCCTGAAAAACCTGAAGAAATCATTAAAAAATAAAATTAAGAGTTAGCTAAGATGCCTGTGAAAGTGGAGAGTGAAAAAGTTGGCTTAAAGCTCAACATTCAGAAAACGAAGATCATGGCATCTGGTCCCACCACTTCATGGCAAATAGATGGGGAAACAGTGGAAACAGTGGCTGACTTTATTTTTGGGGGCTCCAAAATCACTGCAGATGGTGACTGCAGCCATGAAATTAAAAGACACATACTCCTTGGAAGGAAAGTTATGACCAACCTAGACAGCATAGTCAAAAGCAGAGACATTACTTTGCCAACAAAGGTTCGTCTAGTCAAGGCTATGGTTTTTCCTGTGGTCATGTATGGATGTGAGAGTTGGACTGTGAAGAAGGCTGAGTGCCGAAGAATTGATGCTTTTGAACTGTGGTGTTGGAGAAGACTCTTGAGAGTCCCTTGGACTGCAAGGAGATCCAACCAGTCCATTCTGAAGGAGATCAGCCCTGGGATTTCTTTGGAAGGAATGATGCTAAAGCTGAAACTCCAGTACTTTGGCCACCTCATGTGAAGAGTTGATTCATTGGAAAAGACCCTGATGCTGGGAGGGATTGGGGGCAGGAGGAGAAGGGGACGACAGAGGATGAGATGGCTGGATGGCATCACCGACTCGATGGACATGAGTTTGAGTAAACTCCAGGAGTTGGTGATGGACAGGGAGGCCTGGCGTGCTGCAATTCATGGGGTTACAAAGAGTCAGACACGACTGAGCGACTGATCGGATCTGATCTGAAGATGCCTGTAATGGTGAGAAAGTGGAATTATAGATGGTAATGCAAACATTATAAAGAAGTCCAGAGTCAGAAAAAGGTGATAGAAAATAGGAGAAAAAATTACATGCAAATAAAATAGAAAACAAATATCAACAAGGTAGATTTAAATTCAACTATACCCAAAATACAGCAAATGGTAGTGATCTAACACATTAACCAAAGGGCAGATATTTTCCTATTAAATGAAATCAAGACACACTATACACTTTCTATGGGAGACTCTCCATAAATCTGTTAAAAATAGGTTTTAAGTACATTAATGAGAAATGTATACCAAGTAAACACTAATCAGAATACAAATGTTGTTCAGTTATTAAGTTGTATCCAACTCTTTGCGACCCCATGGACTGCAGTAGCCAGGCTTCTCTGTCCTTCATTATTTCCTGGAGTTTGCTCAAACTCATGTCCATTGAGTCAGACATGCCATCCAACCATCTCATCCTCTGTCATCCCCTTCTTCTCCTGCCCTCAGTCTTTCCCAGCATCAGGGCCTTTTCCAATGAGTCAGCTCTTCACATCAAGTGGCCAAATTATTGGAGCTTCAGCTTTAGCATCAGTCCTTCCAATGAATATTCAGGACTGATTTCCTTTAGGAACGACTGGTTTGATCTCATGGCTATATTAATATCAATGTAGCTTTTAGGACAAGAATTTTGAGAATTGAAAAAGAGACATTACCTAGGCTTGGGGGAGGGGTCACGTCAATGAAAATATATAATAATGATAAATGTGTAGACACTTCATAGCAGAGGTATGCAGTATGAGAAGCAAGCACAGATTGAACTTAAAAGAGAAATGGACAAACTCGGAATCACAGGTGAACTGTTCAGCACTCCTTTCTCAGTTACTGACAGAATAAGTAGAAAATCAGTAAGGAAAATCAGTAGAAAATCAGTGAGGACCTGAACAACATTGTCAACCAACTTGATCTTGATGACATTTATTGAAAATTCCAACCAAGAACAGTAGAATACACATTCTTTTCAATTGTTCTGGACCATATTCTAGGCTACAAAATAGGTCTAAATAATTTTAAGAGAATAAAAATAGCACAGATTTGAATAAATGATTAATTTGGAATTAATGATTTACCTCATTGGATTATTAATAGAAAGATATCTGGAAAAATCCTAAAATATTTGTACATTAATCAGCATGCTCATCAATAATCCTTGTGACAGAGAAAAAAAAATCACATTGAAATTTGTGTAATCCTAAAGCAGTGATTAGAGTGAAATTTAGTGCCTAAAATTTTGATATTAGAAAAGAAGAAAAGTCTCAAGTGAATGATTTAAATCTTTCTCCTTAAAATAATTAGAATGAAAAAATTAAATAACAAAAGAAGGCAGAGAAAGGGCAATAATTAAAAGAGGAAAAGTCAAGTAATGTTTAGAAAAATATATGAATTAACAACACTGCTCCCAGGAGAACTTGCTTTTCTAACCATGTTGGCAAGTACGTGGCTCACTCAGAAGTGAACAAGGTGAATGTCAGCAACTGTGGAAGACGTAATACCTAATTTGGAGGGGACCTGAAATCCACAAAGGGTTCATCAGATGTGCCCTTGGTGATCCATAATGAGCTCAAACTCCAGAAGTGCCACAATAAAGTTCTGACATTGACAGGGAGGTGTGTTTGGGCAAGAGTATGCTCTGTTTCATTTACTTTTAATCAAGGTTTTAATTTTAGGAGGGTGAATTTAATTACTCATTTTATAATGGTTAAAAATCCAGCTTCTTTAAAAACAGGGACTGTTACACATAATCCTTGCTCTCTCTTCATCCTGTAAAACAAAATGTCAAACTTGGCCATTTAGCTGAAGCTCTTATGACTGAGAATTCTGCTTGTGTTGTTTCCTTAAGTAAATGCTGGAAATTTTGGTTACTGTCATCATTTAATATTTTATCATGGTACTTTTTATGTCGACATACACACACACACTTCACTTTTACAACAGAAATCATCTGTTATATTTGAAAGTCTTTGCAGTTGACTTTGTAAAGACTATGCTAGGAGGAGATGAAAAAGCAGAATATATCCTCCCTTTTTAAAAGCCAATGAAACACACTACAGTCTCCCAACACTATAAATAAATATTTTTTATAAAATTCTCCAGTGCTCAACTTTGAATTATAATTTCTAGAGATTGTAGATGATTATTTATACGTCCTTGGAGCAGACTTTTGATGGATTAATTCCTATAATCTATCATTTCCTTTTCTCCCCATCTGTGTCATGCATCATTTTTATACTTGATTGCAGAATTTCTGATGCTACATTTTACAGAATGTATAGTTTTGTGGCCATCTGCTCTACCACATGATCATGTGTACCGATATTACCTTTTTCTCAAGAAACTCAGACTTCTTTTAACAAAATTTGACATTTTCACTACGGCAATCTTTCATATTTACAAGCTCTTCACTGTGATGTTTCAAAAAATTGAAAGCAAATTTTGCATTTCCATTCTTATGAAGATGGATTATCATGTTTTATCTGGGGGAATCATGGTTCTTTCTCTTGGCAAGGGATATTTCGAAATATAAGTGAATGCATTTAGAAACAACTATGCATTACAGAGCTTGTTTTGTGACCTTTTTGATGAAGGCAATATCATTTGCTCCTTTGGTGTCTCATAAAAAAATCCTTAGATCATAGAAGAATATAAAGCAATCAGTAAGGAAGAGCATTTCTGCTAATCAGCATGTGAGTAAGTTTCCACAAACTGTGTATTTCATAACAGAAGGATAGGAAAGGGAAGAAGTAAGCTGGGGTGTTTCCACCTGCCTTCCCTAGTCTTGGGGATCCAGGGTTTGGGGGGCTTCTAAGGAGGAGGGTGGTGAGGGGAGGAAGGGCATAACAGATAGGATGAATTTTGGCTCAAATTGGTTTTAACCCAGGTGGACTTTTCATCCCACTTGTCACCTTCCTGGGTGACTCCCGGGCAGAAGGGCTCAGCTCCGCCTTCTGTTTTGCTCTGGCGCCCCCTCCTCTGGGAGCCTGTGTCCCCACCCCGGGGCAGTAGTGTTTGTAGCAGCACAGAAAGAAGAAAGGAGATCTCCCTTCCTGCATCTCCCAGGATCGAGAGAGTATTCCTAGGAGTGCTTCATGCTTCACTGACCAGGACTGACCTGTAGGTTGGATAAAGGCCGTACAGATACAAATGCCTAACACAAGGCTGAGCATCCCCTCGGTGACCTGGGGTTTCAGCTGTGGTCAAGGAGGTCACTGTCTGCAGCTTAGACTTGTGCAAGCACATGCCTCACCTCCTGTTGTTTCCTTCCCCAGAACCTTCTCTGCAGCCTCAGGACACACCTCAGTCAAAGAGGGGCTCCCATGAACGGACGCTTCTGGGAAGTTTCTGCGTCCTTCTCAGCAGTCCTGCAGGATGGAGCTTCACAGTCACAGGAGACCTCCTGATGGCAGGTTGCCTCCTTCCGCATCTCATCCCCTCACCCCTCCCACATGACGCTGTGCAATCATCTCTCAAATAAACCACTGATCCACGCCCTTGTCTCAGGCTCTCTAAAGGGTGCTCAAGCTAAAATGCCAGCTGTCTTTTCTCAACCAGGGCAGCGCACTGGCGGTGCAGAATGCAGTCCAAAATGAAGCCTGGCACCGACACGTTTCTGAGGCTTTGAAGCACTCACTGGGTGTCCTTGTGCTCAGAGAGCTAGGGTGACCGTGTGTAGCCCCTGCAGGGATGCTACCTACATCTACAGGCTACTGACAGTCCCTTAGGGTTATGCAATGCACGGTCTGTACACTGGATGCAGAGAGGGACCAGGGAGGGGATGGTGTAGACATCCCTCCTCAGGAGCACCTGGATGCCTGGGGCATCTCCAAGAACACTTTCCCCTCCCGGATTCTCAGTTACATGAAGCCACCAACAGGTGTCTGTCACTCTCAGTGAAGCTCAGAGAGGCTTTTGGTTTGGATGATTCATTTTATCAGATTTGCTGTGGATCATAGCTTATTGGAGTAAAACAAGTTGGTGTTTATGTTAGCATTAGAAAAATTGCATTTTTAATTATTTTTCTAATATTAGATAGGATCAGAGTGCTGTGGGGGGACCTGTGGCCTACTGAATTTGCAACTGAATAATTGAATAAATTTAATTAAATTAATTGCAGCATTTAGTGAGCTGCTGTTTTATATGGTATACGTGTGTTAAGTCGCTTCAGTCATGTCTGACTCTGTGCGACCCCATGGATTGTAGCCCACCAGGCTCCTCTGTTCATGGGATTTCCCAGGCAAGAACAATGGAGTGGGTTGCCATTTCTATATCCAGTGGATCTTCCTGACCCAAGGATTGATCAAACTTGGGTGTCCTGACTCTGCAGACAAATTCTTTACCACTTAGCCACCTTTACCACTTAGCCATAAAGGAAGCCCTTATAATTAGTTATAATAATATAAAATTCATATTCTTTATGAGTTTATCTTCAATTAAATTTCCTTGCAATTGATATTTCCCTGATGTTCCTATCATTGTTGGATGAATGTTATTGCTGTTCGGTCACTAAGTCATGTCCAAATCTTTGCCATCCCATGGACTGCAGCACACAAGGCTTTCCTGTCCTTTACCATCTCCTGGAATTTGCTCAAAGTCATGTCCATTGCTTCAGCATCTGTCCTTCCAATAAATATTCAGGACTGATTTCCTTTAGGATTGACTGGTTTGATCTCCTTGCTGTCCACATTATTCTCAAGAGTCTTCTCCAACACCACAGTTCAAAAGCATCAATTATTTGGCTCTCAGCCTTCTTTATGGTCCAACTTTCCCATCCATATATGACTACTGGAAAAACCACAGCTTTGACTATACAGACCTTTGTCAGCAAAGTGATGTCTCTGCTTATTAATATACAATCTAGGTTGGTCATAACTTTTCTTCCAAGGAGCAAGCATCTTTTAATTTCATGGCTGCAGTCACCACCCACAGTAATTTTGGAGTCCAATAAAATAAAGACTGCCACTGTTCCCATTGTTTTCCCATCTATTTGCCATGAAGTGATGGAACCAGATGCCATGCTCTTAGTTTTCTGAATGTTGAGTTTTAAGCTTTTTCACTCTTTTCTATCACTTTCATTGAGAGGCTCTTTAGTTCCTCTTTGCTTTCTGCTATTAGAGTGGTATCATCTGCATATCTGAGGCTGTTGATATTTCTCTTTGTGTGCTTAGTCAGTCAGTCGTGTCCAACTCTTTGTGACCCCATGGACTGTAGTCCACAGACTCTTGTTCATGGGGATTCTCCAGGTAAGAACACTGGCGTGGGTTGCCATGCCCTCCTCCAGGGGATCTTTCCAAGCCAGGGATTGAACTCAGGTCTCCTGCATTGCAGGCAGATTCTTTACTGTCTGAGCCACCAGGGAAGCCTGATATTTCTCCCACCAATCTTGATTCCAGCGTCATCCATTCTGGCATTTCACATGATATACTCTGCATATAAGTTAAATAAGCAGAGTAACAATAACAGCCTTGATGTACTCCTTCCCCAATTTGGAACCAGTCTGTTGTTCCATGTCTGGTTTGAACTATTGCTCTTGACTTGTATACAGGTTTCTCAGGAGGCAGGTAAAGTGATCTGTTATCTCCATCTCTTTTAGAATTTTCCATTGTGATCCACATAGTCAAAATGTTTAGCGTAATCAATGAAGCAGATGTTTTTCTGGAATTCTCTTGCTTTTTCTAGGATCCAACTAAGGCCTTTAGACATTCTTTTTTTCTACATCCTTGTATATTAAATGGGTACAAAGAATATTCTTGGAAGAAATTGGGATTGATTTTGAGAATTATTATTATTATTATTTTGTCAAAAATGCTGACAGAGGTCTTGGCATTTGACTCCAAATATCCCTGTGTAATTCCTCTCACTGTAAGTAGAATAAGAAATAGAAAACAACTGACTCATCGCCATTTAAAAGGTGTAAGATGCTTAGACTCTGCAACATTAATTTCAACTTCAATAAAAGAAAGGGTAAGGAGGGAAAAGCATCATTTTTCTTTAAAATGTTCATAAAAGTCATGGCTTTCAATAAAAATAAGGGAGCTGAGCCACATTTTCCCCACAGACCACAGAAACCACAGGGCGCTAGTACCTTCTTATCGCCCCCAGCAGGCCATCTCTGAAATCATGAGACAGTTTTTTATAGGCAAAAAAGAAAGTCTAAATGAAACAAAGCACAAACTCCAAAATAACTGCAAGGTGCACATAGCATGGAGCTTTCAGGTAGTTTTAGTATCTCTTAGACTGCATTTCAAGCTCTTTAAACATTGCCTCACTGTTTTTCCTCTTCCTCCTTTAAGTTCTTTTTTGTTGTTGTTGTTTTGCCTTCATGCCATCATTCTACAGCAGTTCTCTGACATAAGCCTTGGAAGGGTCTGTTAAAATGACACCCTCTGAAATTGTAGGACATCTAACACAGAGGTCAGAAGGGAAATAGAAATTGCTAGATTAGCTCTGTCCCTTTGTGTCAGGGTTTTCACTCAAAACTCGGACCTAGGTGAGACTGCTCAGAAGCAGAGCCCTTATAAGCCCCCAACTCTGGTCTCTCTACAACTGCGAAGGAGCAGTTTCTCTCAGACATCTTCTCCACCTACCCCAAAAGTCATGTGCTCCTGGGAGAGTGGTCTCATGTTATTCTTGATCATAAAAGATAGGGGGTGCTATGCTAAGTCACTTCAGTCGTGTCCGACTCTATGCGACCCCATAGACAGCAGCCCACCAGGCTCCCCCGTCTCTGGGATTCTCCAGGCAAGAACACTGGAGTGGGTTGCCATGTCTTTCTCCAATGCATGAACGTGAAAAGTGAAAGTGAAGTCACTCAGTCGTGTCCGACTCTTCGGGACCTCATGGACTGCAGCCTACCAGGCTCCTCCGTCCATGGGATTTTCCAGGCAAGAGTACTGGAGTGGGGTGCCATTGCCTTCTCTGAAAAGATAGGAGGTCTGGAAAGTTAATTCTTTTGGAGACCTTGGCTCTTCTCCTTTTAGGGTTTTTATTTGTTTTAATAGCAAATATCTACACATTGGATAAGTTCTTAGGATTTCAGTCCTGCAGGCTTCCACACACGTATAGCAATTTTTTGAATTTTACTGGATCTGTTGGGTCTTCAGTGTTTTAAAGCACTGAAAGTTACAGATGTGTTTCAGGATGCATTAAAAATTAAAATCCTAATTTTTCTATATGTTGGTTTATTCTCATTTTTGCATTTAAAAGTGATTCTTGTTTTTCCATAAGTGACCCATTTTCTATAATCTTGAGCCCTGCTAAAGACATATTTTTTTACAATTCCATGTGAATTAGATTTGTCAACAATACAATTGCTTTTTTCCCTATTTCTTTTCTTTTTTTTTTTTCTATTTCTTTATGCTATAAACTGTGTTTGGTTCTTAACATTCATCACATGTGTTAACTAGATTTTCATTTTTCTTCCATTAATTAAATCAATTGTAAATGCTACTTCTGTAAACAAGTAACATTTTAAATATATAAGCTCTGCAACCAAGCTCACCCTCCCTATTTTCCCTGAAGACAGCTTTATATAGAGTTGTGCATGGATCCCCAGGGTATACCTGTACCCCAAGTAACAGAGCCTGGTTCTCACTTCATGTCCTGTTGTTCAGCCTAAGAAAGTTCTCGGCAGGTTAATTGCAGGGAGTGTGCCCTGATTCCCAAGGCAGTGCAGCAAGGTGGGAGAGTGCTTGCCTGACCTGCTGACATTTTAGAGGGTTCAAAACTTTCAACCAGTCTTAAGATGTCCAAGGTTCTGAATGGCAGGGAGACGACTCAGTCCATGAATAGATTTCCACTTATCAACTGGGGTGAAACAAGGAAGAACCTGATACAGGACTGTGTCATGGAATTGCTTCACCAATAACCAAACCTGATTTGTCTTGTTTTAGGAAAAAGGAAAGACATCTTTTTTTGGTACCTGGGGAACATGATGAAGAAAGGAAGGGCTGAGTCATTTTACCTTATTTACCAGTTGCATTATGTACCTTGTAATATGGATTTCCCTGGTGGCTCAGACGGTAAAGTGTCTGCCCACAATGTGGGAGACCAGGGTTCAGTCCCTGGGTCTGGAAGATACCCTGGAGAAGGAAATGGCAACCCACTCCAGTATTCTTGTCTGGAAAATCCAATGGACGAGGAGCCTGGTAGGCTACAATCCATGGGGTCGCAAAGAGTCGGACATGACTGAGAGACTTCACTTTCACTTTCACCTTGAAAAGGTATCAGTAAATCTGTAGTTCTTGCACTTTGGGATATTAGTCAAACATTAAATATCTGGTTGCAATATTTTTGTAACAGGCTTCCTCGATAAAGTGTCCTTTGAAGTGCTGATAATATTACTTTAAATAGCATTAATGCAACTTAATTAGATGATCATTATAAGCCATTTGCTTTTCCATTAATCCAAACAAAGTATATCCCAATAAAGCAGAATAAGAATATTAAAAACAATGAAATTTATCTACTATCATTCTCAGCAATAACCATAAACCATAATACACTTTAAACATGCAGGAGAAAACTGAAGTTCAAAACCATGATTTTGTGAGGTTGAAACCAAACATTCTAATTTTATAAAAAAGTGTTAGTTGCTCAGTCATGTCCGACTCTTTGCAATCCCATGGACTGTAACCCCCCAGGCTCCTCTGTCCATGGAATTTTCCAGGTAAGAATACTGGAGTGGGTTGCCATTGCCTTCTCCAGGGGATCTCCTGACCCAGGGATTGAACCCGGGTCTCCTGCATTGCAGGTGGTTTCTTTACTGCCTGAGAGACCAGGGAAGCCCTGGAACCAATGGGCAAATCCAAGCCTGAGCTTAAGTATCATCATAATGAACTGGGAAACACAGGGAAAACAATCTCCCAATTTTGTTATTACTGCAGCTTAATTTAGGGCATCTTCAGTGAGAACATTAGGTGGTTATAAAATATAACAAAAATGGTTCCAAAATGCGGTGTATGAATTTTATTTCCTTTTAGCTGCCTTATTTCATCTGACTATATCTTAAACCTGGGATTTGATTAGGAGCTACACAGAAGTGTAGGTTTTTAGGACCTGTCTAGTTGCATTCAAAGTAGTGGAATTCATTTTCTAGCCAACTTAGTTTTTGAACGCAGAGGGAATACAAAGAGACTTGGAGCAGAGGTGACAGATGAGGAAGAGCTCAGTACAACAAATGCACCACTGTGGTCCACGGGTGCTGTCTACTTAGGTTTGAATCAGCAGAAGGCAAAGGGGAAGAGGGGGAGTCAGCTCAACAGATAGGATGCTGCAGACAAGCTCAGCTAGATCCACACGTCAACTACAGGGATGGCAGCCCACGCTTGGAAGGTGAGGGTGGGGATGCCTGGAGCAGACAGGTCACTTTGCTCGGGCTTCTGTCCTGCACACACTGTCTCATCAGGGAGGTTGATCCCACAGGTGGGGCCACAGGAAGACCTGCAGCCCATGGGTGCAGCCTCCATTTCTGGGGGAGGGGGAAGCCATGAGATCACTCACTCAAAACTGGCTCAGAATCCAACCTGGCTCTCTCTCTTTGCTCCCAGATTCACACGTTCCCGTGTGTCTGACAGTTGCATGAGAAACAAAGGAAAGGGGACCCTGGAACTGGATAGACCATGTCATCTTAGTTGCTGAGTGGTTATTGAAGTAGCTGGTTTTAAAGTCAGGAAGGAAAATTGAAAATGATGTTTTAAAATGCATTGTAAATAATTCAGAAGACTTGCGCTGGGTACAGTTTAAAAGTTTAATCATGGAAAAAGTTAGAGGATGTAAACCACATTGTTTTAATTGAAATATATTTAGAGACAATCCCCCCAGACACCAGAAATTATATTAATTCTCCTGCAATTACACTACACTTTTAATATAATGTGAGATAAAATATCTTTGAACAAAAATTCACCCAAACTTATATATACAATCATTACCTTAAAACTTTTCAACATTAGTGCAAATCAGCAGTTCTTTTGATAGCATTCATATAGATAAATAGTGTTGTCATAGTCAAGACTAGGCAAAACTTAATTTAAAATTAAGGGACTATTTAAATTCAAAATTCTAACTATTTCTTTTCAAACTGAAAATTATTCCAAGAACAGAATTAAGGAGTTCAAATTGCATGTATCTGTATATTGATATCATAACATAAGTGATCTTAAAAGCTATATTGATATTTTGTAAAAATAACCCATTAGTGACAGCTATATAAATTTGGTGAATATTACATTTTTTCTTTAATGTTTGCATTTAGAATATTTTAGAACTTACAAATATTCTCTCAGTTGAAAGGTTTTATCACAATCTATTTTATTCTTATATTAAAAAATTTTGGTTTGAAGAATTTTAAATATTGAGATGTCTATTAAATTGGAGTCTAAACCTTCATGAAATCTATTTAATGCATGTAGAAATTATTTTTCTACCTATGAATCACACATGCATGTCTATAGAATTTAGGTCCTCATTAATATAATAAATCTACTGACATTAATTTCCATTTTTTACTTTATATATTCCTTCAGAAATATGCAAGTCTATACCTGTACAGTTAAAGCTCCTAGTATAAACATAATTGAAACTTATAATTGTTAAAATGATTTCAAACAAAAGATTCTTTTGAGATATAATGTGTACATCACATTTATTTACTTCCTTTTTGGAAAGCTAACAAGGACACAGTTTTAATTACTTTGTATATGATACGATACAGCAAAGCTGTCTTATAATTTAAACTAAATAATCACAAAATGTATCGAGATAGTTACAACCCTAAAATAAACATGAAAAATGCTAAGATACAATTTGTAAAAGAAAGGATGTAAATAGTTGCACATTATGCAGCTATGCAACATTTAAATATGGTAATGGTTATAGAATAAAATGCCAGTAAATGGGAAAAAAAATAAGTGATGAAGCAAAAGGCACACTTCTCTGTGTTTTCCATAGGACAGCTTGAATCCCACTGCAAAGACAAAAAAAATTCACAGCAAATCTGGGCAACGAGATAAGATTATTTTGTATAACCCCCTAATACACATTTCAAAATACCAACAACCAAAGCTGTCTTGTATTATTTTTGTAAATTAGATGTTTTCTACTGATATCTGCTAGAGGCTTTGTTTGCTGCTGGATATTATTAATTCAAGATTACAACAGGAAATAGCATGCCCTTGGGCATCACTGGATGAAGGAAAGAGCCTTCAGGATAGCCTGGGGGTGTGTTTATTAATATGCTCTGTCTCTGTTTCAGTTGAAATTTCTTTCTCTAAAAACGAATGAGATACATATTGGTTTTGCAAGATGAAAAATCAACTTGGCAAGCCAGTTGCAGTAATACTTAAAATATATCATTGAATTATTCTGGACTCTATTTATTATAAAAGTTAAACATTTACTGATGTTTATTTTAAGGTTTTCTTTTATTTTTTCTTTTTATATAAATTATAAATGTTCATATAAAGAAGTAACTTAAAATTTATGTGTAATTCCCCTACTCCAAGTTAGATAGATTGGTCAGTAGTTAGATATGTACCTACATGCGTACATATACACATACATACATGTGTAGGTAGACATACATTTAGATTTGGATTTGAATATACTTTTTTGAAATTTTTAAACTTAGCTATTCACATAGCATAAAATTCACCATTTTGAACCTCACAGTTGAGTAGTTTAGTCATAGTGTTGTACAATCATCATCAGAATAAATTTTAGAATGTTTTCACCACACCAAAAAGAAATCTCCCTTCACTGACTTTTGACAAAAGAGGGTGTGATTTAAAGTAAGTTTCCTGCTTTCTACCCTCTGATGCCTGCTGCACCCCATCTTCTGGGCCTTAGATTCCTGCCCTTAACACTTCATTACATCTGAAGATTGGTCATTCAAGGAGAGATGAGTGATGGGTGATGTCTCTCCATGGGCAAGACAAGTTTGTTCTTTCTGGACTACAGATGAAATCTGAATTATGAAACAATGCTGACACTCTGTTTTCTTTATGAAAATGTTGGCAGACTTTGATTTTGCTCCATTTGTCCAAAAACAACAGGAAAAAGATAAATGTGACATGTGTACATTTTTTTTTCTGATATGGCTGGTTGGCCATACCTGTGGTTCAACTGCTACATTTATAATCCTCTTCTTCCTTTCTTATCAATACTCTAATATTTTTTTATCCACAAAGGGTGATGAAATTGTGAATTCTCCACCATGCCTGGCTGTTTCTACAAAAGCTATGATGTAGGGAAGGGAGTGGACTGTCTATCTACTGGGGAGACTCAAAATGACGCGCTGGAGTGTGGATGAATGTACAAAAGCACGTTTCTCCTGAGAAAAATCAATGTCCATAGCCTCTGTAACCTCCCTATCTGGTAGGAAGAAAAGCTCCCTGGAGACCTGAGTGTTTTGTTAAAGAGCAAACACCAGAATAGTAGACTGATTCAAACAACAAATTCCCTATCTGACTCTGTTAAAGCATTGAAGGCCTTGTCAATTGGGATTTGTAGATTCAACTTCCACTGTTTAACAGCACCACTCTTGCCTCTTCTGCAAAAGGTTCTTGTGTAAAATAAGGTGTCAGGAGAGAGAAATACCTGTACTCACCAGCCTCACTGTGACTTGGGGCATTCCAGGCGGCTCAATGGTAAAGAACCCACGTGCTAATGGGTTGGGAAGATCCCCTGGAGAAGGAAATGGCAACCCACTCCAGTATTCTTGTCTTGAGAATCCCAGGGACAGAGGAGCTTGATGGGCTATAGTTGGTTATCATCATTCAGTCATATCCAACTCTTTGTGACCCTATGGACTGCAGCATGCCAGGCTTCCCTGTCCATCACCAACTCTTGGAGCTTGTTCAAACTCATGTTCATCGAGTCTGTGATGCCATTCAACCATCTCATCTTCTGCCATCCCCTTCTCCTTCTGCCTTCAATCTTTCCCAGATTTAGGGTCTTTTCCAAACAGTCAGTTATTTGCATCAGGTGGCAAAAGTATTGGAGTTTCAGCTTCAGCATCAGTCCTTCCAATGAATATTCAGGATTGATTTCCTTTAGGATTGACTGATTTGATCTCGATGTCCAAGGGAATCTCAAGAGTCTTCTCCAATACTGCAGTTCAAAAGCATCAGTTCTTCAGTAATTAGCCTTCTTTATGGTGCAACTCTCATATCCATAAATGACTACTGGAAAAACCATAGCTTTGACTAGATAAACTTTTGTTGGCAAAGTAATGTCTCTGATTTTTAATGTGCTGTCTAGGTTGGTCATATCTTTTCTTCCAAGGAGCAAGCATCTTTTAATTTCATGGCTATAGTTACCATCTGCAGTGATTTTGCAGGCCAAGAAGATAAAGTCTGTCACTGTTTCCACTGTTTTTCCATCTATTTGCCATGAAATGATGGGACTGGATGCCATGATCTTAGTTTTTTGAATGTGAGTTTCAAGCCAGCCAGCTTTTTCACTCTCCTCTTTCACTTTCATCAAGAGGCTTTTTAGTTCCTCTTTACTTCCTGCCATAAGGGTGGTGTCATCCACATATCTGAGGTTATTGATATTTCTCCTGGCAATCTTGATTCCAGCTTGTGCTTCATCCAGTCCAGTGTTTCTCATGATGTACTCTGCATATAAGTTAAATAAGTGGGGGTGATAATATACATCCTTGACGTACTCCTTTTCCTATTTGGAACTAGTCCATTGTCTCATGTCCAGTTCTAATTGTTGCTTCTTGACCTGCATACAGGTTTCTCAGGAGGCAGGTAGGGTGATCTGGTATTCCCATCTCTTTAGGAATTTTCCACAGTTTATTGTGATCCACACAGTCAAAGTCTTTAGCATAGTTAATGAAGCAGAAGTAGATGTTTTTCTGGAACTCTCTTGCTTTTTTTATGATCCAACAAGATATAGTCCATGGGGTGGCAAAAGAGTTGGACACGACTTGGCAACTGAATAACAAGAGCAACACTGTGATTTAACATGGGGCTCTAGCTAACAAAACTTCATATTTTCCTCCCCTATTTATCATTTATTTTGACAATCCTGTTTCATATTTAATAATTAATTATACAGTTTAATATTCATGGTAAGTTGTCAATATACTGTAGTATGTATGAGTTTTATTCTGAAATAATTTTGGATTTACTGAAGATTCTCAAAGAGAGTAGAGGATTCCTCTAAATACGTCCCCCAGCTTTCCCTAATGTTAACACCACCATAACTAAGAAATTAGCATTGCTGCAGTACATGGACTTGTACATGCGGCTTCATTTCTGCCTTTTTTACAAAAGATTACATCATGCGACATTTTCATATCAGTATGTAGAGAATACACTTCACTCCTTTTAAAAGCTGCAAAATATACCTTTATAGAAATAAGCTAAAGTTTATTTAGAGAATCTCTTACTAAAGGAGATTTATTTTATTTTCAAATTTTCATTACTACGGGTTGCAATAGAATCTTTGTATAAGTGACTGTGGGTGCGTGGTAAGTCACTTCAATCATTTCCAACTCTGCAGCCCCAGGGACTTCGTGACATCAGTCTCCTCTGTCCATAGGATTCTCCAGGCAAAAATACTGGAGTGGGTTGCCATTCCCTCTTCCATGGAATCTTCCCCACCCAGCAATCAGTCTCATGTCTCTCTATGTCTCCTGCATTGGCAGGTGGGTTCTTTACCGTTAGCACCACCAGGGAAGTCCCCAGGTGGGGGAGCATAATTCAGCCTGCTGAGGACCTAAATGAATAAGAAATAAAGAAAGGACACATTTGGCACTTTCTGCCTGACTCTGTGAGCCAGGACCCTGAACTGGTTCCTGCCCTTGGAACTCCTGATTCTTGGCCTTCAGTTCTTGACCGGAATGTTCATCACTGGTACCCAGAGTTCTCAGACCTTTGGATTCAGACTGAACAACATCACTGTTTTTCCTGAGTCTCTGGCTTACAGATGACAAGTCTTGGGACTTCATGGCCTCCATAATAACATGAGCCAATTCTTTATAATAAATTTATTCATATGTATGTATGTATACATGTGCTTTGCTAAGTCGCTTCAGCCGTGTCCGACACTTTGCGACCCCATGAACTGTAGTCTGCCAGACTCCTCTGTCCATGGGATTCTTCAGGCAAGTGTACTAGAGTGGGTTGCCGTGCCCTCCTCCAGGGAGTCTTCCTGACCTAGGATTGAACCCTTGTCTCTTATATCTCCTGCCTTGGCAAGTGGGTTCTTCAGCACTAGCGCCTCCTGGGAAGCCCATGTATATAAATGTGTGTGTGTGTTTATATATATATATAATCTCCTATAAGTTGTTTCTCTTGAAAATTCTTGTACAAGGCATTATTAATCTACAACAGGACAGTGCCTATTGACATCCTTTCTAACACTGAGTTTGGCATGTTTTTTAACTTTCTTTTCTCTGATAGACACATAAAACAGAATCCCCTGCTCTTTTGCCAGGCTCCCTCCTGCAAAGCTGTATACATAACTGACAAGTCAGCAGTGTTCAGTGGCGACAGTTTAAGCTGTTTCAAATGAAAAGCTGCCTGCAGTAATATTTCTTTCTTTTGATGATGTCAGTAGTTGTTTGTGTTCTTAAAATTCCACTCAAATCTTAAAATCAGTGTGTTTTTCTACCAAAATACAAAAGCCTAGCCTATAAAAGATCCAATATGTATTTTTCTTTGTGCAGAATATTTTTTTTTTTACTGTGGCCAAAACTGTGATCACTTTAACCTTTATTCTAAATTTACATTAAGAGAAAGTGGTTAATTACTTCCATGTTCCAAAAAATATTATTTTTCGAATATAAGTTTCTTAGAGGAAACATATGGAAATTCATAGACATCTTGTTACAACAGGTACTGTGAAATCAAGGACAACAATATCATGAAATCAAGGGTCATAGCTTTCTTTATTTCCCTTTTTACTGCTCTCTGTGATGAAAATAGTTCATGAAGTTCTTGTCTTATTATTTCAAATTAGAGAGCTCAGACTCTTCTCATTTATATGGTCTCTTGGTTTTTAAAACTGTCAGAATTCAGAGAATGTTGTTAGGTAGAATCTTAAAATTTAAAACTTAATGATTCCTGAGATGATATTTTTGAATGCAATATACATTTAGAGGCAGACCTTACTACTAGAAGAAGGATGTATTTCTACATTCCTGTTTATTTTTTAACAGATCACAGATCCTCATTTTTATTTTGGCCTTACATTAAAAGCATCTAACAATGTTTTATCGTTGTCACTGTATTAAGTAAGGTAAGGTCAGTTTAAAAAAACCGTTTAAGTTCTCACTGTATCCTTGGGAATTGTATGATCTCCTGAAATATCACATTATCTAAGTATCAACTGACTTTACTGGGCTTGTTTTACAATGCTGGTAATTGGTGGGTGGAGCCCAGGGCTGCTGGTAAAACATATTGCAACACACAAGTAGGGTCCTAGACAAACAACTGTCTGACTCAAATGTCAGTAGTTCCTGGTTGAGAAAACAAGGTTTTCACAAAACAATACTGAAGATGCTTATGCTACCTTTCATTGACAAACCCACAGACTTTCTTGGAAATACAGCTTTTTGGCTGTGGGACAAAGCAGCTGCTGCTGCTGCTAAGTCACTTCAGTCGTGTCCGACTCTGTGCAACCCCGTAGACGGCAGCCCACCAGGCTCCTGGGATTCTCCAGGCAAGAACACTGGAGTGGGTTGCCATTTCCTTAAATCCCACTGGGCATTCTAGGAAGAAATGTGAAGCAGGAAAAATGCATTAGCTTCGCCTATACAAGGAAAATGGTAAGGTTTAAAAAGCATGACTCAACATACACAGTGAACATCTCAGGGAGTATTACAGACTGTTATCTTAAATATAGATTATGGATCATTATAAGAATTAATGTAAATGTGGTGATTAAATATGAACCTACTTTGTAACCAAGTCATGTGTTTTCTTATTGGTGAGTTTTAAAAGTTCTTTTTATATTTTGAACACCCATCCTTCATTAGACTTAACTTTTGCAAATATATTCTCTCGGTCTAAGGCTTGTCTTTCCCTTCTTTTGACAGTGTCTCTTGCTGAATGGAAAATTTTAAATTTGATGAAGTCCAGCTTACCAATTCTTTCTTTCATGGATTGTGCCTTTCATTTTGTATCTAAAAATTCATCATCCAACCCAAGGTCACCTAGATTTGCTCCTTTCCCAGAGATGCTGGCTCCAACCTAGAATCACTTTAGGTCACAGCAGGCTGCACACCCATCAGTGCCCACCTTAATAGCAGCCCTGTTTGCTCAGATCTCCGCTTCCAGCTGTGTGGGCTCAGTGCCTGTCGGTCAGCCTTCCCACTGTGTACTATTTCCTTGTGCTTTTCATGTGTCCAAATTAAACGTGTAGCTGCCCTGAATCTTCACGTCATCTCTCCTGGTCTTAGTAATCATTTTTCCAGGTAATCTAGTTTTAGGACTGCCCGTGCTTTGAGTGGCTTACTGGTTCTCTGAGCTATGTTGATTTTAGTGTGAGGTTTTACAGAAGGTGAAATTTTTTAAGAATCATATATGGTGTTATAGCAGAAATATCTGTACATGGTTTTCTTTGTGTGTGTGTGTGTGTGTGCGTGCAAGCTCACAAACACAAAGGCATTTTTACATACCTACCAGCAGAGGAAAAAGAGCAGGTAAAAAGCATCTTTATGTATATAGATAGCCTCCATATTCATTTTCATGTTTCCAATCTGTTAAATTTGGTAACATGATTTACTAAACATTTCCATACTTTTGGATACTATAGTTACCTTTATTTATTTCCTGCCTTAAAAGAAGTACTATGCACCTTCATACAAGGGCTTCCCAGGTGGCTCAGAGGTGAAGAATCCACCTGCCAACACAGGAGATGAGGGTTTAATCCCTAGCTTGGAAAGATCCTCTGGAGGAGGGAAGGGCCACTCACTCCAGTGTTCTTGCTGGGATAATCCCATGGACAAAGAAGCCTGACAGTTTATAGTCCTTGGGGTCACAGAGTCAGACACAACCGAGAGACTGGGCGTGCACACATTTGCATACAAAAACGGTCGTTTAATTCAGTTGAGTCATTTTCTTTAGGAATGATTTCAAAAGTAAGCTTCTATATTAAAAGCATGATTTTTTAATGGCTATGACTATCTATGATCATATATTTTTATAAAAGTTATGTGTCCACACCATCCTTCATGGGCCTGTGCCATCTCCCATACCTTGTATAAACGAAAGCTCAATTTCTGGACCCAAGGGTAAAAGCAAAGTAGCCAGTCCTCATAGAAAAGAACTTAGGCAACAGTAGACTCAATCAGTCTAAACATGATAAATAATTATTTTAAAGAAAACTTATGAAGTAAAAAACTTACAAGGTTAAACCTTTAAAAATAAATTCATTTTACTGGGACTACACATTTACCACTGTAAGACTATTGAATAACTGTAATTATCATTAGAATTGAATTTTACTGTTAGCTCTCTAGTAGCTGCTATGGGAACTAGAAATGCAATGATAAACCTGGGAGTTGTAGACATGGATGAGAAGTGACGCTTTTGGACTTCACGACACTTTGCAAATAATGTGGAAAAGCCACATGTTGAATGCCAGTAATTTTTACATTGATACTATAATAACAAGAGTCGTGGTATCTATTAATTTGTATATGTGTGAATTATACTTCTAATTCCCAAATAAGATCTGTGGTGTCTTATTCCCCAACCCCATGTGAGGATGCACTTACATGGGGTTGGGGAATAAGGAAATCCATTCCTTTCTTGAAGAACTATATTATTGACATCATTTTACTAGAAATAAGTTATAAAATCTCAAGACAGTAGATCAACAATATAGCTCAGAAACATATCCCAAGTTACTAACAAAATATTTTTTGCATATCCAACTGGAGAATTTATTGTTTTCAGTTTCCTCCTCTGTAAAACTGGAATGCTAATACCCAACTCACAGAGCTATTTTGAGAAATAAATAAAATTATGAATTAAATGAGAACAATAAAGTTTCTTTGAGATGGAATGCATATAATTATTCTAATTTGTGCCTCAACATAATTACAAATTACTGCATATTATGCACCTTCGGGGTGTTTGTAAACATTTTATTTGAAAAATGTTAAATATGTAAATGCCAAGGGCTCATTATTTGATATGGCGCTGTGAGAGGTCACAATGTTTTCCATTAAGCAATGCAAAGCAATCCGACTAAACATCTGAATTAATCCGTAAAGTATGTTCACGACTTGTGTGTTCACAGTAGAGTGGCGCAGGTACCGCTGCAGCACAGAGAAACACACGTGCACCTGCTGTGGAGCAGCGGAGGAAGACCACAGTTATGAAGGCCACCAAACACCGCGGGCAGCAGGGGCGTGAGAAGAAGCTGCCCCAGGCGTTCTGGGGAGTTCAGAGGACAGAGGGCGGAGCAGGGACTTCCAGGAAAATGGGAGGGTTCAGTCAGCTTTTGAATGAAGGTTGTAGCTTAGCTGAGCATGGAGATCATCTCTGGCATTAGGAAGACAGGTCACTTATGCACAGCATGGATTAGGGAAGGTGAACGGAGCTACATAGGTACTCTGCATATAGGTGCTCTGCCTCAAGGTATAAAGAGGCATCATGATGTGAAAAAAAAAATATACGCTGAGGGCAGATCTTAACAACAAGATAAACCTTGGCTATGGTGTTTAAGATATATTGGACACACCACAGTTACAGGCATTAAAGCCTATTGAAAGATTGATGCACAACTCCTAAACATATAAATGGTTTAACTATGATTGTTATTATTTTAAATAAGGGCACATAGCCAATAAATAAATGTATATTAACTCTAAAATATCTATTTATACTCATTATGTATATCTTGCTAAAGACACTCTAATTCGTATCATGTGCTATGAGATTAGATTATGTTAATAAGAGTGTTTTAATTAATGACTTATTCTTTTTTAATATAAATTTATTTTAATTGGAAGCTAATTACTTTACAATATTGTAGTGGTTTTGTCATCCACTGACATTATTCTAATACACTGAAAAGTTTTCATTATTGATCTATCATACACCAAATTGAAATGCAAATGATATTTTTCACATTTTAATTTTCTTTTAAAATAAATCTTATTTAGTGGATTGCAAGCAGCACAAGCCAGTCAATCCTAAAGAAAATAAACTCTGAATATTCATTGGAAGGACTGATGCTGAAGCACCAATACTTCGGCCAACTGATGTGAAGAGAAGACCAACTCATTGAAAAAGAACTTGATGCTGGGAAAGATTTAAGGCAAAAGGAAAAGGAGGTGGAAGAGGATGAGATGGTTAGATAGCATCACCGACTCAGTGGACATGAATTTTAGTAAACTCTGGGAGATCATGGAGGACAGGGGAGCCTGGTGTGCTGCAGTCCACAGGGTCGAAAAAAGTAGGACATGACTCAGTAACTAAACACAACTGTTAGTATTGCTACTCCATATGTTGAAATATTAATACATGGTTAACACTGATATTCCTAAAATATGTCTTAAAACTGATTGAGTCTGATGTAAAATGTACAATGATGTCTTTCGGGGAAAATTAATAGTAAGACATTTCAGATATGCGGATGATACCACTTTAATGTCAGAAAGTGAAGAGGAACTAAAGAACCTCTTAATGAGGGTGAAAGAAGAGAGGGGTAAAAAGCTGGCTTAAACTACAAGAAAAATAATATCAGGGCATCTGGTCTCATAACTTCATGGCAAATAGAAGGGGGAAAAGTTGAAGCAGGGACAGATGTTATTTTCTTGGGCTCCAAAATCACTGTGGACAAGTGACTGCAGCCAGGAAATTAAAATACACTTGCTTCTTGGAAAGAAAGCAATGAAAAACCTAGAGAGCATATAAAAAGATATTAAAGATACCGCTTTGCTGACCAAGGTCCATATAATTAAAGTTATGGTTTTCTGGTAGTCCTGTGTGGATGTGAGAACTGGACCATAAAGAAGGCTGAATGCTGAAGAATTGATGCTTTTGAACTGTGGTGCTGGAGAAGACTCTTGAGAGTCCCTTGGACAGTAAGGAGATCAAACCAGTCCATCCTAAAGGAAGTCAACCCTGAATATTCATTGAAAGGACGGACACTGAAGCTGAAGCTCCAATCCTTTGGCCACCTGACTGGAAGAGCCGACTCATTGGAAAAGACCCTGATGCTGGGAATGAGTGAAACAAAAGGATAAGGGGGTGGCAGAGGATAAGATGTTTAAATAGCATCTCCAACGCAATGGATATGAGTTTGAGCAAACTCTGAGAGATTGTGAAGGACAGGGGAGCCTGGCATGCTGCAGTCTACAGGATTGCAAACAGTTGGGCACAACTGAACGACTAAACAACATCAACAATAGCAGATAGTAAGATAAAGGCAGCAAAGGAATAGAGGACATTTTTACTCCCCTCCAAATGTACTTTCTGTAATCTAGTAATTATAATAATGCATATTAGTTTTAGTTTCCTATATGGTGTGGACAATCCAGTTCACTCTTTCATGAACAGGACCCTCAGCTGTTTATCTTCGCCCCTCATGGGCCTTAATCATCTCAATTATAATCACAGCTTAAAACAAGCATAAAATCTTTCTAGAAAGGCCAAGCTGCCCCAGGATGAAGCTTTCCTAGGAATGTGGCTTCAACTGTGACCAGTATTATACAGGGACCAAAAGTAGACAAAGGCGGCACAGGGAGGAAGAATGGTCCAGTGTCAGCCCTTCACAGCTCGGGATGCTGAGGAAATTGCTGGGAGTGGTGATCAGAAAGCTCTGTGTCCACGGGCCCAGGAGGAACATAAAAGAATCACTTTCATCTCTTCATTCAGGGAAAAGCCTTCATTTTTGGTATCCTGCATTCTCTGTTATGCAAAATGGAGGAAATTGTAGGCTCCTCCAAAGTCCACCATCTCACTGTTTCTTCTCCTCCCTGGCTGATCAAGGATAAAAATTAAGACACAATTATTCCCTTACCCATCTCACGTATCATCAAGAGAAACCCTTCTATGAACAAGCACTTAATGGGCAGGATCCAAAGACACGCAGGAGTCCACAGTTACATCAGAAGAGAGCACAAGGTGTCAAGTAAGAGAGCTGAATTTTACACAGAATTTGATATGCATCCAAACATATATCAGCATGATTCTGTTGAATTTTGAAGGTTAAAAGAAAGTGACAAATACACAAATACCCCAACAAATTGTACATGTCTGTACACAAACATTCAAACATAAAAAGCTTTTATGTTTGTTCTAGAGTGAATGTTGACTACTCAGGAAAATGGCACTCATTTTTTGTTCACTATACACAATAAAAATTGCACTTACCATGACAATCAGTACACACACATTCACAGAGACAGAAGTTTCAAGGACAGCTGTTACCATCATATTTCCTATTCTATTTATTCTCTGCTATTCAGTTTTACTATTTCATACCATACTTTAAAACATTTTCAAACTCTTTAATTATTGATCATGAATCTCAACCTCATCTTTGGAAATTACTGAATTAACGAAGCTCTTAAGTATATAAATCATTTAGTTGGATTCTGCTATGTAGAGATGAGAATTTACGAACATTTTGCCCTCCTGGTTCACCAGTCACAATCTGGCCATGTGTCTACTCGGAAAGCAAGCACTTCACTTCTCAGCCTTTTGGCTAAGATCGAGTGTAGGAAGTAAGCACAGAAACTCCCATGAAGTACAACCAGTGTGGCGAGAGGTCAAGAATAGCTGGAGAACCTGCTTTCAATTTGCTTAATGGATTGTTACTAGTTGCTTCAATTAAGCAGTAGCTCATTAGGGACAAACAAAAGAATGTGTGTGTGTGTGTGTGTGTGTGTGTGTGTGTGTGTGTCCATACAGTCTTCCTACAAGATGTTGCAAATAAATTTTCTTGGTTTTAATTGTCTATCTTGATAAAATAGATAATAACATTTGCTGGAGGCCTACTTCCTATGGAGCAAATGAAGCTTCAATATCAGGGCCCTTCATAAGCCCTTATAAGGCCCTGGGAGCAGATCTAGCAAATTTCCCTCATTATTTGGTATGAATTAAAATATCTGAAAAAGTAAACTGTATGGTACTAAAGGCACAGTTCATGAGAGAAATTACTGATTAGCTGGATTTCATTAAAATGAAAACCTTTTGCTCTGAGAAGGTAATGTCAAGAGAATGAGAAGACAAGCCACAGATTGGGAGAAAATACTAGCAAAAGACATGTTTGATAAAGGACTGTCATCCAAAATGTACAAAGGATTCTTAAAACTCAACAATAAGAAAACCATCTGATTTAAAAGTTGGAGGGAAAAAACCTCCAGGACACGGAAAAAACATAAATGTCCATTGACAGATGAATGAAAAAAGAAGATACGGTACTGATACACAGTAGACGTTACTCAGCCAAGAGCTAAATAATGCCCTTTGCAGCAACATGGGTAGACCTAGAGGCTGTCATACTGGGTCAAATAAGTCATAAAGAGAAGACAAGTATCACATGACATCATATGATATCACTTACATGTGGAATCTGAAAAACTTGCCCAAAGTCACACACTTACAAACAGAAATAGAGTCAGAGATGTAGAAAACAAACATATGGTTATCAGGGAGAAGGGGGCAAGGGATAAACTGGGCAACTGAGACTGACATATCCACACTACTATATATAAAATAGATTACTAGTAAGAACCTATTGCATGGCACAGGGATTTCTGGTCAATATTCTGCAATGGTCTATAAGGGAAAAGAATCTGAAAAAGAGGGGATATGTGTATATGTGTAACTGATTCACTTGGCTGTACATCTGAAACTAACACAACAATGTAAATCAACTGTACTCCAAGAAAACTTGATTTAAAAGCAGGAAAAAATGGGGGAAAAAAGACTTGGACACCTCACCAAAGCAGATACCCAGATGGCAAGGTCACAGATGTTTACAGGTGTGTCATTGCTGCTGCTGCTGCTAAGTCACTTCAGTCGTGTCCGACTCTGTGCAACCCCACAGATGGCAGCCCACCAGGCTCCCCCGCCCCTGGGATTCTCCAGGCAAGAACACTGGAGTGGGTTGCCATGCCCTCCTCCAGAGGATCTTCCTAACCCAGGGATCGAATCCAGGTCTCCCGCACTGCAGGCAGATTCTGAGCCACCAGGGAAGCTTGTACATCATTATACATTTGTCCAAACCCACAGGCTGTGCAACATTAAAAGTGAACTTTAATTTACATTATGAACTCAGGGTGATATGTCAACATGGGTTCACGGATTATAACAAACGTACCACTCCAGTGGGAGATGTTGGCAGTGGGGGACGATGTACCTTTGAGTAGGGAGGGGCTATATTGGGATTGTCTGTACTTTGCTGTGAATCTAGAGCTTCTCTAAAAAAAGTCTACTTTTAAAAAAAAGCCAATTTCATAAACTCATAAATTATAAACTGCAGTTCTCATGAAATCTAGATAAGTCCCTGCTTATTATAGTACAAACAGTAATATAATGTATGTTTCACTATTTACCAGGTGAGTCAATACATGTCAATGTTCAACCTTCTACTGCATTTCAAATGGTTCCTAGGCCACTCACCAACCCTCCAGGACTTTAGTGATTACCTGTAATCCTGTTGGTACAAATCCTTCTCACTCAGTATCCCCATGATAATGTGCTAATATCATCATAGTGTTTTGATGTATTTAATTTCAATTTTTTGCTTTCAATTTTTAGTAGTTGTAATGATGGCAAACCTGTAATGTTTTCTAGTTTTTATCAATTCACATAATATCATGAATATTTCTTCATGATCATCATAATGGCATCAAAATAATCCATAGAGTTAATGTACTATTATTTGATTAATAGTAGTAGCTTGTTCCTCAGTCACATCCAACTCTTTGCGACCTCACGGACTTTAGCCTGCCAGGCTCCTCTGTCCATGGAATTTTCCATCTGGAGTGGGTTGGGTTGCCATTTCCTCCTCCAGGGGATCTTCCTGACTCAGAGATCAAACCCAGGTCTCCTGCATTGCAGGCAGATTCTTTACCTTCTGAACCATGAGGGAAGCCCAAATTTCTTACTATTGAGAATTCCAGTTGGGAACACTAGTAATTACTCAGTAAAAGCTTTAAAAAAAGTTGGACTGAAGTATAAAGACAATAGGTTAATTTTTAATCTACTCCAGAATATGACTTTAACAATACATGTGTTTTAGGGTGAAGTCAACTCTGAGTTAATGTCAAGGCCCTATAAGATATTACGAAACTTTTGTTTATGTCATAATTTCACATTAAAGTTTTGGGGTCAGACCTGCCTCCTCCATCATCACACACCCAGGGCCTGGCTTGATGCCTGGCACATATTAAGTTCAATAAAAACATGATGGATGAATTAACTAAAGAAAGGTCACAATCTTTAGAGACTGAACCAAAGCCAATGCAAACAAAAAACCCAAGATATTGAGATTTGAAAATCATTACATTCATTTTGAAGGGAGAAGGTATATTTTGCAATGTGAGTGCATGTCAAAACCGCCTTCTGAATGTTTATGCTGTTCATGCTGAATGACTAATGAGGTGTTGCTTGGGCAATGAGCGACCTTGTGGGGATTCTGCAGGTTCTCTCTCTACACGTATGCTTCTCCCACCACGCAGTCACTGCCTTTGGAGAATATTGAGTAATAAAAGTGCCAACCTATTAACTCCACCTTTTAAAACTTTGCCCTTTCAGGCAATAATTGCTCTGCAGTTACTTAATTTTCATACTAATTTTCTTAATGAGGTGTTAATTTTGTGATCCAAATGACATTATCAGAGGCCAACTGAATTAACGGTGTCCAGATACACCCTCTCACAAATGTGGGAAAAGTCAATGTTTTTAGTGGTACTATTTTTTCCCATCCAATTTATAAAGGAAGCTTTCAACTGATAAAGGAAAAACCTTGGCGACAAGGCTCTTCCTATTCACTGCTTTCCTTCTCTCTCCAACTTGTTAATAACACAAAGACAAGTGTTTTCAATTCATCTGCTGCTGTCTTATATCACTGCACTTTTCTGTAAAAGGACAGTTTCACCATCTCCCAAGGATTTAGAAGTTCTTTTCATGATATGAGGTGAAATCACAGTGAGGAGCGGGCCCAAGTGCTCACTTGTTTATGGGGTGAGGATTTACTGCACTCGTCTTGGACAAGACATCACCTACCGCAGCGTTTCCCAGCCTGTTTTTGGTTCCAGAGACTGGTTTCATGGAGGACAACATTTTCATGAATCGGGATGATTCAAGTGCTTCACACTTATTGTGCACTTTATGTTTACTTTGTGGCAATGTGGATGTTCCTTGAGGCCCTCTTTCTCCGGAAATAAGTAGTCCTTTCTCAGGAACCAACCACATGGAAAGTGAAAGCATATGGCCCTTCTCTGCTAAAATCAAGCTCCCCACCCCACCCCTGCCCAACCCTCGCTGATAAAACACTAGAAAAGATTCTCATTGTCCTCATTGTCCTCAGGATAAGATCAAGACTCCTTTACCATCCTCCAGGGTCCAGGCTCCAGGCCCTGTTTCACTCTCTCTTTCCTCCCATCTATTTCCCCATCATTCCTTAATTTTCACCCACACATATCATCTTCAAGGTCCCAAGTTCCTTCCTTCTTTCCAAGAGCTGTTGCCTCTGCCTGCAAGAATCCCCAGCCTTCACTAACTACCATCACTTACTCAGGAAAGCCTCTCTGTTGTAACTATGGAGAATCTACTCTAATAACCCTCCCCACTCCCCGCCATGTCTTCTGAAGCACTTACAGGGACAGTTGTATGTTTATTCATGTGATTATTGGTTATAATATTATTATTGTGATGATCTCTCTTGAACTAGACCATATGGTCTCTCAAACTAACACTAGGTTCTCTAAGTGTAAAAAAATTTGCATTTTTTACCCACTGTCATATTCCCAATGCCCAGCAGAGGACCAGGCTCAATGAACATATTCTCTGGGGGTGCTGTAAGCAAAATTGCATTTGATGCATCCCAAACAAAGTGTAGGGATTAAAAAGATGGTATGCACATTGTAGCAATTGCAGTTGTTATCCCCACGTGTGTGGCAAGAACTAAGGCAAATGCCCATTTTCTTAGCAAAGAAGGAACTGGCATTTATTAATGATAGTGAAGGGTCATGGATCTATTCTTGAGAATCAGGTGATTAAAGAGTTATGCTTACATAGATTATTTAATCCTTAGACAGCTTTGTGAGATAAGTATCATTACAATTTTATATATGACAAAACCAAAGCATCAAGAAGTTGTCACTGGTGATGGAGCTTGCACAACCCCACACACCATTGTATTCAATACTCAGAGTGTGAGGTAGGAAATAAATTAAATAGAAGCCTGCGCTGTGCAGTAGCTTAACCAAAGTCACACAACCAGTGAAGGATAGAGTTAGAAATTATACAGGATCACCTGATCACATAGTCCAGACCTGTGAAAATCATTTAAAAAAATATTCAATCCAAAATACAGCAGACAGTGAAAGAACAGTGAACAAAGAGCAGATGTAACAAATAGAAAACAAAATGTGATATGGTGAGTTAAACAGTCAGATCAATAATCACATTAAAATAAATGGCTTAAATCCACCAATTTAAAAAGGCATAAGTTGCTAAGGATAGACTGAAACACAATATCCAAATAAAAGCTGTTTACAAAAAAACAACTCACTTTAAATGTAAAAACATAAATAGATTAAAATTAAGTTATGGAAAAACGTATACAAGCTAACACTGAGGAAAATATTATTGGAGTGGCTTAATTAATGCCAAAGTGCATTTCAAGACAGAGAATATTACCTGGGATTGAGAGAATCGTTTTATTAATCAGACATAGTAATCCTAAACTTGTATACAACTAATAACATTATTTCGAAATTCATGAGCAAAATCTTGTACAGCTGCAAAGAGATAGACAAATTTACAATTGAACATTTTCACACTGCTCTCTCAATAATTAACAGAACAAAGTTATAGAAATAGGATATTGATAGACTTGAAAAGTAGTATCAAGCAAATTTATCTAGTTAAGATGTATTAAATCCTCAGTCCTACAACTGCAGAAGCCCCATTCTTTTCATGTGCACATGAAATCTTTACCAGGATAGAACATGTTTTGTGTCCAAAAAAAACCTAATAAAAATTTAAAATTTCCAAACACACATAGCATATTCTCTGAACACAAGGGAATGAAATAAGGAATCAATCACAGAAAAGTGAGAAGTCCCCTAATATATGGAAACTAACACACTTCTCAAAAAACCACTTTTAGTACCACTTTCAGGATGCAAAGAAACTGGGACTCTCATGCATCTCTGGTGGCAATATAAAAAATCTGGTACAATCACCTTGGAAAACAGTACTACACTTTCTGTAAACTTAACGATATTTGTGCCCCATTATACAGACACAACACATCTACATACTTCCTAAAATAAATGAAAATACATGCTCATAGGAAAATCTGTAGATAAATGTTCACAGCAGGTTTATTTGTAACAGGCCAAAAAAGGAAACAACCCAGATGTCTATCAGCTGGTGAATAGACACATCAATTGCACCATATTCATGTAATCGGCTTCCCTGGTGGCTCAGTGGTAAAGAATCTGCCTGCCAATGCAGGAGACACAAGAGATGCAGGTTTGATCTCTGGGTCTGGAAGATGCCCTGGAGTAGGAAATGGCAACCCACTCTAGTATTCTTGCCTGGGAAACCCCATGGACAGAGGAGCCTGGGATTACAGGCTACAGTGGGGGCGGTTACAGCCCAGGGGGTTGCAAAGAGTCAGACACGACTGAGCATGAACACATGTGCACGTGTCAAATATTATTAAGCAGTAAAATGATGAACTATTAATAGTACAAAAACATAGGTGAATGTTAAAATAATTTTTGAGTGAAAGAAGCCAGGATTATATTCTGTACTACACCACTTATATGAAACACAAATTAGTGTCAAAAAGCTGGTCAGTAGCTGTCTGGGCACAAAGGTGGATGGATTGGGTAGAAAAAGGAAGGAGAAAGAGTTGCAATTGATGATTTTTAACAAAGAAATGGACTTCCTTGGTGAGAACACAAACAACAACACTTGATGTTGTTGAGGGTTTCACAGTGCATACCCATGTCAAAATATATCCAATTGTCCACTTTAAATATATGCAGTTTTTAGTATGGCTGTCATACCTCCATAAAACTATTTCTAAAAAATGTAAATATAAAACACCAACCTATCAAGCTTAGGGATATACAGTTATACAACTGATGATGAAAAGTAAAGAAGTGAGGATGTTTGATTCATAATAATTCATTAAATTGCATGTCTTTTTAATGTACTTTTCTGCATCTCTGATACATTTTACAATAGAAAGCTTAAAGTTCAAAAGAAGAAAATAAAATGTTACACCCAATCTTGCAATTCACTGTTTCCACATGATAACATGTGACTGTGAGATAAAAACTTGATTTAAAAAAACTTACAACTTTTATGATTATTTCACATAAAGTGGAATATATCATTGAACTATGTCTCTTAATAAGATCAGTAGAGTTCCCCCATTTATGTGTTTAGGAATAGTAGACTACTTTTTTGTATCAAATATTCTTTTCCATTTTAAGGACTTTACTTTTTGGAGATGGAGGAGCATGGTGGGCTACAGTCCATGGGGTCGCGAAGAGTCAGACACAACTGAGTGACTTCGCTTCACTTAGGTTTAAAGCAAGATTGCAAGGAAGGTACAGAGACCTTCCATACACTGTGCTCACTGTGTATAGATGTGTATAGATCCCCCATCACCAGCATCCCCCTCCAGAGCCGTTCCCTTGTTACAATTTATAAGCCTACACTGACACATCATAATCACTGAAAGTCTACGGTCCAACTTAAGGTTCACTCCTGGTGCTGTACATTCTGTGGGTTTGGACAAGTGTACAATGCCATGTGTTCATCATTATGGTATCATACAGATATCCTAAAAGTTCTGCATTCCACCTTTTCATCTCTCTTCACTTCCAATGCATAATACTTTACCTTCTCTGCAACTTTGCCTTTTTCAGGATGCCATGTGCTTGGAAGCATACAGTAGTTAGCCTTTGTGGATTGGCTTCTTTCATTTAGCAGTATGCATTTCCCATTCCTCCAGGTCTTTTCATGGCTTGATAGCTGATTTCCTTTATGCACTGAATGACATTCCACTGCCTGGATAAGCCACATGGTTGAGACTGATATATCCCCTCTTCACCTACTGAAGGCTCTCTCAGTTGCTTCCAGGTTTTGCAATTATGAATAAAGCTTTTATAGACATCAAGGTAGACATAAGCTTTTGACCTCAGGTGAATATCAAGGAGCACGGTTACTGGCTCATATGGTGAGAGTATGTTTAGTTTTGTAAGAGGTCACCAACTCTTCAAAGCTTGTTTTGTTTTGTTTTGTTTTTAAGTTACATCCACTCTACTATCTGTACTTTCATGTTTATCCTCATTCAGTAAGTTAAAAACATCTAAAATGTTTAGATAAAGTATAATATCTATTGTTTTAAATGAAGTAATAAGAAAAAATGCTCAGAAGTAAATAGACAGAGAAATCACAAATAAAGTAATAGTTACAGAAATGAGAGAGACACTAGCTTAGAAATAAGGGTGCTGCCGCTAGACTAATTCTGAAACTATTAAAGGGCTTTACTGTGTGTTTGCCTGTGATAAGAGAACTCTCCTGGGCACAAATCATGAGATTGTGGGTCTGAACAATTCGTAATATTGATCTTTGCTGGTGAATAATGAAGTCATGGATGATCAGGAGCAAGTCTGATGGTGTGTAGAAAATGCAGAAGTAGAATTGGATCACCTTAATAATAGAGACAGCCATTCCAACTCCCATAATCTCAGCCATTAGGAAAATGATCAAAGGAAAAAGCAAAGGTCATCAATAAAAATGACTGCCAGGGGTTCGGTTTGCGCATTATCTCACAAAACAGTAGTAAATTCAATTTTAAAAGTGACTCCTGGGGAAGAAATATTTGCACAAGACTTATCAAAAAATGGAGTGTAATCTGAAAAGGACATGAAGAAATTCCCCCAAAGAATTCCAGCCATAAACAATGAGGCATGAAAAGACTGAAGCTTGCTGTGTAGCCTCCAGCCCACAGGAAAATATGTGTGTGACCTTTAGCAGGTGAGTTGCTAAGAACCCTATGGGAAGAACAACTGGAAAAAAAAATGTGTTTTTCAGCAGGAAATTTTAAAAAGTGTTTGGGTTTAAATGGAATGATATTCTTAGAGCAGACTGTGGTAGTAAATAAAGCTGCCAGGAAGATTCCCAATGCCTTTCCTGAGAACAAGGTGACTTGCACACGGGACCTGAGGAAGCAGCAACGGTGATTAAAATCCTCATGGAACCTTCAAGCGCTGATGTCTGGAGGTGGGATCTGGGAGTTTCTCCAGACCAGCAGTATCCAGTGGAAATACATTACCATCCACATGACTAGTTTTAAAGTTTCCAGTAGCTGCATTCAATGGCACCCCACTCCAGTACTCTTGCCTGGAAAGTCCCATGGATGGAGGAGCCTGGTAGGCTGCAGTCCATGGGGTCGCTGAGAGTCGGACACGACTGAGCGACTTCACTTTCACTTTTCACTTTCATGCACTGGAGAAGGAAATGGCAACCCACTCCAGTGCTCTTGCCTGGAGAATCCCAGGGATGGGGGAGACTGGTGGGCTGCCAGACGTCTATGGGGTTGCACAGAGTCGGACACGACTGAAGCGACTTAGCAGCAGCAGCATTTAGAAAAGTAAAAAAGACGCAGGTGAAATTAACTTTAATGACAAATTTTATTCGACCGAACATATAAAAAAGCATTAGCATTTAAACATAAAACCATTACAAAATGATGAGCAATGAGACAGTTTTCATTCATTTCTTTCCTACTGTCTTTGAAATCTGGTGCACCTTGTATTGCAGAGCATCCCAGGATGAAACTAGCGGCATTTCCAGTGCCAGAGGCCATGGTTTTGCTCAATGGAGACCCAGACTTTGGGGCCGCACAAAAGAGTCCTGTTGCTGCCCTGGAGAACCAGTCTCTCACCTCCCAACCAAGCAGTGGACATATGCACAATCTTCAAGGTTGCCTACAATGTTCAGCATCTACAGTGAACAAGGTTCATTGATTACGTTTCATATTTCATTGAATCTTGTCATAAGATTTCCTTTGAACAAACGGTTCCATCTCCATAGATGTTTGATAAGAGCTTACACCAGAGCTCCTACTGTAAGATGATGCAGTCTTCAAAGGGTATCAAATGGATCATGTTCATCCTGCCAGTGCAGCCCTGGGACTGGGACCTGGTGCCCAACCCCTCACCTGGCCATCTGGCATCACCTGGTGGCAATTTGCTCACAGGGAAGTGACAGATGTCTTGTGAGAGTGAATGCAGTTATTGTTGGATCACCGGAGAAGCTGATGGATTGTCACAAAATAATCATAACTTTAGAGAAGTTTCTTCCTTTCTGTCTTTGGCTTATTTTGTAGAGCGGTCCTCCACTAGAGGTCTAGCTAGTCCTTAATTTCTCTTGCAATATAGCTTCTGTCTCACAATTTTGGGGGGAAAAAAAAAAAAGATCTGACTAACTTTGCAAACCTGCTTGCTTTTGTTTGTTTATCTTGTTTGTTCATATTTCAAAACCATATACATTCATAAAAAGTTGAAAAGAGAGTATAGAGGGGTAGTAAAGACAGTACTTTCTGCTTAGTCCCCATCCAATGATTATTTGTTTCATAACTAGAGTACAATATAAGTTTACTAGTTACATAATTATAGTACAGTATAAAAACCAAGATATTGACATTAGTACAATGTGAGTTTCAGTTCTGTTCAGTCGCTCAGTCATGTCCAGCTCTTTGTGACCCCACAAATTGCAGCACGCCAGGCCTCCCTGTCCATCACCAACTCCTGGAGTTTACTCAAACTCATGTCCATCGAGTCGGTGATGCCATCCAGCCATCTCATCCTCTGTCGTCCCCTTCTCCTCCTGCCCTCAATCCCTCCCAGCATCAGGGTCTTTTCCAATGAGTCAACTCTTCACATGAGATGGCCAAAGTACTGGAGTTTCAGCTTTAGCATCAGTCCTTCCAATGAACACCCAGTACTGATCTCCTTTAGAATGGACTGGTTGGATCTCCTTGCAGTCCAAGGGATTCTCAAGAGTCTTCTCCAACACCACAGTTCAAAAACATCAATTCTTTGGTGCTCAGCTTTCTTCACAGTCCAACTCACATCCATACATGACCACTGGAAAAACCATAGCCTTGACTAGATGGACGTTTGTTGGAAAAGTAATGTCTCTGCTTTTTAATATGCTATCTAGGTTTGTCATAACTTTCCTTCCAAGGAGTAAGCGTCTTTTAATTTCATGGCTGAGTTTAGTTCTATATAATTATTGCTGTGTGTGTAGTTTTGTGTCATTGATACCACAATCAAGATACAGAATCATCCTATCACCACAAATATCTCTGTGTCGTCTTCCTCTTTTCCACCGTCTCTAACTGATGACAACCACTAATCAATTTTCCATCTTTATAATTTTGTCATTCTGTGAATGCTTTTTAAATGGACTCATACAGTATGAAACCTGTTGAGCTTGGCTTTTCCGCTCAGCATAATGCCCTGGTCATTTATCCAAGTTCTTGCTTGTATCAATAGCCCATTCTTTTATACTGCTGAGTTATATTTCCTGGTATTGCTCAGTAATTCACTTATGGAGCGGCATTTATTGTTGTTTTCAGCTTTTGGCTGTTGCACACTAAATGGCTAGGAACAATTGTGTTCATATTTTATGTGGACATGTCTTCATTTCTCCAGGATAGACGCCCAGGAGTAAAACGGTTGGGTCATATGATAAATCTGTTTAGTGTAGTTAGAAACTGCCAAACTATTATCCAGAGTGGTTAAACCATATAGGTCCACCAGCAATGTATGAAAGATCAACAATTTGACTTTTTTCTCTTTTTACTTTTGCTGTGGTTTAAGGGATCATTTAATGCTTTCTGATCACTGAATACTGTGCAGAAATTACACCTGACTATAAATAAACAGCCCCATTAACAATGGATATCTTTAGCAAGGCATAGAGACTTGTGTGTACACTGCAACTCTTAACTCAGAAAGCTTTATAGGGTTAGGGTTATTTTATTTCAAGTTGTGTAGGGCCTGGAATCTTGAGAGTCCCTTGAACTGCAGGGAGATCAAACCAGTCCATCCTAAAGGAAATTGGTCCTGAACATTCATTGAAAAGACTGATGCTAAAGCTGAAGCTCCAATACTTTGGCCACCTGATGTGAAGAGCCAACTTATTTTAAAAGATTCCTATGCTGGGAGCTTCCCAGATGGCATAGTGGTAAATAATTTGACTGCCAATGCAGAAGATACAAGAGATGAGAGTTCAATCCCTGGGTCAGGAAGATGCCCTGGAGTAGCAAACTGCGATGCACTGCAGTATTCTTGCCTGGAAAATTCTGTGGACAGAGGAGCCTGGTGGGTTACAGTCCACAGGGTCGCAGAGGGTTGGACATGACTGAGCATGCACAAACCATCCTGACACCAGGAAAGATTGAGGGCAGGAGGAGAAGGGGGTGACAGAGGATGAGATGGTTGGATGGCATCACCGACTCAATGGACATGAGTTTGAGCAATCTTTAGGAGATGGTGAAGGACAGGGAAACCTGGTGTTCTGTAGTCCATTAGGTCACAAAGAGATGGACATGACTTAGCAACTGAACAACGATAACTACAGGGCCTGGATAGGTATTGTGTATGTCTCCATTTGATTCCCTGATGCTGTATGGGAGACAGACACTTTTAGCGTTTGTCTCATGGACCCAGAGTTATGGCAAAGTAAAAAGAAACCTTTTGTATTTGCATCTGTTATCTTTCTGAGCATTATCAGTTAGATAATGATGAAATATCCTCTTCCATTCCTTAGGCAGCCCATTGCCATAGCAACAGATCATTCTAAAAGTTCATCAATTCAGCTGACTGCTATTCCAAAGAAGCAGACAGTGAATATGTTTCAAAAGTTCTTTCTCTTAAGTTGTAATTGAACAAATGAATTAAATTGATCTTGGCACTGGGAGCTCAGTAACCCATTTATATGGTAAAGGGGAATTAAGAGAAGAAAATAAGCCTTCTTGGCAAGTGTATGCACAAAAAGAAGATTTTAATTAACTCAGTTTATCAGATTCAGCTAATGGCTTATTTTTTCTCTCAAAAAAGATGTTAGCCAGCTTAAACATCCTAGTTATAAATTATATGCAACATTATTTTATCCCAAAGTATTATTTTAAATCATATTCCTACATCCTCTTTCCTGACATATAAATTCCAGGGAGTCAGTGTTGGCAGACATAGCCTGTCTTATTCACTGGTGTCTATGCCTGACACCCAGTAGGTGCTCAAGCAGAGCACGTGACGTGGTCCAGTGTGTGGACCCAGGAGCCTAAGGGCCCAGGTTAGACCCCTGTCTCCAGGTCACTCACCTCTGTGTCTCCTACACCCTGGGACCCAACTCACAGACCAGGGACCACACAGGGAGCTTATCCTTTGCAGACGTCTTGGACTGGGCCTGAAAAGTAGGTGCGTTATGGAAGAATTCACTGTTATTACTTTATTGCTCTTTTTTTAGCGGATAGATTATAAACCCTCCTCAAGCTTTTCCAAAATGAGCAAGCTCCCTGCATCTGTCTGTACCACACATGAAGCAGAAGGGTAGACGGTAAGCTCTATTATAACTACCTCCACTACCTAACTGAAAACCAAAATGAAACACTCCTTTAAGTACTCTAAATCGTAAGCTGATAGCTTTAAAAGAAATTTGCCACTACATTTCCTGTGAAGGAAAACCAAATTGTATTTAAAACAAGAGTGCAATCAATGGAGTCCTCTGGGTATCCTTGCTAAGCGCTCATCCAGCCCTGGGGCTTAAACGTAACTCCAGCCAGACTGAAAATCATTCTGCTAAGGAGGCAATTCAAGGTTCTGAAGGGAAATTACTTCCCTTAGATTTATTGTATATAAATTACAAAACAGTCACCCAATTGGCAAAGTCAGCCGCCCTTCTCCGACAGTCACCAGGCAAGAACACAGAGTCTAAATTACCTTCTCACCCCAGCGGTGAGATTTATACTGTGTCTGGTCCCATTAGTGTGAGTTGGAGTGGTTGAGAAAAATCTATGCAAAGCACTTCTCCACTACATTAATTTAAAAGGAAAAAGGGGGGCTATCTATTCAATGGAATAAGAAAATTAGTCATTTTTCTGAATCGCTACATCATACTAATCATGAGCTAGTGGCTAAGATTCCAAGCTATTTGATAGCTTGACTTATCATGCTTTCTTCGGGTTTGATCTCATCTATTCCAATGGCCTCCAAGCTGATCTGAGGTCTCCATAACTGCCTCAAACTTCTCTCTTTAGCTTCAAAGAAGGATTTTCAACTGACTGTCAGATCTAGCCCATGGCTCTCATAGCCCAAACTCAGCTCAGCATCTCTCCCAGGCCCAAATCTATCCATGCACCAGAAATCCTGAATTTGTTTGTTAGGATAAATTTTAAAATTCTGACCTATTCTACCTTTCAGCTTCATCTCCTATCTCTCTGCCTGTAATTCTAGCTAACATAAATTTCTCAGCCTTTCTAGAACATCCCATGCCTTTCTAGAGCTACATGTTTTGCGTAGTCTGTACTTTCTCCTAGAAAGGTCTTTCTAAACCTTCTCCTCCAGGCAACCATCTCCCTGTCTTCAAGAGCCAGGTCCCATGCCTATCCATTGTGCGGCATTTCTGACCCTTTCAGTTCAGTGTTCCCACATCTCTGTGCTCATTGGAGGTCATCCTTTCTTCAAATAAAATCATGTTGGTGGTGTTGTTCAGTAGCTAAGTTGTGTCTGACTCTTTGCAACCCCATGGACTGCAGCATGCCAGGCCCCTCTGTCCTCCACTCTCTCCCTGAATTTGCTCAAATTCTTCTCCATCAAGTTGTTGATGCCATCTAACCATCTCATCCTCTGCCTAAACTAATGCACGGAGTCAAACTGTAGGAAAAGTGTCTGGCTTTTGATGAACTTTCCAACAGGTCAGGCATTGAGTCTGATTCTCATCTTTGCTATCTTTATGTTTTCAGCATGCGGAAGACTGTCAATGAAGGCTTATTGAATTAATACATGAAGATTTTAAAATTCTATAAGCACGCCTCAGAAGTCACTCATTAAGTTCAGGCTGGAAATTTAATCTTTTAACCTTCCTGATTATTAATTAAGAATAGCAGAAGAATGATTTCATGAAAAATTCTATCCCTTATTTTGACAGTTTGAGGCATACAGAGTACACAGGCTGACCATAAATTTATACACACTTTTCCTAGTCCCCGTTCAACTGAAAATTACCTGAATAGTGAGAGTTTGAACCGAGGTGGAGTAGTGGCAGAAATTTGAAAATGTGGACATGACAGGAGATCTATAAGTACAACAGACTGTTTTTCAAACTTTAATGACTATAAAGGTGACTCAGCGAAATTGCTGAGATGTAAATCACAAGTTCAACTCTTCATAATGGGATTCTGGTGGTTTTTCTCTGGCTCTTGAGAACCAACATTATTAACAAGAATTCTAGGTGAATCTAACACAAACAGTCTAGGATGATTCTTTGACCGATAATTAGAGGCTATGGATTTTAGTCCATGTTATCAAAAGTGCTAACAATAAAGTCAGTGATGGAGAAGATTTGAGACATGTAGACTATCTGTTGGGGCCTCCCAGGTGGTGCAGTGGTAAAGAATCCATCTGCCAATGGAGGAGACACAGGAGACTTGGGTTCTATCCCTGGGTCAGGATGATCCTCCGGGGTGGAGGGGTGGGGATGGCCACTCCAGTATTCTTGCCTGAAAAATTCCATGGACAGTGGAGGCTGGCAGGCTATAGCCCACAGTGTCAGGAATAGTCAGACACAACTGAGCAACTGAGCATGTACACGTGACTATCTATTACTTTCTTAATCTGCATGAGCAACTTTATGGTAAATTGTTATCACAGTGGCAATGCCTGGACTAGAGGAAGCACTTACTGTGCTTGAGCCACTGTCATGATGCTGGTGAGGAAGAAGAGGAAGAGGCCCTCTTTTTACTCCAGAAGCTCTTTTTTCTATACATTGAAAAGTAACTCCCATTAGGTTTTAACTTGAAGTAAATACTGCGAACCTTCTAGTAGGCTGCACATTAGACTCACTTAGGGGCTGTAAAATATTACTAATGTCTGGGTCTTGCTTGCATCTGCAGAGACCTGATTTAACTCCTCAGGGTAGGATGGGGGCATTGGTATTTTCCAAAAGCTATTGATGTGAGTGCAATGCGGAGCCATGTTTGAGAACTTCTGATGCTTAGCATGACAGAACATGAGGAGATTTACAAATTATGGACAAATAATGATCAGATAATCATTCTAATGTCTCCATTTTCTAATTAAATCTCAAGTAGTAAGCCTGATACTTTAGAAAATTGAAAGTCCTATATAGTACATTTGGGAGATTCTAAAAATTGTACAGTTCTAAGAGCAGACATGGAGATGTATCAGTCAGGACCCCAACTCTTTGTTCATGTGCAAGGACTGTGAATAGAGCTGCCAGTCTCTAACCATTAACTCCTTTCGGGTCTGCTTCAGTTTTCTAAGGAAGTTCAAATTCTTCTTGGGAGATCCTCAGCCTGAGAAACATGGTGGTAGCCAAGGGCTTGTTCTTATCAGGGATGACCACATTCAATGGCTGGGCAAGGCAGTAGATCAAGGTTCTAGTCATTTCTGGTCAATTCCTTCAAGAGAAAATTCTGCTTGACCTACTTCACTTGGTATGATAGTCTCTAGGTCCATCAATGTTTCTACAAATGATCCAGTTCCATTCTTTTTGTGAATGAGTAATATTCCATTGTTCATGCCATCTGGTCCCATCACTTCATGTCAAATAGATGGGAAAACAATGGAAACAGTGACACATTTTATTTTCTTGGGCTCCAAAATCACTGCAGATGGTGACTGCAGCCATGAAATTAAAAGATGCTTACTCCTGGGAAGAAAAGTTATGACCAACCTAGAGAGCATAGTAAAAAGCAGAGATATCACTTTGCCAGCAAAGGTCCATCTAGTCAAAACTATGGTTTTTCCAGTGGTCATGTATGGATGTGAGAGTTGGACTATAAATAAAGAAAGCTGAGCACTGAAGAATTGATGCTTTCGAACTGTGTTGTTGGAGAAGACTCTTGAGAGCCCTTTGATCTGCAAGGAGATCAAACCAGTCAATCCTAGAGAAAATCAGTCCTGAATGTTCATTGGAAGGACTGATGCTGAAGTTGATGCTCCATTACTTTGGCCACCTGATGCAAAGAATTGACTCATTGGAAAAGACCCTGATGCTGGGAAGGATTGAAGGCAGGAGGAGAAGGGGACAACAGAGGATGAGATGGTTGGATGGCATCACCGACTCAATCAATGTGAGTTTAAGCAAGCTCTGGGAGTTTGTGATGGACGGGGAGGCCTGGCGTGTTGCAGTCCATGGGGTCACAAAGAGTCAGACATGACTGAGCGACTGAACTGAATATTCCATTGTATATATATGCCACATCTTCTTTATCCATTCATCTGTGGATGGACAAAGAGGTCCAAGAGGAAGGAGACATATGTATACATAGAGCTGATTCACTTTGTTGTATAGCATTTAAAGCAACTATGCTCCAAAAAACAAACAAGCAAACAAAAAGCAAAACAACACAAATAAACAAATTCTGCTTGAAGATCCATATTCTGCTGGTAGAGCCTTTTCACAGGTCTGATGGCTCCCCTTGCCTAATCTTGCTTCCGTCTTTCCTTCCACAGGTTAGTCCCCCTGAAACCTCCTGTGCTTGTAAAGGAGCTTCGTTTTAGTGTTTATGTCCTGGAGAACCCAACCTGCAGTAGTAAATGGGTGAGCAGAGACAGTGCTGCATGGTAGAACTGTGACTCACACTTGCAGATCCAGTAGAAGGCAGCGGGTAAGAGACACAAAGTGCCTGCACTTAAGCATGCAGGTGACAAGCAATGCTGTGCATATTCTCCTTCTATCCTCATTTGAAATATTTCAGTATATATTTTTTATATATATATATATATATATATATATATATAAAATGATTCTTGTTTGACAGAAATTTAAACTGAGATTTACAGAGGTCTAGAAATTTACTAATGTCACAGAGCATATAATAGGAGAAAGGAGGATAAAATCTCAGTTTTGTTTGTAACGAAAGCTCATACATTTCCCAGCACATCATACCATTTTTGATTCCTCCAACTCATAGCAATTTCATCCTGTCTGAGCTCCTGGTGTGTCAACCATTATCAAAAATAGAGGTCCCCACATCTAATGCCTGATGATCTGAGCTGGAACTGATGTAACAATAATAGAAATAAAATGCACAATAAATGGAATGCACTTGAATTATCCTGAAGCCCCCCCCCCCAACCCCAGTCCATGAAAAAAAATTGTCTTCCACAAAACCAGTCCCTGGTGCCAAAAAGGTTGGCACCTTTTTGTGCCAATAAAGTTTACCCAAATGTGCCCCATTCCCTAATGACTTTCTATGGCCAGATACAATCACCCCTTAATACCATAATCACAAACAACTTTAAGTTAACAACCACCTCTTATTATTCTCATCTACCTTGAACTTAACCTAACAAATAATGTGCCTTTTACCTGCACTTATTTATTAACTGTGTGAGTCACCCATATGTAAAATGTTGGCCAGGTTTAGTGAATGAGATGATATCTGAGACAAGTAAACTTGTTGAATGCCCTGGATGGCATCCTGTAGCTTGCTGCTGCTGCTAAGTCGCTTCAGTCGTGTCCGACTCTGTGCGACCCCATAGACGGCAGCCCACCAGGCTCCCCCGTCCCTGGGATTCTCCAGGCAAGAACACTGGAGTGGGTTGCCATTTCCTTCTCCAATGCATGAAAGTGAAAGTGAAGTTGCTCAGTCATGTCCGACCCTTCGCGACCCAATGGACTGCAGCCCACCAGGCTCCTCCATCCATGGGATTCTCCAGGCAAGAGTACTGGAATGGGGTGCCATTGCCTTCTCCAATCCTGTAGCTTAGGATGTATTAATTGGATTTTCTCTGCATAAGCCAGGCTGTGTAAAGTGCACATGATGGGAACTTAGTATAAGACTGATGGGGCTTGCTCACTCATCATCATAGTTCTATCCTTTCCCATCTGCCCCTGCATGAATGGAACCCCGGTGTGTTGGATTCTCTCACGGCCTCCTCCATTTAGCACCAAGAGTCCCATCAACACAGCTGAGCAGCTTTGGCATGGGCAGTGAACAGGACGTAAGCCCTTCAAGCTCTCTTCTACACAGAAGATGTGGCTGCCTTCTGACAATTAGGGGGCCACAGGTTGCCCAGCTCTGTGGGAGGACCATTCAGGCAGTACTGCCCTTCTGTTACCTCCTGAAATTCCAAACATTTGCCCTCAGGCACAAATACTAATTCACTTGTTTATTCAGTTAGTGTATGCAGGTCAAGAAGCAACATTTAGAATCAGACATGGAACAACATGCTGGTTCAAAATTGGGAAAGGATTATGTCAAGGACGTATATTGTCACCCTCCTTATTTAACTTATATACAGAGTACATCGTGAGAAATGTTGGGCTGGATGAAGCACAAGCTGTAATCAAGATTGCTGGGAGAAATATCAACAACCTCAGATATGCAGATGCCAGCACCTTAATGGAAGAAAGTGAAGAAGAGCTAAAGAGCCTCTTGAGGAAAGTGAAAAGAGTAGAGTGAAAAAATTGGTTTAAAACTCAACATTTAAAAAACGAAGATCATGGCATCCAATAACATTACTTCATGGCAAATATATGGGGAAAAAATGGAAATAGTGACAGAATTTATTTTCTTGGGCTCCAAAATCACTGCAGATGGTGATGGCAGCCATGAAATTAAAAGACACTTTCTCCTTGGAAGAAAAACTCTGATAAACTTTGAAAGTGCATTAAGAGGCAGAGACACCACTTTGTCAACAAAGGTCCATATAGTCAAAGCTATGATTTTTCCAGTAGTCATGTATGAATGTGAGAGTTGGACCATAAAGAAGTCTGAATGCTGAAGAATTGATGCTTTCAAACTGTGATTCTGGAGAAGACTCTTGAGAGTTCCCTTGGACAGCAAAGAGATCAAACCAGTCAATTCAAAATGAAATCAACTCTGAGTTAAAATCTGGAAGGATTGATACTGAATCTGAAGCTCTCATACTTTGCCCACCTGATGAAAAGAGCCAACTCATTGGAAAAGACCCTTATGCTGGGAAGGATTGAAGGCAGGAGAAGAAGGGGGCAACAAGAGATGAGATGGCTTGATGGTATCACCTACTCAATAGACATGAGTTTGAGCAAACTCCAAGAGATAGTCAAGGACAGGTGCAGTCCATGGGGTCACAAAGAGTTGGACATATCTGAGTGACTGAGCAACAATGACAAGTTAGTATTTATTGAGAGCTTCCTTTGGGTCATGTTCTGGTTTAGTTTCTCTTGCTACTAAAATGCCAAACTTGGAAGCTTTTCAGATAGATGAAATTGGGCTTAGTGGGCACCAGTTTCCTCTGGTTGGAAGGAATGAGTTATCTGGAAGGATTTCTTATCATTTGCATGTGGTGAGCTGTAGTGGATGAAGTGCACTCATCTACAAATTTGGAAGGACACGGTTATACTCTTCTATTCCAAGTGTGAACCAATACTGGTTATAATGAGGGGTTCTAACTGCTTCAACGCCTGTTCCTCCTCCTCCCACCTACACTGAGCCCCTAGCCCAGCAAGATAGAGGGGAGGGAAACACCAATACTCTACATCATCAGCAAGGTGGAGTAGAAACAGAGCTTCCAAGGTTTGGAATTGTATAATCAGTCACTGGGGAGAAGATGGGTAAGGGAGGGTCTATGCTTTTCAACTGGACCTTGAAGGATGAGAAGTCAATTTCAGTCAGAGACAGGAAAGGAAGAAATGTGAGAGAAGAAGGGAGGCCCAACCAAGGTATGGAAGATTAGAGCCTTGTCTTGTGGACACGCAGAGTTCTGTGTTACTTAGAAGGCTGGTACATTGGATTGGAGCCAGGAAATCATCAGATCTGCCCCCTTCTGCGTCTTCAAAACTCATACATCATTATAATCTTCAGATTTGATACAAACAGTATCATTCTGTGTTGGGCAAGGCCATGAACTTGGGAGTCTGCAATAACGAACCATACATTCAAGGGGCAGGGTGTCCTCAGACCCACACTAATGATGCAGCTTCCAGAGCCCTCAGCCTGCTGGCTTCAGGGTTTACTTTCCATGTGGCTCTCGAACCTTCCATGAGTCCCAATTCTTTTGTGATCTACATGGCTTCCCTGTCCAGTTCTTACTCAGGCAGAAGACAAATTATGAGTCCTACGAAATTCACTGGCTTTCCCTCTCTACGACTCAAATGGCTAAAGGGTAGTCTAGTCCCAACACCAGTTGCACAGCCTCCAACCATGAAGGCTAAGGTGAGGGTCCCCATCAGACAGCAGGAGATTGAACGGAGGAGGCAACAGGAGGGTGTCTGGAGATGGAGCATGAGGGAGTGGGCACTAACTGCAGGCAGAGGAATGGCCCTGATTCCTGGGATAGGGATATGTCAGAGAGGACAGGATAAAATCCAGACAGTGGAGAGAAGATTGGATCACAGTTCATTAGAGAAGATGCCAAAGGCCCAGACACTAAGGCTTGGTGAGAGGTCAGAGCTCAGCCTGGGCAAGATGAGCTGCCCTGGAGCCATGCCCTTGTGTTCCTGGCACACCTTGTGCTCAAGGCAGGGAGGCCCCAGAATCCGAGGAGGCCAGAGGTGCAGGTTAAGGAACCCCAGCCTTGAAAGTCAGAAGGTCCTGAAGACAAGCTGCAGGTGACTCATCCCAAATCAGCAATTCAGTGAAGACCAAGACAACTGACCCTTATTCATTTCATGAGGAAATAAATTAGTGCTGCCCATTAATATTTTTTAAAAGCCAACATTGTGTAATCAATATAAAATTTAACTGGAAGAAAAAATATATATAGTTTAACTTAAAGCATAGCAGTTCATTATGAAGATACTAAGGACAAGTCAAGACCTTTGCGTTTGACACATTTTTTTGATTTCTACGTTGAGCCAGGGTTCTTTTGCTATGGTCAAAGTCAGACTTTAAAAATTAGTTAATTGTTCATATCAGTAAGTCTCAAAATGAAGCTCTAAATTCCACTAATTAAGCTTAGAGAACACTCATAATACTCTTTCTTCAAGATTCTAGAAAGATATTTAAACGTTCACATAATTATCTATTGGAGGTTTTCACAAAGGCAAAATTACATGAAAAATTTTGTACATAAAAGCCTATATACTCATTCATGATAATTTAAACCAAATTCTATTGGACTCAAACGAGTAGTACTCTAAGTGGCTCTTACTAATTACAGGCAATGCTCAGTATTTTATCCTAAAAATGTATCAATGTTAACACATATTTTCTAGTTCAAGAAAGATTATTTTTTCTTCTCTCATTTTCTTTTCCTCTCTCAAACTCAATTTTAACTCTGAAAGTGTTGCATATTTAATTGGCTATATTATATTTTTCTGGGGCTCAGGATTTGGACTCAAAGCAGATAATTAGGACTAGTATATGAACATTGTTTTAATCTCAAAATTGCCCCCAAATGTTAAACATATTTTAGGTTTTGCAGACTTCAGAAACCAAGTATATGCTGAATGCATTTAGATATCAAGTTTTTACTTTTTATAGTTTGGTTAACTAAAATAATGCCAGTGAGGATGATAATGATGAATGGTAGACAGATGAATGACTAGCTGCTTTCTATCCATCTCAACTGTACAGCAGTTATTTAGCACTTACTAGGGTCAACCAATGGAAATCCCTGGTCACTCAGATGGTAAAGAATCTGCCTACAATGCAAGAGATTTGGGTTCAATCCCTGAGTCAGAAAGATCCCCTGGAGAAGGGAATGACTACCCACTCCAGGACTCTTACCTGGAGAATTCCATGGACAGAAAAACCTGGTGGGCTATACTCCAAGGCTCTATATTGTCACCCTGCTTATTTAACTTATATGCAGAGTACATCATGTGAAATGTGGGGCTGGATGAAGTACAAGCTGGAATCAAGATTGCTGGAAGAAATATCAATAACCTCAGATATGCAGATGATACCACCCTTATGGCAGAAAATGAAGAATTAAAGAGCCTCTTAATGAAAGTGAAAGAGGAGAGTACAAAAAATGGCTTAAAATTCAACATTCAAAAAATGAATATCATGGCATCCAGTCCCATCATTTCATGGCAAATAGATGGGGAAACAATGGAAATAGTGAGAGACTTTACTTTCTTGGGCTCCAAAATCACTGCAGATGGTGACTGCAGCCATGCCATTTTAAAAGATGCTTGCTCCTTGGAAGAAAAGCTATGATCAACCTGGACAGCATGTTAAAAAACAGAGACATTACTTTGCCAACAAAGTTTCTTCTAGTCAAAACTATGGTTTTTCCAGTAGTCATGTGTGGATGTGAGAGCTGGCCTATAAAGAAAGCTGAGTGCCGAAGAATTGATACCTTTGAAATGTGGTGTTGGAGAAGACTCTTTAGAGTCCCTTGGACTGTAAGGAGATCCAACCAGTCCATCCTAAAGGAGATCAGTCCTGGGTGTTCATTGGAAGGACTGATGCTGAAGCTGAAACTCCAATACTTTGGCCACCTGATGTGAAGAACTGACTCACTGGAAAAGACCCTGATGCTGGAAAAGATTGAAGGCAGGAGCAGAAGAGGATGACAGAGAATAGGATGGTTGGATGGCATCACCAATTCAATGGACATGAGTTTGAACAAGCTTCAGGAGTTGGTGATGGACAGGGAGGCCTGGAGTGCTGCAGTCCATGGGGTTGCAAAGAGTTGGACAGGACTGAGCTACTGAACTGAACTGACAGCCCATGGGGTTGCAAAAAGCTGGATGTGACTGAATGAGTAACATTCTTACTACTAGCATCAACCACAAGGAAAGTGAAAAATACCTTTTCTTCATACTGATTTTTATTTGGTCTTAAATAATCAGTTCTGTCATAATTAAAATTTCAGGTGTTCTTATTTTCAGGTAGTTGGTTAAATAAAGGCTGAATTGATTTCTCATAGATGTTTCATTAGCAAATGTTTCATTAGAAGCTCAGATTCTCTGAGGAGGTAGTTATTTAATCTAAAGGGTAAATCCGAGAGAATCGTATAAGAACAGTGCTTCTCATTGCACAGTTGCTCTTAGAGATTTTAGTTATACCCATCCTAAGTATTACACTAGCCTATTGTTAATGTTTGTGACAATTATGGGATTATCTAATAGGATCCTCAGTAATGCCCTTAAGTAAAGAAAAATTCATGTAAATAATAGTAAGCATGAAATATATTTTGGCTAATAATGATGTATTTCAAGTAAACAATGGAAGAATTTTAAAACAGCATTAAAAATAATCAGTTTATTATGTCACTATGGCATCACAGACTCAATGGGCATGAATCTGAGCAAACTTTGGGAGAGAATGAAGGACAGGAAGCCTGGTGTGCTGCAGTCTATGAGTTGCACATGACTTAGCAATGGAAAAGCAGAAAGAACAATGGAGTATTTGCTATTTTTTGAACTAACTGCATAGAAAGAAAGAGGAAGGAAGGAAGAAGGGTAGAAAAGAGAAAATGAAAGGATAAAGGGAAGGAGAGAGGTAAGAGGAAGAGAAAGAAAGAAAGAAAAAGGTGGCATAAGAGTTCTTACAGTGATATGTATCCAAGAGGAAAATATTATTTCCCATATGCCCAGAAGATTGGGTGATTGAACCAGTCTAAAGCTGTTTTTCCAAATCACAGCTTGCTGTAGACATCCTGGTGGAAAGGAGATTGGAAATGTACAAAGTAATACATGACAATTTGAAGAAGGCCCATTTGCTCTAATGAATTTTCAGTAGGAAAACTAGCACTAACAGTTACACATCACTCTTTTATTTCCAGATCTATCAAATCTCTTTCTTTTATTATTTAAGGGAACTCTCAACTCCATCTCCTCCATTCTGTTTTACTTCAAAAGGAATAACAGCTGATACCAAAACCAGTCAGATATCGGAAGAAAAGAAAACTACATTCAAATATCTCTTATGAATATAGTCACAGAAATGCTAACAAAGCAAATACAGTGATATAGAAAAAGGATTATACACCAATGTTTTGCTAGTTGCAATGGACAGTATGAAAATGAAATTGAGGAAAATTCCATCTATAATAGAAACGAAATTAAAATTTTTAGAAATTTATTTAACAAAAGGAATACAGAACTTATATTCTGAAAACTAAAAAATATTGTTGAAACAAAGAAAACCTAAATAAAGGGAAAACTATCCCATGTTCATGAATTAGAGGACTTAATACTTCCCCAACTGATCAACGGATTCAATGCAATCCCTACCCAATCCAGCTGGCATTTTTTTTTTTAATTTTATTTTATTTTTAAACTTTACATAACTGTATTAGTTTTGCCAAATATCAAAATGAATCCGCCACAGGTATACATGTGTTCCCCATCCCGAACCCCCCCTCCCTCCTCCCTCCCCATTCCATCCCTCTGGGTCGTCCCAGTGCACCAGCCCCAAGCATCCAGTATCGTGCCTCGAACCTGGACTGGAAACTCGTTTCATACATGATATTTTACATGTTTCAATGCCATTCTCCCAAATCTTCCCACCCTCTCCCTCTCTCACAGAGTCCATAAGACTATTCTATACATCAGTGTCTCTTTTGCTGTCTCGTACACAGGGTTATTGTTACCATCTTTCTAAATTCCATATATATGCATTAGTATACTGTATTGGTGTTTTTCTTTCTGGCTTACTTCACTCTGTATAATAGGCTCCAGTTTCATCCACCTCATTAGAACTGATTCAAATGTATTCTTTTTAATGGCTGAATAATACTCCATTGTGTATATGTACCACTGCTTTCTTATCCATTCATCTGCTGATGGACATCTAGGTTGCTTCCATGTCCTGGCTATTATAAACAGTGCTGCGATGAACATTGGGGTACACGTGTCTCTTTCCCTTCTGGTTTCCTCAGTGTGTATGCCCAGCAGTGGGATTGCTGGATCATAAGGCAGTTCTATTTCCAGTTTTTTAAGGAATCTCCACACTGTTCTCCATAGTGGCTGTACTAGTTTGCATTCCCACCAACAGTGTAAGAGGGTTCCCTTTTCTCCACACCCTCTCCAGCATTTATTACTTGTAGACTTTTGGATCACAGCCATTCTGACTGGTGTGAAATGGTACCTCATAGTGGTTTTGATTTGCATTTCTCTGATAATGAGTGATGTTGAGCATCTTTTCATGTGTTTGTTAGCTATCTGTATGTCTTCTTTGGAGAAATGTCTATTTGGTTCTTTGGCCCATTTTTTGATTGGGTCATTTATTTTTCTGGAGTTGAGCTGTAGGAGTTGCTTGTATATTCTCGAGATTAGTTGTTTGTCAGTTGCTTCATTTGCTATTATCTTCTCCCATTCTGAAGGCTGTCTTTTCACCTTGCTAATAGTTTCCTTTGATGTGCAGAAGCTTTTAAGATTAATTAGGTCCCATTTGTTTATTTTTGCTTTTATTTCCAATATTCTGGGAGGTGGGTCATAGAGGATCCTGCTGTGATGTATGTCGGAGAGTGTTTTGCCTATGTTCTTCTCTAGGAGTTTTATAGTTTCTGGTCTTATGTTTAGATCTTTAATCCATTTTGAGTTTATTTTTGTGTATGGTGTTAGAAAGTGTTCTAGTTTCATTCTTTTACAAGTGGTTGACCAGATTTCCCAGCACCACTTGTTAAAGAGATTGTCTTTAATCCATTGTATATTCTTGCCTCCTTTGTCAAAGATAAGGTGTCCATATGTGCATGGATTTATCTCTGGGCTTTCTATTTTGTTTCATTGATCTATATTTCTGTCTTTGTGCCAGTACCATACTGTCTTGATAACTGTGGCTTTGTAGTAGAGCCTGAAGTCAGGTAGGTTGATTCCTCCAGTTCCATTCTTCTTTCTCAAGATCGCTTTGGCTATTCGAGGTTTTTTGTATTTCCATACAAATTGTGAAATTATTTGTTCGAGCTCTGTGAAGAATGCTGTTGGTAGCTTGATAGGGATTGCATTGAATCTATAGATTGCTTTGGGTAGTATACTCATTTTCACTACATTGATTCTTCCAATCCATGAACATGGTATATTTCTCCATCTGTTAGTGTCCTCTTTGATTTCTTTCACCAGTGTTTTATAGTTTTCTATATATAGGTCTTTAGTTTCTTTAGGTAGATATATTCCTAAGTATTTTATTCTTTCCGTTGCAATGGTGAATGGAATTGTTTCCTTAATTTCTCTTTCTGTTTTCTCATTATTAGTGTATAGGAATGCAAGGGATTTCTGGGTGTTGATTTTATATCCTGCAACTTTACTATAGTCATTGATTAGTTCTAGTAATTTTCTGGTGGAGTCTTTAGGGTTTTCTATGTAGAGGATCATGTCATCTGCAAATAGTGAGAGCTTTACTTCTTCTTTTCCAATTTGGATTTCTTTTATATCTTTTTCTGTTCTGATTGCTGTGGCCAAAACGTCCAAAACTATGTTGAATAGTAATGGTGAAAGTGGGCACCCTTGTCTTGTTCCTGACTTTAAAGGAAATGCTTTCAATTTTTCACCATTGAGGATAATGTTTGCTGTGGGTTTGTCATATATAGCTTTTATTATGTTGAGGTATGTTCCTTCTATTCCTGCTTTCTGGAGAGTTTTGATCATAAATGGATGTTGAATTTTGTCAAAGGCTTTCTCTGCATCTATTGAGATAATCATATGGTTTTTATTTTTCAATTTGTTAATGTGGTGTATTACATTGATTGATTTTCAGATATTGAAGAATCCTTGCATCCCTGGGATAAGGCCTACTTGGTCATGGTGTATGATCTTTTTAATGTGTTGTTGGATTCCGATTGCTAGAATTTTGTTAAGGATTTTTGCATCTATGTTCATCAGTGATATGGCCTGTAGTTTTCTTTTTTTGTGGGATCTTTGTCAGGTTTTGGTATTAGGGTGATGGTGGCCTCATAGAATGAGTTTGGAAGTTTACCATCCTCTGCAATTTTCTGGAAGAGTTTGAGTAGGATAGGTGTTAGCTCTTCTCTAAATTTTTGGTAGAATTCAGCTGTGAAGCCGTCTGGACCTGGGCTTTTGTTTGCTGGAAGATTTTTGATTACTCTTTCAATTTCCGTGCTTGTGATGGGTCTGTTAAGATTTTCTATTTCTTCCTGGTCGAGTTTTGGAAAGTTGTACTTTTCTAAGAATTTGTCCATTTCTTCCTCGTTGTCCATTTTATTGGCATATAATTGTTGATAGTAGTCTCTTATGATCCTTTGTATTTCTGTGTTGTCTGTTGTGATCTCTCCATTTTCATTTCTAATTTTATTGATTTGATTTTTCTCCCTTTGTTTCTTGATGAGTCTGGCTAATGGTTTGTCAATTTTATTTATCCTTTCAAAGAACCAGCGTTTGGCTTTGTTGATTTTTGCTATGGTCTCTTTTGTTTCTTTTGCATTTATTTCTGCTCTGATTTTTAAGATTTCTTTCCTTCTACTAACCCTGGGGTTCGTCATTTCTTCCTTTTCTAGTTGCTTTAGGTGTAGAGTTAGGTTATTTATTTGACTTTTTTCTTGTTTCTTGAGGTGTGCCTGTATTGCTATGAACTTTCCCCTTAGGACTGCTTTTACACTGTCCCACAGGTTTTGTGTTGTTGTGTTCTCATTTTCATTCGTTTCTATGCAAATTTTGATTTCTTTTTTGATTTCTTCTGTGATTTGTTGGTTATTCAGCAGCGTGTTGTTCAGCCTCCAAATGTTGGATTTTTAAATAGTTTTTCTCCTGTACTTGAGATCTAGTCTTACTGCATTGTGGTCAGAAAAGATGCTTAGAATGATTTCTATTTTTTTGAATTTACCAAGGCTAGCTTTATGGCCCAGGATGTGATCTATCCTGGAGAAGGTTCCATGTGCACTTGAGAAGAAGGTGAAATTCATTGTTTTGGGATGAAATGTCCTATAGATATCAATTAGGTCTAACTGGTCTATTGTATCGTTTAAAGTTTGTGTTTCCTTGTTAATTTTCTGTTTAGTTGATCTATCCATAGGTGTGAGTGGGGTATTAAAGTCTCCCACTATTATTGTGTTATTGTTAATTTCTTCTTTCATACTTGTTAGCACTTGTCTTACATACTGCGGTGCTCCCGTGTTGGGCGCATATATAATTGTTATATCTTCTTCTTGGATTGATCCTTTGATCGTTACATAGTGACCATCTTTGTCTCTTTTCACAGTCTTTGTTTTAAAGTCTATTTTATCTGGTATGAGTATTGTTACACCTGCTTTCTTTTGGTCCCTATTTGCATGGAAAATCTTTTTCCAGCCCTTCACTTTCAGTCTGTATGCGTCCCCTGTTTTGAGGTGGGTCTCTTGTAGACAACATATGTAGGGGTCTTGTTTTTGTATCCATTCAGCCAGTCTTTGTCTTTTGGTTGGGGCATTCAACCCATTTACGTTTAAGGTAATTACTGATAAGTATGACCCTGTTGCCATTTACTTTATTGTTTTGGGTTCGAATTTATACACCATTTTTGTGTTTCCTGTCTAGAGACTATCCTTTAGTATTTGTTGGAGAGCTGGTTTGGTGGTGCTGAATTCTCTCAGCTTTTGCTTGTTTGAAAAGCTTTTGATTTCTCCTTCATACTTGAATGAGATCCTTGCTGGGTACAATAATCTGGGCTGTAGGTTATTTTCTTTCATCATTTTAAGTATGTCTTGCCATTCCCTCCTGGCTTGGAGAGTTTCTGTTGAAAGATCAGCTGTTATCCTTATGGGTATTCCCTTGTGTGTTATTTGTTGTTTTTCCCTTGCTGCTTTTAATATTTGTTCTTTGTGTTTGATCTTTGTTAATTTAATTAATATGTGTCTTGGGGTGTTTCGCCTTGGGTTTATCCTGTTTGGGACTCTCTGGGTTTCTTGGACTTGGGTGATTATTTCCTTCCCCATTTTAGGGAAGTTTTCAACTATTATCTCCTCAAGTATTTTCTCATGGTCTTTCTTTTTGTCTTCTTCTTCTGGGACCCCTATGATTCGAATGTTGTAGCGTTTAATATTGTCCTGGAGGTCTCTGAGATTGTCCTCATTTCTTTTAATTCGTTTTTCTTTTGTCCTCTCTGATTCATTTATTTCTACCATTCTATCTTCTAATTCACTAATCCTATCTTCTGCCTCTGTTATTCTACTATTTGTTGCCCCCAGAGTGTTTTTAATTTCACTTATTGCATTATTCATTATATATTGACTCTTTTTTTATTTCTTCTAAGTCCTTGTTAAACCTTTCTTGCATCTTCTCAATCCTTGCCTCCAGGCTATTTATCTGTGATTCCATTTTAATTTCAAGATTTTGGATCAATTTCACTATCATTATTCGGAATTCTTTATCAGGTAGATTCCCTATCTCTTCCTCTTTTGTTTGGTTTGGTGGGCATTTATCCTGTTCCTTTATCTGCTGGGTATTCCTCTGTCTCTTCATCTTGTTTAAATTGCTGAGTTTGGGGTGTCCTTTCTGTATTCTGGCAGTTTGTGGAGTTCTCTTTATTGTGGCGTTTCCTCGCTGTGTGTGGGTTTGTACAGGTGGCTTGTCAAGGTTTCCTGGTTAGGGAAGCTTGTGTCGATGTTCTGGTGGATGGAGCTGTATTTCTTCTCTCTGGAGTGTAATGAAATGTCCAGTAGTGAGTTATGAGATGTCTATGGTTTTGGGGTGACTTTGGGTAGCCTGTATCTTGAAGCTCAGGGCTGTGTTCCTTTGTTGCTGGAGAATTTGCTTAGTATGTCTTTCCCTGGAACTTGTTGGCCCTTGTGTGGTGCTTGGTTTCAGTGTCGGTATGGAGGCGTTTGATGAGCTCCTGTCAATTAGTGTTCCTTGGAGTCAGGAGTTCCCTGGAGTCAGGGTTTGGACTTAAGCCTCCTACTTCCAGTTATCGGTCTTATTTTTACAGTAGTTTCAAAACTTCTCCTTCTATACAGCACCACTGATAAAACATCTACGTTAAAGATGAATAGTTTCTCTACTGTGAGGGTCACTCAGAGAGGTTCACAGCATTACATGGAGAAGAGAAGAGGGAGGAGGGAGTTAGAGGTGACCCAAATGAGATGAGGTGGAATCAATAGTGGAGAGAGTGGGCTAGCCAGTAGTCACTTCCTTATGTGCACTCCACAACTGGACCTCTCAGAGATGTTCATGGAGTTATACAGGGAAGAGAAGAAGGAGGCAGGAGACAGAGGTGGCCAGAAGGATAAAAGGGGGAAATGAAAAGGAGGGAGACAGATCCAGCCAGTAATCAGTTCCTTAAGTGTTCTCCACTGTCTGGAACACACAGAAATTCACAGAGTTGGGTAGAGTAGAGAGGGGTTAGGGAGGAGATACAGGTGACCTGGTGGAAAAAATGGAGAGTCCAAAGGGAGAGAGAGCAGTCAAGCCAGTAATCTCGTACCCTAGTGAAAAATGGGTCCTGAAGATTGGGTTCTTAAAGGTACAAAATTGGTAACAAATACATAAAAGCAAAAATTAAATATCTAGAGTAGAGTTTGGAATTTCAAAAATGCGATGTTAATGAAAAGAAGAAGGAAAAGAAAGAGAGAAAAAACGAACAAAGAAAAACAAACAAGGTTGCGAAAATTATAAAGAAACTACAGGTACAAAATTGATAACTAATACCAAAAGGCAAAAATTAAAAATCTAGAGTAGAGTTTGGAATTTCAAAAATACAACGTTAAAAAAAAAAAGAAGAAGAAAAATAAAGAGAGAAAACAAACAAACCAACAAAAAAATGTCGCAAAAATTATAAAGAAAATACAGGTACAAAATTGATATCAAATACCAAAAAGCATAAATTAAAAATCTTGAGTAGAGTTTGGAATTGCAGATATACGATGTTATATAAAAGAAGAAGAGAAAGAAACAGAGGGAAAAAAAAAGTCACAGAAATTATGAAAAAAACTATAGGTACAAAATTGATAACATATACCAAAAGGCTAAAATTAAAAATCTAGAGTAGAGTTTGGAATTTCAAAAATACAATGTTAAAGAAAAGAAGAAAAAGAAAAAGAAAAAAAAAAAAACACGGTCACAAAATTATAAAATATATATATGAAGTTTTCTGAAGAAGAAAAAAAAAATAGGGTCTTTTTTTTTTTTTGCAAAGTAATAGTTATAAAAGTGAAAATTAAAGGACAATAGGGGACTTAAAAAATTTTTTTTAATTAAAAAAAAAAAGAAAGACTGATCGTAAAAATAGTAAAAATATATCTAGGTCTTTCTCTGGTTTTGTTGTGAGTATTGTGGGTTCAGTTCATTTTTGGCTAGTTCCTTAGTCCGACTTATATTTCTCAAGATCTATAGGCCCCTTCCTATGTAGTCCATAGTAACCACAGGGTTTTAATCTATGGCCTGTAGCTTCCAAGGAGTTTCCCTCTGTTATAGCTTCTTCTGTTTGCTGGTCTCTTCAGTGTCTGGTTCCCGCCCTGACACAAAGGGGATGGTGGAGGACACTATTTTTTTTTTTTTTTTTATTTAGGCTCACTTGTTCAGCCGCGCTGTGGGGAGGGAGGGAGGGGTGCTGCAAACAGATAACACTGGCGCGCTCGCGGTGCCCCAGCCACACTGGGTCTGCCCCCGCTCACGGCGCGTGTAGCCTCCCTGCCCACACTGCTCGGGCTCTAGGTTGTTCCGCCGGCCCTGGGCTGAGCTCTCAGGTCCAAGCCGCTCAGGTTCAGGCACTCGGGTAGTCCTCAGAGGCGCAGACTCGGTTGGGCCTGCGTTTTGTGCTCTTCCCAGATCCGAGCAGCTCAGGTGATGTGTTTGGCGGGTGCCAATGCTGCGACTTATCGCCTCCCCGCCACTCGGTTATCTGGGTGTAAAACCGGCGCACCTTCTCAGGCAGCTGTTGTCCGTCCAGACCCCCAAGAAGTTTTAGTTAGCAAAGAAGCCTGCTTACAGTTTTATAGATAGTGTCTCTCTGGGCCTGCGATTGCCCCCTTCCGGCTCTGGTTGCCTGTCACCGGAGGGGGAAGGTCTGCAGCCGGCTATCTCTGTTCAGTCCTTTGTTCTGTGGGCGGGCCTGGCGGTGTCTTAGGTTAGGGCTGGCTTTTCGCGTGGTAGATATCCCACAGTCTGGTTTGCTAGCCCAAATTATTTCGCTCAGATAGCGCTCAGAACATTCGGCCCGATTCTTACTCTAAGGGACACAGCCCGCGCCGCACTTCCCTGCCCAGCCCCCGCTTGCTAATGCCGTGTGCAGGCGTCTGCGCTGCTTCTCCGCTGGGGGAGTTACCGTAGGGCTCACAATCTGCAATTTTTAATTGTTTATTTATTTTTTTCCCTCCCTTTTATGTTGCCCTCTGTGCTTCCAAAGCTCGGCACAGATTTGGCAGTGAGAAGGTTCCCTGGTGTTTGGAAACTTCCCTCTTTTTAAGACTCCCTTCCCGGGATGGAACTCCGTCCCTCCCTCTTTTGTCTCTTTTTTTGTCTTTTATATTTTTTCCTACCTCCTTTCGAAGAGTTGGGCTGCTTTTCTGGGTGCCTGATGTCCTCTGCCGGCATTCAGAAGTTGTTTTGTGGAATTTACTCGATGTTTAAATGCTCTTTTGATGAATTTGTGGGGGAGAAAGTGTTCTCCCCGTCCTACTCCTCCGCCATCTTGGCTCCTCTCCCCAGCTGGCATTTTTGCAGAAATTGACTAGCATATCTAAAATTTATTAGGAAATGCAAAGGAATCTGAATAGACAAACAATCTTGAAAAAGAACAAAATTGGAGAACTCAAACTTTCCAATTATTTTTTTTTTTAATTTTATTTTATTTTTAAACTTTACATAACTAGCTATAGCCATCAAGACAATGGGGTATTAGCATAAGAACAGACATATAAACCAATGGATATAATTGAGAGTCTAGAAATAAACCCTTACATTCATAGTCAATTGATTTTTGATAAAATGCCAAAAAAATTCAAAAGGAAGAATAATCATGTAGAGCTCATGATATTGGTTATAGAAATGCCCTGGGAGAGGCTGAACAATTTCTAGGGAAAAAACACTGATGAGAAGCAAATATGGTAAATTAGCATAACACTGAAATTCAAATTTCCAGGTGTTTTATTTCTAGACCTGCTTTAATCTTATTTTCCTTCTCAGAAAATGTTTGTCAGAGTCTCCAAAACTCAGAGCCAATAGATTAGTCATTAAAAGTATAAAGAAAGTGAAAGTCAGTCAGTCGTGTCCAATTCTCTGCAACCACATGGACTGTAGCTCTCCAGGCTCCTATGTCCATGGAATTCTCTAGGCAAGAATACTGGAGTGTATAGTCATTCCCTTCTCCAGGGGATCTCCTCAACCCAGGAATCAAAGCCAGGTTCCCTGAATTGCAGGCAGATTCTTTACCATCTGAGCCACCAAGGAAGCCCAAAAGTATCAAGTGCAGAGAATGATTTTCTCTCTATCCTACTAGGATCTTGACTGAGACATTCACTATAAAAAAAGATAAACAAAAGAAAAACAAAAAGAACTTTAATAACATGTATACCTCCTGTATTTATGGGAGATACCCAGAAAAACTGAATAACTCCCTGAAATGGTCTAGTCACCATCATAAGTAACATTTCCAGCTAAAGACAAAAGGTGTTGGGTAGGATTGTGGGGTAACTGCTACTTAGTAACGGAAATGTCTCTTACAAAGGTAACATATTCATTTTTCAGAGCTTCTCCTGCTGTTCCTTTAAAATAATCATAATGCCAAAAAAGCATATTTTGAAGTGGTATATTCTACTCCCCTTTAAAAATATATCAAATTGTACACTTTAATGTGAACAATTATGTTGCTAATAATTCATCAATAAAGTTGGAGGGGGTAGTACTCAAACATCTGAAAAGAAATCAAATGTGAAGAGAAATATTATCTAAAGAAAACATATACAATGGTTCAGGCAAAATTACACATCTCATTTTTAACAATTTTATGCCATTCATGAGTAATTTTTGCATCCTCAGAAGCACCTTGATGGTGTCCTCTAAATCATCTAAACGATGTTAGAGAGACTTTTTTCAAAAATCAAATAGAAGATACTTGGAGAAAATAAAATTTAAGAAGAGTTTAATAAAATAGCAGTTAGTTTCCTTTCTTAGAAGTCATGGATGCTTTGTAAGAACAATAGCAGAAAATGATTTCCCATAACTCAAGAGTTAATGTGGAGATAAAATTAAGGAGAAGTTCTTCTTCCCCCACCAACTACTCCTTATTAGGTACTTCTGAGGTTGGGAGAGATGAGAACAAGAACTGAAAAGAAAAGTATTAACATGTCACCGACATAGCCAGTGGTAAAGAATCCACCTACCAATGCAGGAGATGCAAGAGACATGGGCTTGATCCCTAGGTCGGGAAGATCCCCTGGAGTAGGAAGTGGCAACCCATTCTAGTATTCCTGCCTAGAAAATTCCATAGACAGAGGAACCTTGTGGGCTATATTCCATGGGTTCACAAGGACTTTGACATGGCTGAGCGATTGACCTCATACATATTCATCCCTGAGGTAGTGTCTTGGGCACTGAAGGAAACAGTCTAGCTGTTGAGATATCCGTTACTGAGGAGACAATCATTGTTTAAGGTAGGCGATTTTCTTTTCTATTTTGTGTAATATTTTTTCAATTATGATTGCAGCTTGTATTTAAAAACTACTCAAGTATGCAGGATTAGTTGATAAGCATGACAAAAAGGACAATTAAATGACAGCTGACGTGCTGGGTGATCTGTGCTGCTAGCTGTACTGAGGCTTATACATGTCTCATGTAACCTTTCAGCAGCTTCCAAGTTATGCACTATTATATTCTCCAAGTTACAAGTGATGATACTCAGATTAGAAGAGCGTAAGAGTTCTGCAAATATTGGTCAGCTGGTCAGTGGCAGAGACAAGACACTACCCCAGGCTGTCAACCTGCATAGTTCCAGTGCATAACCACGGTGATTAACTACTTACATTATAAGCTAGTCAGTGCAGTCAGTGGAGATGCTGTTAATGCAGACAGGCTTGTGTTACAGACGTCTATTTTTAGTAGATAGAAAGTGAACATGAAAGTGAAGTCACTCAGTCATGTCCAACTCTTCGCGAGCCCATGGACTGCAGCCCACCAGGCTCCTCCGTCCATGGGATTTTCCAGGCAAGAGTACTGGAGTGGGATGCCATTGCCTTCTCCGAGTAGATAGAAGGGCATAGGTATACCTCTTTCATTGGTAAATGGCCAAGGGCTGCAACTCCTACTTTGAGTCTGCTATTTGGAAAAGTAAATGGGGTGAGGTTACATGAATTTTAATTTGGAAGAGTAAGGCAAGGTGGAACTGTGCAGAGAATCCTGGCATCTTACTTCCAGTTCAGGGATGTGTAAAATGCTGGGTTTCCTTCACCTCTTTGGTATTCAAGATAACTACATCTTAGGCTAAGCTCTGCTGCAAAGTAAACACTCTTAGACTGAAGTGGCTACTTTTAGACTCAGTAGCCAAACTATGGAATGGCATAATTGAGGAGCTTTACTCTGTAATATTTCAAGATGTAGAAGGGTACATGTCAAAGTAAAATGCCACTGGATTACTATTATCACAACTCTTCACACAAGAAAAAGTCTGCCATTATTCATATCATTTTTGATTGGGTGTAATGGAGTTAAAAGAAAGGAAGAAAAAGACTTTCTGTTCTTGAAACTATCTATCCTAGCACAATCATATAACTGTACTTTTATCCTAATAGATATTAACATAGACAAGATGGCAACAGGTGGTGCATGGGGATGAAAGGCAACTTGGAAGTTCTATCATTTATTGCTGACTGGGGGGACCAAGAAAGGCAAACTTTCCTGGATCCCAGACTTTGTCCTTCTTCATTGACCCAACATGCCATCCCTGACTCATGAAAGCCTGCTAACCCTGACCGTGGGCAGAGCTCAGGAAACAGTCACGTGGAGAGACACGCAGATGAAGTGGAACCAGCAACAGAATAGTCACGGAGGGAGGGTAGAGTCAGAAGTGCTTGGAAGTCAAGCAGGAAGCGATTCAGGGATGACGTCAAGGTCAACACCACTTCTATGTCTGCTGAGAAGAACGGAGCAGCTAGTTGGATATAAGACTCAGTCATTTATACAATTCCAGTCATCAATATTCTGCAGGAGTCGCCATTTACTATTTTGCCTCCTGCTCTGAGAATAACTGCAAAGAAGTTGCAAAAATGTCTCTATAGACAGTGCCCAGATAGCGTGCTTAACCCTGGCTGGATTCCTAACAGCAGAGGGACGTGGGTGCCACAGGAAAACGGGCACAGAATGCGTCTGTGAAAGGTTGTTTGACTCAGCTTGATGGTAAGCACCGAGGAAATGCTACCTGAGCTGTCAGAACTATAAACCGCACCACACTCACTTTGATTGTTGGGTCATATGACAAATGAACCAACTTTTCAAAGGGCCAAGGCAAGTTTTCTCCAATTTGTATTTGCTCAAGTAAAAGTCTGAGAAGATAAACATCTCCAACTAGATTCCTTTTCTAAAGTCCGAACACAAGATTGTGTACTGATTCTTTCCAGACACCTTCTTCAAAATATATTAATAATATATGTAATAGCTCAAGTGAAAAGATCCAGAAGTTAGTTAAGATATAAAATTTGTAGAAGTGATGAAGTTAGAATTGTCAAGCTAGTCTAAACAACCTTAAAGATGTCTTGGAATTCAGCTCCCAGAACTTTTACTGTGCCTTCCCTGCATCAGGTATAAGGTTTGGAGCAGGGCTGTAATTTCAGGGCCGCGTGCATTCACAGTGCTGTCCTGCTGAGAGGCACTTTCACTCACTGAAAACACCCCTTTGCCCTGAGTTTAACTGAAAGCCTTACTAGTGAGAAATGTCCATTGGTAATGGTAAGTAGAAGAGTTCCATGTATGTGCAGGTTTATTCACTGAAAATTTAACTAATTTGAATTCAGTTCAGTTCAGTTCAGTCTCTCAGTCGTGTCCAACTCTTTGCAACCCCTTGAACTGTAGCACGCTAGGCCTCCTTGTCCATCATCAACTCCCGGAGTTTGCCCAAACTCGTGTCCATTGAGTTGGTGATGCCATCCAACCATCTGGTCCTCTGTCATCTCCTTCGCCTCCTGCCCTCAATTTTTCCCAGCATCAGAGTCTTTTCAAATGAGTCAGATCTTCACATCAGGTGGCCAAAATATTGGAGTTTCAGCTTCAACATCAGTCTTTCCAATGAACACTCAGAACTGATCTCCTTTAGGACAGACTGGTTGGATCTCCTTGCAGTCCAAGGGACTCTCAAGAGTCTTCTCCAACACCACACTTCAAAAGCATCAATTCTTCAGTGCTCTGCTTTCTTTATAGTCCAACTCTCACATCCATACGTGACTACTGGAAAAACCATAACCTTGACTAGACGGACCTTTGTTGGCAATGTAATATCTCTGCTTTTTAATAAACTGTTTAGGTTGGTCATAACTTTCCTTCCAAGGAGTAAGCATCTTTTTAATTTCATGGCTGCAGTCATTAGCAACATCTTAATTATGCATGCCATGTAATTTCAATTTGTAAATAGCTGAGGGTTGAAAACAAATTGAAAAAAAAAAAAAAAAGTACAAGCCTGTGGAATCCATTACAATCCCAACATAATCAGACAGCTTGGGATCCTTGCTGCTGCTGCAGCCTGAGCTGATCCCTTCCCCCACCCCATAGTGTCCAGGAAGAAGGCTGATCTAGTCATGAGACTGCTGTGTGGAAGGACCTAGAGACTGTCACACAGAGTGAAGAGAGTCAGAAAGACAAAACATCCTATATTAACGCATGTATGTCAGTCAGTCAGTCAGTTCAGTCACTCAGTAGTGTCCAGCTCTTTGCAACCCCTTGAACTGCAGCACACCAGGCTTCCCTGTCCATCACCAACTCCCAGAGTTTACCGAAACTCATGTCCATGGAGTTGTATGTGGAATCTAGAAAATGGGATGTTTCTGTTCAGTCACTAAGTCCTCTCTGACTCTTTACGACCCCAGGGACTGCAGCACACCAGACTTCCCTGTCCTTCACTATCTCCCAGAATTTGTTCAAACTCATTTCCAGTGAGGCAGTGATGCTATCCAACCAACTCATCCTCTGTTCCCTCTGTTCCTCCTGCCTTCAATCTTTCCCAGCATCAGGGCCTTTTCCAATGAGTTGGCTCTTCGCATCAGGTGGCCAAAGTATTGGAGCTTCAGTATCAGTCCTTCCAATGAATATTCAAGGTTGGTTTCCTTTGGGATTGACTGGTTTGAGTTCCTTGTTGTCCATGGGTCTCTCAAGAGTGTTAGAAAAATGGCATGGATGATCTTGAAAGGTTGTGGCTGCGAGCCATGTGCTATGCCAAGATTTGTGACCTCCAGAGGAGAGGATTTTGATCCAGGGCTAGAGATGAAGCTTGACCACTCAGAGCTTTTTGTGTAGCATAGTTTTTTTAAAGTATAAAGAGATAGGGAAAGTTTCTGACGCAGACATCAGAAGGGGACAGAAAGAGTGCCCCCTTGCTAGTTTTTAGCAAGGTGTTTTATGTCTGCTAATAAGCTGCTAATCAGGTAAGAGAGACACCTCTGGGCTGAGGGAGTTTTGCCAGGCTCCTCTCCCACAAGATGCATTTTTGAGCGAGAATGGCACAAGGTCTGTCATCCCTGGCCATAAAATGACATGAATATTGGTTTGTTGAGCCATTTTCAGTCCAAGGTTTGAGAAAAGAAAAAATTTTAGTCTTAGGCGGAACCAATTTGAAGAAAGACAGATTCCAAAGCAAATACATAGTTTCATCAACATAGCTTAAGAAAAACATTTCCATAAGAAAAACGCATTGGTTAGCTGGAGGTTTGAGAAAAGTTAAGTTCAGGCAGAACCAGATGTTGCCAACAGAGAAGGGGAAAACAGTCTTCCACTTGCACATTATTTTCTCCTGCCGCTTGGGGACCTCCGGCCTGTCTGCCTGTTAACACTTTCAATCTTATTTGCAAAGGAGAAATAGAGACACAGATGTACAAAGCAAACGTATGGACTTCAAACGGGCAAAGGAGAAGGTGTGAAGTCAAAGGGGACATTGGGATTGACACATAAATGCTATTGATACTTGTATAAAATAGATAACCAGTGAGAACCTACTATATAGCTCAGGAACTCAATTTGTAGTGACCTAAATGGGAAGGAAATCCATAAAGAGGGGATATAGGTATATATATAGCTGATTCACTTCGCTGTATGGTAGAAACTAATACAATATTGTAAAACAACTGTACTCCAATAAAAATGAAGTAAAACTGTAATTTAGGTAACAGAACCAGATTTAGATTCCATTCAAACAGTGTACGGAATAAAAATTTTCATATGTACATATATATATATATATATATATATATGTATATGTGCTGTGCTATCTTAGTCCTCAATTATGTCCAACTCTTTGTGACCCTGTGACTGTAGCCCTCCAGGCTCCTCGGTCCATGGTGATTCTCCAGGCAGGAATACTGGAGTGGGTTGCATGCCTTCCTCCAGGGGATCTTCCGAACTCAAGGATTGAACCCAGATCTCCAGCATTGCAGGAGGGTTCTTTACCATCATATATTTATACCTTTATACCTTTACAGGGATGTTTTGAATAGTGATTGAACAAGTTGACTTTTCTGGAATTAAACTACAAACCCAATTTCATTAAAAACCATTGGGAGCTTTCAAAACCACATAGTTATAAACATAATGGAAACCCACATCACCTCCACATGGCCACTGTCACGGGAAGAGTTACTGATTAGTTCATTGTCTGCTGTCCCACTGGAATGTGAACTCCAAGAGAGCAGGAGGCTGCCTGTCTGTTCACCATCTTATCAGTGCTCAGATGAACCACAAAATAGTAAAAAGTCAACAAATTTAGTGACTCAGTGAATAAAATAAACCAATAAATGTATAACTACAAAATTAGAAGTTTTACCAAGAAATGTAAATTATTATTAAGATAAAATAATGCGGACTGATGTTGAAGCTGTAACTCCAATATTTTGGCCACCTGATACAAAGAGCTGACTCATTTGAAAAGACCCTGATGCTGGGAAAGATTACGGGGCAGGAGGAGAAAGGGATGGCAGATGATGAGATGTTTGGATGACATCACCGACTCAATGAACATGAGTTTGGGTAAACTCTGGGAGTTGGTGATGGACAGAGAAGCCTGGCGTGCTACAGTCCATAGGGTTGCAAAGAGTCAGACACGACTGAACTACTGAACTGAACCAATGGGTATTTTGTTTCCTGAGAAAGGGCTAATTACATTTGAAGGGTGAATAGATTGCTTGCTAGACAAGGAATTGATGGGCATGGGAAGGGAGTGGGCAGCATTGCAGGTCAAGGACATCCAATGTGGAGGATGAGCATGCAGAAATGCAAGAGGCCCCCCAAAGCTGGCTTGCAGTATGTATCCTGAACTTATTTGTAATTAATAAAGAGTTGGAACATTCCTGCATTACCTAATGCATTGATGCAGTAAGTTACTTTGGAAATTGAACAGACATAGTTAGTGAGTATTTACCCTTATATTTTTAATAAAATGCTATGTTATGTGTCCCTAAGGGAATAAATGAGCTTCTCTGGTTCAGGCAGTAAAGAATCTGCCTGCAATGCAAGAGACCTGGGTTCGATCCCTGGGGTGGAAAGATTGCCTCAAGGAGGTCATGGCAACCCACTCCAGTATTCTTGCCTGGAGAATCCCATGGACAGAGGAGCCTGATGGGCTACAGTCCAAAAAGTCAGACACAACCAAGTGACTAAAACCTTATGATTTCACTTTCAAGGGAATAAATACCAAGGGAATAGTTTAAAGAATGCTTTGATGTGACATTCTCAAACAAAAATATTTTGCAATGTTATCTTTGAACCAAGAAGTAATTACCATGGAAAACACAAGATTATATTTCACTTAAAATGTCATCTAATAAAATGTTCTACTGTCTTAAATTACAAAATTACATTTAAAAGAGCTTATAAAAAATGTCTTATGAAGAGTTAAGAAGCATTAGCAAAGGTACTAAATATTACAGTTCCAATCAAAATAAACAAAGCATGAAAAAAGAGAGAAAAATTGATTTCCCACAAAGATATGCACAATAAAGGACAGAAATGGTATGGACCTAACAGAAGCAGAAGGTATTAAGAAGAGGTGGCAAGAGCACACAGAAGAACTGTACAAAAAAGATCTTCATGACCCAGATAATCACAATGGCATGATCACCCACCTAGAGCCAGACATCCTGGAATGTGAAGGCAAGTGGGCCTTAGAAAGCATCACTACGAACAAAGCTAGTGGAGGTGATGGAATTCCAGTTGAGCTATTCCAAATCCTGAAAGATGATGCTGTGAAAGTGCTGCACTCAATATGCCAGCAAATTTGGAAAACTCAGCAGTGGCCACAGGACTGGAAAAGGTCAGTTTTCATTCCAATCCCAAAGAAAGGCAATGCCAAAGAATGCTCAAACTACCACACACTTGCACTCATCTCACAGGTTAGACTTCCCTGGTGGCTCAGATGGTAAAGCGTCTGTTTACAACACAGGAGACCCAGGTTCTATCCCTGGGTTGGGAAGATCCCTTGGAGAAGGAAATGGCAATCCACTCCAGTACTATTGCATGGAAAATCCCATGGATAGAGGAGCCTGGTCGGCTACACTCCATGGGGTCACAAAGAGTCGGACACGACCGAACGACTTCATGTTCATGTTCGTTCACAGGTTAGCTGGAGCATGAAATGGCAATCCACTCCAATATTCTTGCCTAGAGAATCCCGTGGACAGAGGAGCCTGGTGGGCTGCTGTCCATAGGGTCACACAGAATCAAACACGACTGAAGCAACTTAGCATGCATGCATGCATTGGAGAAGGAAGTGGCAACCAACTCCACTATTTTTGCCTGGAGAATCCCAGGGACAGAGGAGCCTGGTTGGCTGCTGTCTATGGGGTCGCACAGAGCTGGACATGACTGAAGTGACTTAGCAACAGCAGCAGTACACGTTAGCAAAGTAATGCTCAAAATTCTCCAAGTTAGGCTTCAACAGTACATGAATTGTGAACTTCCAGATGTTCAAGCTGGATTTAGAAAAGGCAGAGGAACCAGAGATCAAATTGTCAACATCTGTTGAATCACCGTAAAAGCAAGAGTTCCAGGAAAACATCTATTTCTGCTTTATTGACTATGCCAATGCCTTTGACTGGGTGGATCACAAGAAAATGTGGAAAATTCTTCAAGAGACAGGTGTACCAGACCACCTGACCTGCCTCCTGAGAAATCTGTATGCATGTCAAGAAGCAACAGTTAGAATTGGACATGGAACAACAGACGTTCCAAATCGGGAAAGGAGTACGTTAAGGCTGTATATTGTCACCCTGCTTATTTAACTTATATGCAGGGTACATCATGAGAAACACTGGGCTGTGTGAAGCAGAAGCTGGAATCAAGATTGCCGGGAGGAATATCAATAACCTCAGATATGTAGATGACACCACCCTTATGGCAGAAAGTGAAGAAAAACTAAAGAGCGTCTTGATGAAAGTGAAAGAGGAGAGTGAAAAAGTTGGCATAAAACTCAACATTCAAAAACTGAAGATCATGGCATCTTGTCCCATCACTTCATGGCAAATAGATGGGGAAACAATGGAAACAGTGAGAGACTTTATTTTCTTGGGCTCCAAAGTCACTGCAGATGGTAACTACAGCCATGAAATTAAAAGATGCCTGCTTCTTGGAAGAAAAGCTATGACCAACCTAGACAGCATATCAAAAAGCAGAGATATTATTTTTCCAAGAAAGGTCCATCTAGTCAAAGATATGGTTTTTCTAGTTGTCATGTATGGATGTGATATTTGGACTATAAACAAAGCTGAGTGCTGAAGAACTGATGCTTTTGAACTGTGGTGCTGGAGAAGACTCTTTAGAGTCCCTTGGACTACAAGGAGATCAAATCATTCAATCCTAGAGGAAATCAGTCCTGAATACTCATTGGAAGGACTTATGTGAAGTGGAAGCTCCAATACTTTGGCCACCTGATGTGAAGAACTGACTCATTGGAAAAGACCCTGATGCTGGGAAAGATTGAAGGCAGGAAGAGAAGGGGACAACATTATGAGATGGTTGGATAGCATCACCGACTCAATGGACATGAGTTTGAGCAAGCTTCGGGAGCTGGTGATGGACAGGGAGGCCTGGCGTGTTGCAGTCCATGGGGTTGCAAAGAGTCGGACACGACCGAGTGACTGAACTGAACTGAGCAAGTAGCACTGAAGACAAAGATAAGGGAGCACTGTGCATTTTACTGCTTGTGAGGAAAAAAGACAAACACAAAGTTTAACATGGAAATTGCATGTTTAGAATTTCAAATACAAAATCAGAAGATGGTAGAAAACTCCTCAGAGAGGAGAGTCATACCTGTGGCCAAATAGATGATGTGGATTGGCTATGTGTGCTGTGTGCTAAGTCCCTTCAGTTGTGTCCAGGTCTTTGCAACCCTATGGGCTATAGCCTGCCAGGCTCCTCTGTCCATGGGATTCTCCAGGCAAGAATACTGGAGTACCTTGCCATGCCCTCCTCCAGGGGATCTTCTGAACCAGGGACTGAACCCATGTCTCTTACGTCTTCTGCATTGGCAGGTGGGTCTTCACCACTAGTGCCACAGCCAAATCATCTATACCCCAACACAAAGTAAAAAGTTTAATGTTTGAAACAAAAAAAACAGATGATGTGGTTAGCAGGCTCTTGCCCTGCACCATCCCCACAGCCACATGGGAACAGTGGCTGTAAACATCCGTGAAGGATGCGCTGTGGTCGCTGGCTGTGCCACCGGACACACCCAGGTGAACTTCTGAGAATCCTGCGGTCTTCATTCCACCTGGGTCCTGCCTAGGTCCTGGTTCACAGTGATGCGCTGCTAGAAGAGATAGGCCGGTACGGGAACCATTTGCCTTGACAACCACTCACAATCCTGGCCACCCCAGATGGGGGCTGACTTGGAAGCAAAATAAACCACAAGGCATAACCGAAGTGTGCTGACACGCTCGCTTCTCCATCTTCCCCAAAGTCCCCATCCTCGTGGTCTCTCTCATTTCAGATTTGAACTTATCATATCTGGGGAGTCTCTCAACAGCCATCATAAAAGGAAACAATCAGAAGTGAAAAATACAGAGTTGCAGTTATCACCAACTTTAATTTGTGTAGCATATGCACAGGAAATCCTCGGCATATTTTAAGCTGCTTGCGAACTGTCTGTCTAAATGCGTATTATTACATCTGTCTGATAGATCAGGTACCCAAATTGAAAGTGCAGCAATCAAGATCATCACATAGATTTATTACTTTCCCTGTCGAGCAATGGGCCTATAAGGCCATGAAGAAAATTATGCTGGATTTATTGGGAGAGCTTATAATATTGTTATAACATCATTCACATGGGTTGTAAAAAATCTCTACTTGTCTCATTGCCTTATTTTCCTATTCCAGGTTATAAGAAACAATGAACTTACTTAGAGAACAATAAACTTACTAGAAATCTGAGAAATATGCCACATTTTGCAAAGTGAGGAGGAAGGAAGGGGAGAGGTAAGAGAAAAGGGGGAACAAAAGAGAAACAAGAAAAATAAAGGGAGAGAGAGAGGTGATCAGATAGAGAAAAAGCATGAGGAGGGACATGGTATTTATGAGAGAAAGACCCAGATTTGCTGAGAATTTAATTCTGAGTCCCAGAGGCTGGGCATGTATCATGTGACATGAGTTTTGGCAAGGAGGCATTATTGATAAAAAGGTAGAAGAAAGTGAAACTTTCCTGGAACAGAGGACTGAATCCCAAAGCCACAAGACCTCTTAACATTTATTTTCATAAACTCTAAATCCAGGTACAAATAATAACTGACAGTCACTAGAATTTCATTTAAGTTGGTTTAAAATAAATATCTTTCCCTACAAGAATATGAAGCCACCATTTATAACATGCCACTCTAGTGCTCACTTTTAATATTAGGTTAGAGGTAACAAAGTATAATACTTTATAAAGTAGAAATATGTGTGCAGAATTTGACATAATGTACTGCATGCTACAAAAATGAAAGGAAAAATAGAAGAATTCTAGAATGTTGGGACTAAATGAATTTTACCTGTTAGGTTCGGTATTTGATTTAATGTCAAAACTTTCTTCTGCAAGTATATAGTAAGGTAAAGAAAGGACACTGCCCTTTACCTAGTTCTGGCAGACACTCAAGCTGCAGGTCATATACTATGGCCCTGTTGCCATGTTGCTTAAAATTCATAATGGTTGATGTGTTTTAAAAAAAAAGTAATAAAGATATTGATAACTAGAATTTAACTATTAAGATAAGACTTCTATTTAATTCACTTAATTGTTTCTTCATACATAAGATGCCTTTGGGATCTAGCATTATTAGATTTGGTGAAGTCTAGGTGGCACTGATGTCACCCCACTCCAGTCCTCTGGCCTGGAAAATCCCACGGATGGAGGGGCCTGGTGGGCTGCAGTCCATGGGGTCGCTAAGAGCCGGACACGACTGAACGACTTCACTTTCCCTTTTCACTTTCAGGCATTGGAGAAGGAAATGGCAACTCACTCCAGTGTTCTTGCCTGGAGAATCCCAGGGACGGGGGAGCCTGATGGGCTGCCATCTATGGGGTCGCACAGAGTCGGACACGACTGAAGCGACTTAGCAGCAGCAGCAACAGGTTCCACTGAACAACCCATAATCATCACACCATGCACTTCAGGACTAACAGATTTTTATTGCACCCTTTACTTCCTTGATTCTTTACTTCCACTCATTTTGCCTCAAACATACATTGAGTCTTGATGTCTGTACTTATGCAATGAAAACTAGTAAAAAAAAAAAAAACAAAAAAACTCTCCTAACCACTCTTTTTTTTTTTTCCTGAATACATTTTTCTATTTCTCTAATGAATATGAAAATTCTAGTATATATGCCTCATGCATTTCCAGATGCTGAAAAGCAAAGGTCATCTGAAAAAGCAAAAATAAGAAAAAGAAAAATCGAATTAATTACTAATGCTGATTATCGCTGAAACAAGCACTTTATACATTTCTGATGGAGACAGCCCCAGATTAAAACTTAACACCACTATATAGCAGTCAGGATGGTATCATGAATATAAGTGAGCATACATATGGTAGCATAACTAGCTCATACTGGTAAACCTAAAAGATAAGACTAAAAACATATTTTATTTACATGGATTTTCCCACAAATCTATCTCTTATCACTAATTGAGGTGATAATGTGGCCTTGATTTTTTAATTAAACTGAGATCAATGTAGAACATGCAGTTCTAAGGAGGAAGTCAGAGCGAGTCCATGGTAACATCTTGCAAAACTATAGTAAAATATAAAATATTGATACAGTTCTGTCACCACAAGGATCCTTCCCCTTGAACTTCTATAGTCCTGCCTGTCTCCTTCCCTCTGCCCACCCCAATCCCTGGCAACAATAATCTATTTCCATAATCTTTTCATTTCAATAATGTTGTATAAAAGGAACTATGTAGCATGTAGCTTTTGGGGGTTGGCTTTTCTCACTCATAATAATTCCCTGCAGGCCCATGTTGTTGAGTGTGTTAGCACAGTATCTTTCATGGGATAAATACACAAGCATGGAATTGCTGGGTGGCATGACAGTCACATGCTTAGTTTTATATGAATCTGCCCAACTATTTTCCAGAGTGCCTACACCATTTTTGATTCCTGTTAACAATGTATATGGGGCCTCCCAGGTGGAGGTAGTAAAGAACCCTTCTGCCAGTGCAGGAGACATAAGAGACACAGGTTCGATCCCGGGGTTGGAAAGATCCCCTAGAGGAGGAAATGGCTGCTGGCTCCAGTATTCTTGCCTGGAGTGTTCCCATGGACAAAGGAGCCTGGTGGGCTACAAGTCGTAGGGTTGCAAAGATTTGGACACGACTGAAGTGACTTGGCATACATGCACAGCAATGTATATGTATCTGATGTCTTTGCATCCTTGTAAACAGGCAATGTTATCACCACTTTTCATTTTAGCCATTCTAATCCATTGTAGCATTATCTCTTTGGTGTTTTAATTTACATTTCCCTAATGGCTAATATACTTTGGCCACCTGATGTGAAGAGCTCATTTGAAAAGACCCTGATGCTGGGAAGGGTTGAGGGTGGGAAGAGTAGGGGACGACAGAGAATGAGGTCCTTGGATGGCATCACCGACTCAATGGACATGAGTTTGAGTGGACTCTGGGAGTTGGTGATGGACAGGGAGGCCTGGTGTGCTGTGGTTTATGGGGTCGCAAAGAGTCAGACACAACTGAGCAACTGAACTGAACTGAATGGCTAAAGATGTTGGACAACTTTCCATGTGCTGATTTGCCACTGGTACATTCTTCTTAGTGAAATTTCTCTTTACACATTTTGCTTATTTTCAAGTTGAATTGTTTTTTTGCCTTTGTGTGTCTGTGTGTGTGTTTTAAGCACTTGCATATCAGAATTTCCTTATGTACTCTAGGTTCTAGTCCTTTGTTGGGTGCCTTCTTACGTCATTGTTCTCATTTAAAAATAAATGGTTTTACTTCAGGTAGTGTACACCTTATTGATGTTCTCTTATTGCTTTTGCCTTCAGGGTCAAGCCTAAGAACTTATGTCTAGCTTGAGATCATGATTTTTTTCTCTATTTTTATACTAAATGCTTTACAATTTTACATTTCAGTATGCAATCTATTCAGTTTTTTTTTTTTAATAAAGTGTGAGGTTTAGGTTGAAGTTTTCTGTTGTTCTTTGGATTTTACTTTTATTTTTTTATTTTTTGGCCTATGGCTGTCCAACCACTCCAGCATCATTTGTTGAAAAACTTTTCCTCATATTGAATTGCTTTTGTACCTTTATCAAAATTCGTTTGGGCACATTGGGACTTCATTTGAATGAGATGATATAGACCCTTTCTCTGTGCTTCTCCTCATGAAACACAACTATAAACCCCAGGAGACACCCAGATGAGAACTCTGAGAGGCAGCAAGAGGATGAACTGATGCAGGACATCAGGGCTGGTGAAGAGCACAGTGATAGGATGTCTTACAACCCTGGATCCCACAGAAGAGGGCAAACTCTGGCCTGACACTTCCTGATCGCTGGTCCAGAAGGCCCATTCTCCCCTCCAGCTGAATAGGAGTCTCCTCTGACAAATCAGTGAGCTCAGTGCCAGACAATGGGACATTAAGGACCCTTACCAACAGAAACCAGCCAGAGGAGGCTCCCCTCTGCTGAGAAATACTAAAATGGGCAGGCAAAAGCAGAGAGAGAGACTTGGCTACAGCCTGGCCCAAGAAGACTCTTTGGTTCTACTTAAGTGAGGCTCCACTTCCTTACTAGAGACACCAGAGCAGGCAAAGGGCATCGGCAAGTAAGTCCAACCATAATAATACACAACGTGGGACATCCCTGTTTCATCCCCAAGAGATGGGGGCAACCTTCCACAGCAAGTACTCACCCAGGGAGACCTCTTGGTCCCTGTGGGTCTGAAACTCTTTTCCCCAGTAGAGACTCATTCTATATCTGGTCTAGGAAGCCCTTTTTTGCTCCATCAGGCAGCACCAGCAGGAACTAGCAGGGCCCAAGTGTTATCACAAAAACCAAAGAGATACAGTAAAGTAACGCCTTTAATACAATCAAAGGGAAACTCTCACTGGAACCACAGCCTTGAAAAGCAGTCTAGGACCTGCGTGCTAAATCTGAAAAGAGAGAAAAAAAAAAATCTAAAAAATACCAGAATCTCCTTACATAGTAATCTAAATGTCCAGGATATAATAAAAATTCATCTGTCATACCAGAACCAAGAAAATCACAGCTTGAATGGGAAAAAAAATCAATCAATCAGCTGACAACAGCACTAAGATAAATCACATGTTGGGTTTATCTGACAAGGACTCTAAAGCAGCCACCACAACGGTGCTTCCAGAATCTATCACACAGCCTCTGAAAACAAATGAAAAGATAGAAAATCTCATTAACAAAATAGAAGTCATATAAAAGAACCAAATGGAAATTATAGAACTGAAAAATGCAATAATGAAAACAAAAAAGTCACTGGGTTGGGTCAATAGCAGACTGGAGATGACAGAGGATGAATCTGCAGACAGAGCAATAGAATTCACCTAATATGAACAACATAGAGAAAAAGGGGTTAAAAAATGTAGCAGAGCCTCAGGGACCTGTGAGAGAATAGCAAAAGACCCAACATATTTATTTTCAGGATCCCACAAAGAGAGGAGAAAGAGGCTGAAATTAAAAGTGTATCTGAAGAAATAATGACTGAAAATTTCCAAAATATGGAAAATATATACAATCACAGATTCAATAAGTCGAGAAAATTCAAATAGGAAAAACCAAAGAAATCTACAACAAGACACATCATAATTCAAATTCTGAAAATTAAAGATGAAGTGAAAAGTCTTGAAAGCATCTAGAGTTTTTTTTTTTTTTTTCCCCAATAGTGGAAAGAAAGAGCTGACAAAATTGTGCAAAGTTTTACCTTCATTGAACAGACTAGAGAATTATATAGACTTTCAATTAAGCTTTATTTTTAAGATTTAAACAAAGCCAAAGACCACCAGGAACATATCTGTAGTTGAAAAATTAGGTCTCAGTACTTGTTGCAGTAAGGCAAGCTTATGCCGTTGAGAATAGTGGCTGTCTCAGTAAGAAAGTGTTAAAGTTAAACAAATACTATGTTATTTAGATTTTGGTTAGTTAAAGCATCAAAAAGAAGGAAATGGCAACCCACTCTAGAGTTGCCTGGAGAATTTCATGGACAAAGGAGCCTGGCAGGCAATAGTCCATGGGGTTGCAAAGAGTAGGACATGACTTAGCAACTGAACAAAGGGTTAAGGGATTTCTTGTAGACTGGATGCTGTTGGAAAGCTGGGGTGACTCTATTATTAGGTTAAGAAGTACCAGTCATTCATTTGGCAAAAGGGGTGTGCTTGGTGTTCTGTGGATTTTGCAGTAACTGACACCTTGGGCTGCTATAACAGAATACCAGAGACTGGGTGGCTTATAAACAACAAAAATTTATTCATCATGGAGCTGGAGACTGGGAACTCTCAGATCTCAGTGCCAGGATGGTTAGCATCTGGTGATACCCCTGTTCTGTCTGGGCTGCAGTGACTTCTCAGTGTGTCCTTACAGTGAAGATAGATGGAGAGAGCTCTCTAGCATCTTTTAATAAGGACACTGATCCCATTCATGAGGGCCCCACCCTCAAGACCTGAAAACCTCCAAACACCCACCTCTGACTACTGTCACACTGGGGTTAGGATTTCAACATATGAATTTGGTGGGAACACAAATATTAGTCCACAGTGGTGACCTTGTTTTTGTCTGTATTTGGACAAAATTATAAAGTAGCCTGTTTGTTGATCTCACTTTGTCATAGTATCAGAGGAAGTCAGTTTTCTCTGAGATTATTTGTGTCCAACAGGAGGATAATACGGCCTAACTGTGAGGGACAGGCCACAAAATTTCTGATGTCAGGAGGAGCTTTTTTTTTTCCTTTGTCAAATGTTATTTGCATAATATTCTGTTCGATGGTATATGCATTGAACCTATCTATACCTTTACAAACAGAGTTGCCACTAGAAATATATTAACATTTTTAAATTCTAGCAACTAGATTTGATTCTTCTTGTTTTCTCTAAGAACATTCCCTTTAATAAGGGAGTAATTGAATTTTACAATGCAATTAGGGTAATTCTAGCAACTTTTGATATTCAAAATGAATGGAAAGGTGTAGACAACAAACATATATGTTAGAACACATTTTCAGGGATAATTATGTTTCTTTTGGGGGCAACATAATTGGCCATATGCTCTGGGAGGTTGAACTGAATTGTACCAATTCATATATAATTAATAAAAAAATGAAAACACACTGGACTGCAAAAAAAAGCCTGTAATGTTAGTATGAGACAATCACCAAAAGACTTAAATACTTCCCAGAAAGTGAGGAAAAACTAAGGAGGCTCTTGATGAAGGTGAAAGAGAAGAGTGAAAAAAACTGCCTTAAAACTCAAAATTCAAAAAACTAAGATCATGGCATCTGGTCCCATCACTTCATGGAAAATAGAAGGGGGAAAAATGGAAGCAGTGAGAGATTTTCTTTTCTCGGGCTCCAAAATCACTGCAGATGGTGACTGCAGCTATAAAATTAAAACACGCTTGCTCCTTGGAAGAAAAGCCATGACAAACCTAGACAGTGTATTAAAAAACAGACATCGCTTTGCCCACAAAGGTCCATTTAGTCAAAGCTATGGGTTTTGCAATAGTCATGTACAGATGTGAGAGTTGGACCATAAAGAAGTCTGAGAGCTGAGGAATTAATGCTTTCAAACTGTGGTGCTGGAGAAGACTCTTGAGAATCCCTTGGACTGCAAGAAGATCAGACCAGTCAAACCTAAAGAAAACAACCCTGAATATTCATTGGGAGGACTGTTGCTGAAGCTGAAGGTCCATTACTTTGGCCACCTGATGCAAAGAGCCGACTCATTGGAAAAGACCCAGATGCTGGAAAAGATGGAGGGCAGAAGGAGAAGAGGGCAGCAGAGGATAAGATGTTTAGATAGCATCACTGACTCAATGGACATGAATCTGAGCAAACTCTGGGAGATAGTGTAGGACAGGGAAGCTTGGCATGATGCAGTCCATGGGGTTGCAAACAGTCAGACGAGACTTAGCAACTGAACTACAACAACAGAAAGACAAATACAGAACTGGACGCCACCATTATCTGAACCCAGGCCATCTGAACCAGGTCCCCTGCATCTAAAATACTCGAAAAAGTATGATAAATAAAGAGGACAGCAACTGTGCTGCTGCTGCTGCTAAGTCGCTTCAGTCGTGTCCGACTCTATGTGACCCCAGAGACGGCAGCCCACCAGGCTCCCCTGTCCCTGGGATTCTCCAGGCAAGAACACTGGAGTGGGTTGCCGTTTCCTTCTCCAATGCATGAAAGTGAAAAGTGAAAGGGAAGTCGCTCAGTCGTGTCCGACTCCTAGCGACCCCATGGACTGCAGCCTACCAGCCTCCTCCATCCATGGGATTTTCCAGGCAAGAGTAGTGGAGTGGGGTGCCATTGCCTTCTCTGAGCAACTGTGCTAACAATACTCAGTAACAGATTTAGATTTCTCTCTAGTGCCTTAACTCACCTAATGGGCAAGGTCTGAGATGGGAAGTCGCCAAACGGCATGTACTGCAGTGAGTAGATTTTTTCAGGAATCTACTGAAAACAGTTGTAGAACTGCCTGCAAGTGGAGAAAGATGCCCACATGGAACTGACTCTCACCACTCTAAGGGCCCTTGGGAATGCCATAGAAAAAGCAAGGAAGAGAGGAAGGAAGGGGCAAAACTCAAGAGCTTCATGAACATGGATGTTGGAGAGCAGGTGACCTGGCTCCATACAAGACATATTCCACCCACCATAGCCTCCTTGTGATGAGATCTTTCCTGTGTCTCCTGTATGTCTTTCTACTATACAAAACCATCTCTCATCCCTCATCATCCCCCATCTGCAGAAACCTGATCTTACTTGTCTCCAGAAATTATTTTTTATGGTGTTTTAACTAAGTATGTTTTTAATTGTTGTTTAGTGGCTCAGTCATATCATACTCTATGCAACCCTATGGACTGTAGCTCACCAGGCTCCTCTGTCCACGGGATATCTGAGGCAAGAATACTGGAGTGGGTTGCCATTTCCTTCTCCAGGGGATCTTCCTGACCTGGAGATTAAACCTGAGTATCCTGCATTGCCAAAGCAGATTCTTTACCACTGGGCCACCAGGAAAGCCTTATGCTTTTAACAGAAAAGGTCAAATACATTTTAACCCACTAGGTAAGCAAGAAATGAGTTCATTTGAGTACATACAGACCACTTTGTTCAGGGAGGCAAACGCCAAAAATATCTGGGGAAACCTTGCTGCCGCATGGCTCGGTCTTGCAAGAGAATGGCTGGTGGCTGATTGTTTGACCTGCTGGTGCATTGTGAAACTCCATTTCTTAGAAAACACAGCTTTCTGAAATTAAGCCAGCAGTATCTTAGCCTTTTTCAGGATATCAAAGAAGAGGAATAATATATACGTTACCACTGCTGTATGGAGTCTTAAGATAGTCAATATCTCCATAGGCCTCCATTTACAGATACAATCTGGGAGGGTGTAGGGGGTGAGAGGGTGTAAACCTCACCAGGAAGAATGAGAGGATGCAAATTGTTTTCCTTCCTTTATTTAAATATTTAGTCTGTTTCTTACTAAAATGCAGTTTGCCACAAGCCTAATTTGTAGCACTTCCGAGTTAATCAAAGAAATTATAAAGTAGGCATCTCCTAATTTACAATGAATGTGAGTGAAAGAGATCTGAGGGGACTTTGTACATAATTCTTATGGGTCTATATGAATAGATGTACTAACTAAGCAGAGCTGAAAATAGGCCTGAGAATATGTGAGCTGGCATAATGATTTCCTGCTCTGTAGGAGCCCGGATGTGTGTAGAGACATGTGGCTTTTATCCCAAGCACTTGGATTTCATTATCTGCTTGTGAATTACACACTTTCCTATAAAAATTCATGTGCAGGAAAGGAATTATATATAACTTCAGAATTTTGTTTTGCAACTTCGTTTCCAAAATGGTAGTGTAAAATAAGGTCTCTGAGATTACTCAGAAAAGAAATGAAATGTATAGAAACATTTGGCATGGACAAGATAAACAAACACAAAAACAATGGAAGAGAATACAGTATTATTTGCTACCTGATTATATATCCAAGTTACTTCACAACATGCGTTCATGTATTGTTGTTGTTCAATCGCTCAGTCATGTCTGACCCTTTGCAACTCCATGGACTGTAGTACGCCAGGCCAGAGTCTTAACCAATGCACCACCAAGGAATTCCCACATTCATATATTGTTCATAAAATATTTTATTTAGGATGGCTTAAGATCCTGATTTAATTTTTTAAATTATAAGTGAATATTATTTTTGCTATTTCTAAAAAGTTAATCTGTAGGATCACAAACAGCACTTAGAAATGTGGAGAACACTTAGAAATGTGGAGAACACTTGGTAGTAAAATATTAAGAAAATTAATTTTGAAAGACATTAATTTGAATTCAAATATCTGGAAGTATTTTATACTTATAGAATAGAGTTTAAAGGTCTAATTAAAAAAATAAAGTTGAATTGAAAGAATACATTATGCAACGACATTATTTGATTTTCATCAAATGCCCTTTTCAGTATTCAAGAAGAGACACGCCCATTTCATTGCATGGCCTTTGATTTCTAGCTCTTTGAGGGAAAAAAACTGGCTTTGAGAAAGTAAGCTGTTGATCTAGACCAGCAGAAGAAGAAAATAGAAGTACCTAAAGATATTTTCCCCCGTTACAGTGTTGAATGACTGTTACCTAATGTTTACCAAAACATAAATACATTGGAGGGCTTTCCTGGTTGGTAAAGAATCTGCCTACAATGCAAGAGACGGTTTTGATCCCTGGATCAGGAAGATCCTCTGGAGAAGGGAATGGCTACCCATTCTAGTATCCTTACCTGGGAAATCCTGTGGACCGACGACCCTAGTAGACTCTAGTCCATGTGGTTACAAGAGTCCAACACGACTGAGTGACTAAACCACCACAACCAAAGATATAGGAGCAAATTTATTAAACGCTCAGATCTGAACTTTTTATAAACAGAGTGACAATATAATTTATGATCCCAAACTGGAATACTCTGAGAGGGAAACACTTTGGTGGAATTATGCCAGGACAACCAAAAGAATCAACCAGGACTCAACTCTCCTTAGATTATCTTCAGATAATCAATCTTTAACCACTTTTCTGAGTCGATATATTAATGATAGTAGATTCCCATGCAGCACACTGAAGCCCTATATAATGAGGCATACCTCATTTATGTGGATTTCATGTTTTATGCTACACAGTTATTCCTCTGAGTATGGACGTTTGCTCCTTTGCCTTCATTATATTTTGCTAGGAGGGGGAGAAGGATGAAAAAGAGGAAGGGCTGAGTAATCCATTCTAATTTGAATGTGTAAGTTTAAATTCAAATGTTTTAAATGACTTACTAGCAAGTATAGAGCTTTTATCTAAAGATAGCGATTTCACAGTTCCTCAATTTTCAAGCATTTTGGCTTAGCCTACGAATGAAAGAGACAGAATTTCTAGAGCACCAAAGAAATTGATCCCTTGGTATCTTTTATCATAAATATGTACATGTGGATACGTTTGTTAAATTGTTCCAGAGTCTTCTGATTTGGGTTTAATAATCCTGGTTCATTCATCTTTTGTGCAAACCTTTAACAATCAAAGAAAGAGTTGGAACTTTTCCAATTTTTTTTTTTTGGTCAATTTTCTCATATCCCCTGTCAAGGCAAACTTTATGAGGAATCAGCTTTGTAATACTAACTCAATGCATTAAAAAATATATATATTTGGACCTGGGCAAATAGGCCAAAGAAAGTTGTGATGTTTGTATTCCTTAAAACGTTCTGACTAAACAAGAGGAGGCCAGAAGTGAAGGCAGAGAACTGCAAGAAGCTCTGGGGTTAGAGCTTCTGTCTCATCCTAACCCCATGGGGCCAGGGCAAGGTGTTTAATCTGTCTGAGCCTCAGTCTGCTCCTCTGTAAAATAGGGACATCCCTCTCTACCATAGAGAATTGTGTGTGTGAAGGTCTATAGGTCACGTGTGAATGGAGTGCCCATACTTGGCACATTATAAATAAAGCAGGGAGGCTATTTTTTTTAAATGACCTCTGACACCATGACACCAAATTTGACTTGACATTCATAGTCAATTGATTTTTGATAAAATGCCAAGAAAATTCAAAAGGGGGAATGATCGTGTGGACCCCATGATATTGCTTATAGAAATGCCCTGGGAGAGGGTAAACAATTTGGGATTGTTCAGCTGTTTTCACAATAAGAGAAGAAATTTCTCCTCGAATTAAACACAGATAAGATTTTTCCTCCAATTAGATTCACTAGAAAGTTAATGATTATAATTTTTAAACCAGAGAGAATCTATTTTATGCTTAGCTCACGTCTTCAAAACATTTCAAACCAGGAGAATTAAGTATGTATAAGAGTCTTCTTTATTAAAAGCAATAGATCATAAAATGATTTTGTTAAAATAAGAATGGCTGTAATTAGGTAATAAGTGAGTGGATTTCACAAAAGAGTGCTTCAGTATGAAGTCAGGACCCTAAGAAGGAAGAAAGCAGTGGGATTCACTGTGACTGTTGTGGGCAGACTAATAACGTTTTTTCAACAAATGGAAGACAAATCAGGATCATTCAGGGTAGAAAACTCTGGGAGATAGCGAGGGATAGGCGGCCTGGTGAGCTGCAGGGGCCACAAAAAGCCAGACATGACTTAGTGACTGAACAGCAACAGTGTAGGAAAAAACTGATGCTCATGTTCATCTATTAAAGATTTAGAAGGTCGTTTTTCTCAGTTCTCACTGATTTCTCACTCTGTATATAAGCATATAGTTCACTATGAACTCAGGAGCTCAACTTTACATTCTAATATGAAAATGTCTTTCTTGTTAACTCAATTTTCTTTCACTTGAAGGCAGCTTTCACAGCAACTCTATTTTAGGTATTGTTCATTAAACATGTACTTTTTCTTTTAGTAAGACTGCTTACAGAATAATTTTAAAAGAATTATTAACTGATCAATATTTTAAGATATTAAAGCAGTGTAGAATGACTCTGAATACATACATGTGAACATAAGAGTGATTTTCACAAAGAGAAGAGATCTGATTTTGAGACTTAGGTCAATTCAGTTCAGTTCAGTCACTCAGTCGTGTCCAACTCTTTGAGACCCCATGGACTGCAGCACGCCAGGCTTCCCTGTCCATCACCAACTCCCAGAGCTTACTTAAACTCACATCCATTGAGTCAGTGATGCCATCCAATCACCTCATCCTCTGCCACCCCCTTCTATTTCTGCCTTTCCCAGCATCATGGTCTTTTCCAGTGAGTCAGTTCTTCACACCAGGTGGCCAAATTAGTGGAGCTTCAGCTTCAGCATCAGTCCTTCCAATGAATATTCAGGACTGATTTCTTCAGTCGGCATGAGTTTGAGCAAACTCTGGGAAAAAGTGAAGAACAGAAGCCTGGTGTGCTGCAGTCCACGGGGTCACAAAGAGTTGGATATGACTTGGTGACTGAACAACAACAACAAATAGGCACTTTGCATACAATATGAGAAAAAAAAGTAAACACACCTCATGGAATTTAATTTCTATCAAGAAATACAGACAATTAATAACCAAACAAGTAACGATTGTCATGATGATAGTGATTCCTGGTAGGATGTAAATGGAAGGGTCATGAAAAGGATCCTTAGATGGGGCGACCACGGAAGGAGAAACCAGGGCCGGGATTTGAGGAGTGAGGAGGTAGGTCCCTGGGGATCTCGGAAAGACCATCTCAGGTGGAAAGGACAGCCTGGGTGAGGGTGCAGATGGGGAGAGGGTATGGGTCATGGAAGGATGACAGGAAGCAGCCTAGTTGATTGAGAAACAAGTGGAGATAATGGAGGTAGATTTGGTCCCAGAAGCCCGAGAGTAAGTCATGAAGGGTCTCCCAGCACCATGACTGGCAGTGGGAATTGTTTTCTTCCCAGGAAAGCATTTGAACTCTAAGCCTGGCAGTGACGCTGACATAATCTGGTTTACCATTTTTTTTTCCTTATGGTTTGTGTGTGTGTTATATACTTAAGGTCACACAACCTTATTATTGGGCTTCCCTGGTGTCTCAGAGGGTAAAGAATCTGCCTGCAATGCAGGAGACCCGGGTTCAATCCCTTGGTCCGGAAGATCCCCTGGAGAAAGAAATGGAAGCCCACTCCAGTATTCTTGCCTGGAGAATTCCATGGACAGAGGAGCCTGGTGGGCTACAGTCCATGGGGTACAGAGTCAGACACGACTGAGTGACTAACATTTTCAACATTATTATTACATTAACCATGATTTGCCTTTAACATAGGTAACTTTTCAGTATTTTGATTGTTTTTAATTTTTTACCCTGATGAAATATATGTAATATAAAAATCACCATTTAAGTACATTTTAGTTGTAAAATTCAACAACATTAGTTATAGTCACAATGATGCGCAACCACCTGCACTATCCATTTCCAAATGGTTTAAATTTTTCAAAGCTCATCCCAGGTGCCTTGTGGAGAATAGGTTAGAGACTCATTTTTTTTCTCATTCAGAAAACAAATGAGAAAGACTTGAGCAAAGAGACAGATAGTTAGAATGGAAAAAAAAGAAAAAAAGAACTAATCTGAGAGACCTGTCAAAAGGATGCTTGCCATGACTTGGCTGTAGAATGACTAGGGGGATTCATTCTCAAGAAGGAGTGATTTTATATATTATGTAAGTTTCTGATTTGGACGGATGCAAGATACTCAGCTTCTGTCTTAGATAAGAAAATGCTTTTTGGACTCTGTGGGAGAGGGCAAGGGTGGGATGATTTGAGAAAATAGCATTGAAACATGTGTATTACCTTATGTGAAATAGATTGCCAGTCCAGGTTTGATGCATGAGACAGGGTGCTCAGGGCTGGTGCACTGGGATGACCCTGAGGGATGGGATGGGGAGGGAGGTGGGAGGGGGGTTCAAGATGGGGCACACATGTACACCCATGGCTGATTCATGTCAATGTATGGCAAAACTCACTACAATATTGTAAAGTAATTAGCCTCCGATTAAAATGAATAAGGAGAAGGCAATGGCACCCCACTCCAGTACTCTTGCCTGGAAAATCCCATGGACGGAGGAGCCTGGTAGGCTGCAGACCATGGGGTCGCGAAGAGTCAGACACGACTGAACGACTTCACTTTCACTTTTCCCTTTCATGCATTGGAGAAGGAAATGGCAACCCACTCCAGTGTTCTTGCCTGGAGAATCCCAGGGATGGGGGAGCCTGGTGGGCCGCTGTCTATGGGGTTGCACAGAGTCGGACATGACTGAAGTGACTTAGCAGCAAAATGAATAAATAAAATTAAAAAAAAGAAAATGCAGAGAGAGGGCCAATTGTTTGAACTTGTGGAATTGAGGTACCCCTAGGTTCTCACCATTTAGCTGGAATTTAAAGAATTTAATTGTAAATGAGCACACAGGTCTAGGGCTTTTGAGAGATGAAGGAATAGAGGGCAAATAGAGGGCAAAGCTGTGGCTGCAATGAGGACAAAGAAGAGCATCTAAAGTAAAAAAGACAGAAGGCCACACCAGGCAGGAGGGAAGGAGCATTGAAGGAACAAACGTGTTGGAAGAACTAGTAAGCGTCCAAAACAGAGGAAGTGTTGAAATGTGGGACCTGAACCAGCTGACTGGTGATGTGAAGTTTTAATTCCCACTCTCCAGTTTTCTAAACCTTCCTACATTTGCCCATGTAAGAAGCAAGTCCTTATGTAGCAGAGCCTGGATGCCACAACCATAAGTGCCCTACTCAGAATGCAGTATCCTGTTTTTCTGAGGGTCAGAGGGTAGACAAATCTCTGATTTTTCAGGCAATCTAGCCCTCCATCGCATGACTCTGGGGTAAATTCAGATTGAGGTAGTGAATTACCAGGATCCCATTCCTCTGACAGTGACTTGTTCAAAGGTGAGCTTATGATACTTCCAGCTAAGGAAACATGAAGGATGGTCTGCTGGGAGCACCTCCCTCCCCATCCCATCCCTCAGGGTCATCCCAGTGCACCAGCCCTGAGCACCCTGTCTCATGCATCAAACCTGGACTGGCAATCTATTTCACATAAGGTAATACACATGTTTCAATGCTATTTTCTCAAATCATCCCACCCTTGCCTTCTCCCACAGAGTCCAAAAAGCATTTTCTTATCTAAGACAGAAGCTGAGTATCTTGCATCCGTCCAAATCAGAAACTTACATAATATATAAAATCACTCCTTCTTGAGAATGAATCCCCCTAGTCATTCTACAGCCAAGTCATGGCAAAGGTTTCATAACAAAAAAAGGGACCCACAAGAGAAAGAATTCCTCTCCATTTGACAGATTGTGATATCTGAAACCACATAGCCTTTTTGCATTTGCAGCCTTGAAATTAAGACACTTGCTCCTTGGAAGAAACGTTATGACAAACCTAGAGAGAATATTAAAAAGCAGAAACATTACTTCCTGACAAAGGGCCATCTAGTCAAAGCTATGTTTTTTCCAGTAGTCATGAACAGATATGAGAATTGGACCATAAAGAAGGCAAAGTGCCAAATAATCACTGCTTTTGAATTGTGGTGCTGGAGAAGACTCTTGAGGGTCCCTTGGACTTCAAGGAGATTAAACCAGTCAATCCTAAAGGGAATCAACCCTGAGTATTCATTGGAAGGACTGATGCTGAACCTAAAGCTCCAATACTTTGTCCACCTGATGCAAAGTGCTGACTCGTTGGAAAAGACCCTGATGCTGGAAAAGACTGAAGGCAGAAGGAGAAGGGGATGACAGAGGATGAGATGGTTGGATGGCATCACCAACTCAATGGACACGAGTTTGAGCAAACTGTGGGAGATAGTGAAGGACAAGGAAGCCTGGTGTGCTGCAGTTCATGGGGTCACAAAGAGTCGGACACGACTGAGCGACTGAACAACAGTGACAGGGTAACTAGCTCAAGGACCAAGCTGAGGACGGCAGAGTGAAAATTGCAAAGGGCTCAGGGTCCATTCCTCTTTAGTCAGTATGTTAAACAGCATTGTGAACTTGCAGATCTGGGAAATAATAATTATGTTGTTAGTGTTTAAGCAATTTTAAGTCAACTACAGCCAAAAACATTTTAACTGATATAATGATATCTGAAAATTTCATTAAAATGTTGCTAATTTTGTTTCTCTGAGATGTAATAAAGAAGAAAAAGGGACATAGATAGATAAACAGATGGTTGATATCTTTGGCACAATGTTGAATTTCATACACTTTAGAGTAATATATGTAACATATAACAGTTTAAAAGCTAAAATCTGTATAGAAAATACAGAACTTAAGTCTATGATTGACATTTATAATTTAACCCATTATAATTTCCAATATCTTCTGTTCTACTATGTTGGAGATAGTTTGTATTCCTTATACAAAAGAGCCATGTGGTAACCTTCTAAATATTACATCTCAGTTTTACATATGTAGCTTTTTGATTTCTTTAGTATTTTCTTTAGAAAACTGAAAATCTGCCTCTAAGCACTAAGGAATCGGCATCATAGAAAAATAAGATGGGTAACTAAAAATGCTTTACCACAAAGCCACTGGGAATTGTATGCATGGTGCAGAAAGAAGGCAAGGTGCCCAGGAAATGGTAAGATCATGACCCAGGAAACCAGGGCATTTGAGGCACAGAGCACAACATGAGGAGAGACATGGAATCGTAGAGGACATTTTAGCCCTGTTGCTCAACTGCAGAAAAGGATGAGAGACCAAGCATTGTTCCTCAGTGGAAACCCCTTTAGTGATGTTTGTAGTTTATATCTACTATCGTCTTAACTGAAGCATTTACAGTAAGCCCTCCAGAGGTCATGAAATAAATGAGAGACATTTCATATTCTGACTTTGATGGAAATAATGGCTTACAGTCACAGATAAACCATGAGCTTCCCAGTGCACACATATGTGTGGCTGTGTGTGTTTGCAGTTACTGAGCTCCATGCCATTAAATGGCATAGAGTTTCTAAAATGTGACGTGAATGTCATTTATTGAAAGAGTTCAATAAATTCATTGAGATTGTATAACTTCCATTACAAATGCATAAATGATCTTTATAGATTTTTCTTTTTTAATAAAGAAATCAACTTAAAATGACAGAAATAAGATTAAAATAGAGGACTGAATCGATGGACATGAGTCTCAGTGAACTCCGGTATTGGTGATGGACAGGGAGGCCTGGCGTGCTGTGATTCATGGGGTCACAAAGAGTCAGACACAACTGAGCGACTGATCTTATCTGATCTGAATTAAATCTCCCAGGTCACACATGCATATACCTTAAAAGTGGTAAGTAAGTTCAGTCACTCAGTCGTGTCTGATTCTTTGCGACCCCATGAATCGCAGCACTCCAGGCCTCCCTGTCCATCACCAATACCGGAGTTCACTGAGACTCACGTCCATCGATTCAGTGATGCCATCCAGCCATCTCATCCTCTGCCGTCCCCTTCTCCTCCTGCCCTCAATCCCTCCCAGCATCAGAGTCTTTTCCAATGAGTCAACTCTTCGCATGAGGGGGCCAAAGTACTGGAGTTTCAGCTTCAGCATCATTCCTTCCAAACAAATCCCAGGGCTGATCTCCTTCAGAATGGACTGGTTGGATCTCCTTGCAGTCCAAGGGACTCTCAAGAGTCTTCTCCAACACCACAGTTCAAAAGCATCAGTTCTTTGGCCCTCAGCCTTCTTCACAGTCCAACTCTCACATCCATACATGACCACAGGAAAAACCATAGCCTTGACTAGATGAACCTTTGTTGGCAAAGTAATGTCTCTGCTTTTGAATATGCTATCTAGGTTGGCCATAACTTTCCTTCCAAGGAGTAAGCGTCTTTTAATATCATGGCTGCAGTCACCATCTGCAGTGATTTTGGAGCCCAGAAAAATAAAGTCTGACACTGTTTCCCCTGTTTCCCCATCTATTTCCCATGAAGTGGTGGGACCGGATGCCATGATCTTTGTTTTCTGAATATTGAGCTTTAAGCCAACTTTTTCACTCTATTCTTTCACTTTCATCAAGAGGCTCTTTAGTTCCTCCTCCCTTTCTGCCATAAGGGTGGTGTCATCTGCATATCTGAGGTTATTGATATTTCTCCTGGCAATCTTGATTCCAGCTTGTGTTTCTTCCAGTCCAGTGTTTCTCATGATGTACTCTGCATAGAAGTTAAATAAACAGGGTGACAATATACAGCCTTGACGAACTCCTTTTCCTATTTGGAACCAGTCTGTTGTTCCATGTCCAGTTCTAACTGTTGCTTCCTGACCTGCATACAAATTTCTCAAGAGGCAGATCAGGTGGTCTGGTATGCCCATCTCTTTCAGAATTTTCCACAGTTTATTGTGATCCACACAGTCAAAGGCTTTGGCATAGTAAAAAATGCAGAAATAGATGTTTTTCTGGAACTCTCTTGCTTTTTCCATGATCCAGCAGATGTTGGCAATTTGATCTCTGGTTCCTCTGCCTTTTCTAAAACCAGCTTGAACATCAGGAAGTTCACGGTTCACATATTGCTGAAGCCTGGCTTGGAGAATTTTAAGCATTACTTTACTAGCGTGTGAGATGAGTGCAATTGTGCGGTAGTTTGAGCATTCTTTGGCATTGCCTTTCTTTGGGATTGGAATGAAAACTGACCTTTTCCAGTCCTGTGGCCACTTGGTTTTTTCTGAGGGCTCTGCTCTGTGCCTCTCTCCTAATTCTGGTGGTTTGTTGACAACTGTTGGCATTCCTTGGTGTTCAGTTCAGTCACACAGTCGTGTCTGACTCTTTGCAACCCTGTGGACTGCAGCAGGTCACGCTTCTTGGTCCATCACCAACAACTCCCGAAGCTTGCTCAAACTCACGTCCATCAAGTCAGTGATGCCATCCAACCATCTCATCCTCTGTTGTCTCCTCCTCCTCCTGCCTCCAATCTTTCCCAACATCAGGGTATTTTCCAATTAGTTGGTTCTTCATGTCAGGTGGCCAAAGTATTGGAGTTTCACCTTCAGCATCAGTCCTTCCAATTAATGTTCAGGACTGATCTCCTTTAGGATTGACTGGTTTGATCTCTTTATAGTCCAAGGGACTCTCAAGAGTCTTCTCCAACACCATAATTCAAAAGTATCAATACTTCAGTGCCCAGCTTTCTTTATAGTCCAACTGTAACATTCATGCATGAGTACTGGAAAAACCATAGCTTTAACTAGATGTAACTTTGTCGGCAAAGTAATGTCTCTGCTTTTTACGTCTCCTTGGGGTTGAGGAAATTAAACAAATTCTTGTTTAGGCTTCAGAGACAAAGGAGAGCAGGCCTCTGACCTTGCTTCTAATCTGCCTGGACACTGCCCTGACTGTAAATGACTGGGAGTGACTGTGAGTAACTACCTGCTGTGAGTGCAAGATTTGTAGTGCCACAGATAAGATGGGAGAAGAATGTTGAGATTGTTGAGCCCCTGGAAGGGGACTGGCCAACCAAGCCCTAAGCTTAACAACACTCCAAGTTTTACAAGACAAAACAAACAGCATTAACATGAAACCAGGCATGCAAAGAAACCAACTCAGCAGTGGCCACAGGACCGGAAAAGATCAGTTTTTATTCCAATCCCAAAGAAAGGCAATGCCAAAGAATGTTCAACTACCACACAATTGCACTCATCTCACATGCTAGTAAAGTAATGCTCAAAATTCTCCAAGTCAGACTTCAATAGTACATGAATCGTGAACTTCCAGATGTTCAAGCTGGTTTTAGACAAGGCAGTGGAACCAGAGATCAAATTGCCAACATACGTTGGATCATTGAAAAAGCAAGAGAGTTTCAGAAAAACATCTATTTCTGCTTTATAAACTATGCCAAAGCCTTTGACTGTATGGATCACGACAAACTGTGGAAAATTCTGAAAGAGATGGGAATACGAGACCACCTTACCTGCCTCCTAAGAAATCTGTATGCAGGTCAAGAAGCAACAGTTAGAACCAGACATGGAACATAGGGATGGTTCCAAATTGGGAAAGGAGTATGTCAAGACTGTATATTGTCACCCTGCTTATTTAACTTCTATGCAGAGTGCATCATGCAAAATGCTGGGCTGGATGAAGAACAAGCTAAAATCAAGATTGACAGGAGAAATATCCATAACCTCAGACAGGCAGATGACACCACCCTTATGGCAGAAAGTGAAGAACTAAAGAGCCTCTTGATGAAGGTCAAAGAGGAGAGTGAAAAATCTGGCTTAAAATTCAACATTCAGAAAACTAAGAACATGGCATCTGGTCCCATCACTTCATGACAAATAGATGGGGAAACAATGGAAAGAGTGAGAGAATTAATTTTCTGGACTTCAAAATCACTGCAGATGGTGACTTCAGCCATGAAATTAAAAGACCTTTGCTCCTTGGAATAAAAGCCATGACAACTTAGACAGCATATTGAAAAGCAGAGACATTACTTTGCCAACAAAGGTTCATCTAGTCAAAGCTATGGTTTTTCCTGTGGTCGTGTATGGATGTGAGAGTTGGACTATAAAGAAAGCTGAGCACTGAAGAACTGATGGTTTTGAACTGTGGTATTAGAGAAGACTCTTGAGAGTCCCTTGGACTACAAGAAGATCCAATCAGTCCACCTTAAAGGAAATCAGTCCTGAATATTAATCCAAGGACTGATGCTGAAGCTGAAGCTCCAATACTTTGGTCACCTGATGGGAAGAACTGACTTACTAGAAAAGACCCTGATGCTGGGAAACATTGAAGGCAGGTGGAGAAGGGGACAACAGAGGATGAGATGGTTGGATGGCATCACTGACTTGATGGACATGAGTTTGAGCAAGCTCTGGGAGCTGGTGATGGACAGGGAAGCCTGGCATGCTACAGCCCATAGGGTCACAAAGAGTCAGACACGACTGAGTGACTGAACTGAAATGAGCCTTGCAATTTGGTCACAGATTGGTAGTGATATAGTTTGTGTCCTGGGATTATAGGCTGGGACCCGAATTGCAATCTTTGAAGCCTCATCCACAGAGTGGACAGGCTGCCTGGGACCTTTTCCCATTTGGGACTCCAGATGTGCTGTGACGTGGGATTCCCAGTGCTGTTTAAGTCTGGATGGCCAAACCCAATTTGGTGATGTATCCTCTGCTCTATTTCTCTTTTCTTAATGTTAGTATATTGATTGTAAGCTAGATAATTCTCTAATGAATATTTGTATAATTTATTTGCATATAATTAGTGACTTCTTTTGTGAACAAATCCTTGAACCTGAGATGAAAATGAAAACTTTCTGCAAAACACCTGGCTTGTAGATGCATCATCCTGATCTCTGCCTTCATCTTAGCCTGAGGTTCTCCCTGTTGTTATTGTTTAGTCAGTCTTAGTCTTGTCCGATTCTTTGTGACTCCATGGACTATAGCCCTCCAGTCTCCTCTGTCCATAGGATTTCCCAGGCAAGAATACTGGAGTAGGTTGCTACTTCCTTCTCTAGGGGATCTTCCTAACACAGGGATCAAACTCAGGTCTCCTGCTTAGCATGTACATTCTTTACCACTGAGCCTCCTGGAAAGCCTAATAATTAACTCCTATCCACCAAAAACACCCATATCTAGTTTTAATAGTTTACCCCTCAAATAGAAATAATATAATCAAGAGAAAAAATGATAGTTAATGAATTTATCTAAATGATTGTTAATATTATTATAGCATTGGACCATTAATTCATAATCTGATTTTGGGGGAAATATGACTGTTAATTGAAATGTCCCAGTGTCTCCAGTCAAATGTATTCTAAAAATTTGATCAATGCAAAATATGGAGGCAATATTTAAGTTCAATTAAATTCTCAACAGGTTTCCTATTTTGATGGATGTAGGCTTTTATCAGACTAATTTATTTATGTCTAAATTATGTTTATAAGACACATGCACAATTGCTGAACCGAAGATTGTTTTTAATACTGTACCAGAAAACGTAGCATCTAGCCTCATCTCTATTGGAGAAGGAAATGGCAACCCACTCCAGTGTTCTTGCCTGGAGAATCCCAGGGACGGGGGAGCCTGGCGGGCTGCCGTCTATGGGGTTGCAAAGAGTCGGACACGACTGAAGCGACTTAGCAGCAGCAGCCTCATCTCTGTACTGCCTTGTACACTGTGCATGATGTGTTCCAGCCATGGTAAATTACTCACAAATTTCCAAGTGAGTCATCCTTGGAATGTTGCCACAGATGTTCTCCTCTCACCTCCATCACCTCTCCTCCTAAAATGCAGCTCATGTATCACTAACCGTCCTTCTGTGGTCCCTCTAGAATCCCAAATTCCTCCCCTCTACTACCACCATGTGAATGAGCACATCGCATGAAGCTTTGATCAGCTGTACACTTAGCTATCCTTTGATATATAGTGGTGTTTCAACTTGGTGAAGGCTGTGAACCACACTCCCCAGAATCTCATTTCCTGAGCAGCTCAGGAAGAACTGAGGAAAGATGTGGAAAATGGGCGCCTACTATATTCCTAATGTATGCTTCACGTCTGGTGAACAGATATCTCACCTGAATCAGCACAGTAGAGTTTAAAGCTCCTCCACTAATTCTGGAGTTGAGTCAGTTCCCAGACACAGAGTCCTCTGAATGCAATGAAAGCCTGATATCCTCGAGGAAGGACTATGCCACACCACCAGAAATGAGTACTGTAGATCTTCCTCTTACTCTTCTCCAAAGGGACTTGAGCCCATTTGTCAGGATGACTATCCTTTAGAAGGGGAAATTAAGCTGCAGGAATTACTAGATGTTGGCTCTAAAGCGATACTCATTCTTGGGTCCCAGAATGGCATTATGATCCAGTAGTCAAAGTCAGAGTTTATAGAAGTGATAAATGCAGCTTTGGCTCAGCCACACCTCGCAGTGGACCTAGTGGGGCCCTAAATCTATTCTGTGGTTATTTTTCTAATTCCAAACTGCAAAGTTAGAATAAAAATACTCAGCTTTGGCAGTATTTCTATACTGGTTAAGTCATTTGTGAGACAGGAGTAAGCACTATTATACTAGGAAAAGTAAAGTTGAAAGACTTACAAAGTAATGAATGAAAAGGAATATAAACCTCTTGGATGAAATGTGGACTTTAGGGCCTTCATCAAGGACCTACAGGATGCAGTGGTGTACAGATGTGAATACTGGAAAATGATCATGGAGCATCATAAACATAATCACAGGTAACTCCAATTGCAGGTGCTTTTCCGATAGTGATCTCTTTACTGAACCAATGAACACATGCTGTGTGAGTAGGTATGTAACTATTAAAAGTGGTGAGTTATTTTATGACTATCCTTTTTAATACAGGATACCAGAACCAGTTTTCAGCTGACAGGATCAGCAAACTATATCAACTTTGCTGCTGCTGCTGCTAAGTCGCTTCAGTCATGTCCGACTCTGTGCGACCCCATAGGCAGCAGCCCAACAGGCTCCCCTGTCCCTGGGATTCTCCAGGCAAGAATACTGGAGTGGGTTGCCATTTCCTTCTCCAATGCTTGAAAGTGAAAAGTGAAAGTGAAGTCGCTCAGTCGTGTCTGACTCCTAGCGACCCCATGGAGTGCAGCCCACCAGGCTCCTCCATCCATGGGATTTTCCAGGCAAGAGTACTGGAGTGGAGTTAATCTGGTCCACAGGGAACTTAACAGCCTCTCTATCCCACAGTATATTATGCTGGCCCTCTACATCAATGATATCATGCTAATTAGACATGGTGAACAAAAGTGAACAAATGTTCTTGATACATTGAATATATATTCATGATACATCTAGATACATACATGCTAGATATAGAAAATCATCATCTAAAACACTACTTTGGTAAGAAATGTCTATGGGTCCAATGTTCTGGGGGGTTTGTTGAGATTTCTTTTCCAAAGTTAAGGCTGCTTTGAATTTGTAGTCTGACCTATTTAATAAAAAAGCTAAAAGGCTCCTGGTGTTGAATGAGGACCTGAGCAAAATAATGCTCTGCAATATATCTGGACTGCCATACAAATCAGTCTACCACTGGGGCCATATGATCCAGTAGATCTGGACATGCTTGAAGTGTTTATGGCATATGGGGATGCTGTACAGAGCCTTTGGCAGGTCTCTACAGGATCACATTGCACACTTTTAGGATGCTGAGCAAAGCTCTGTCATCTTCCACAGATGTGTTCTCTTTTGATAGCTTCTGGCTTGCTACTGCACCCGAGCAGACAGACCATCTGACTATGAGGCCCCAAGTAATCATTAAACCTGATCTGCCCTTCAAGAACTGGGCAATGTCTAAGCCACTAGGCAAAAAAGCTGAGCGTGCACAGTAGCACTCTATCATCAAGTTGACACTTTATATATAACGTTTGCCTCAGTAGGGCCTGAAAGTAAAAGTAAAACAGAATGAACCTCAGACTTGCATGTCTCCTTCTCCTGCTGCACTACCTTCTCTCCGAACTCAAACAGGACCATGCGGCCACTGCCTCATGACTCACTGATGGAGGAAGAAGAGATTCGAGTGCTTTTTACAGTTGAGTCTATACAATATCTGGCACCACCTGAAAGGAGGTGGCTACAGCACTGCATCCCCACCCCTGGGCCCTCTTCAGGAGCTGCACTCTTCAGGGACTATGAAGGAGTGTGATGAATGGAAACCCTTCCAGCTGGGCAGAACTTCAAGCGATGCCCCAGTCGTTCATTTTTCCTGAAGGGGGAGATTTTCAGCTGTAAATATTCACACTGACTCACAAGCAGTGGCTAATTGGTTGGCTAGTTGGTGAGGAAATTTAAAGGAACAGAACTGGAAAATGAGTCATAAAGAGGTCCCTGGCTAGACCTCTCTGAGTTTTACAGTCTGAAGATATATTTTTGTCCCATTGTAAATGCTATGAAAGATATGAAGAAGGTAGGAGGGAAGTATGTATAAGGATTTAGATCAGTAGTTCTTAGGATTTGGGGCCAGGGTGGGGACAGTTACAGATCCTTTTAAAAACTTAAAGTTATATAGAAATTCTCTCCAGAAAACACACAAACCATATGTACTATATAACTTCTGGAGGCTCTGGAGGCTCATGAATCTTTTAACCTAAACCATATCTACAAACCTCTATGACCAGAGGTCAAAAAAACCTCTTTTATACAGTACAAATCTGTGAACAAGTGGACATCAACTAATTACAAGATTTCAAAGGGAAGTGAGAATTCTTTGAAGCCTAGCTCCCAAGTAAGCATTACAGTTAACTGCATACTTTAAAAATCAGAATCTATCCTGTCTTTTCTCCACTCAGTCTATTTTCTCTTTGCCTTTTTCACTCTCTTTAACTAAGAACCAAAAAAATTTTAAATGATCTTAAAGACCTAACTTGCAAAAAAAAAAATAATAAATAAATAAATAATTGTCTTAATAAATTAATAATCAAAACTAAAAAAAAAAAAAGATCAAATAATCTCACTTCTCTTGCCCTGGATTTTATTGAAGAAACAGACCCAAAAGATAAAGTGAATTACAAGATGATATGATAGAAAATCAGACAAAAAGATTATAAGTAATAAGTACAGTGTACATACTTTCTTTGGGCCAGACACTGTTCTAAATGTGTTATGTGCTTTAAATCATTTAATTCTCACACAATCCTAATATTGTCATCTCCAAGGAAACTGAGGCTTGAGAAATAAATAAGTTGTCACAAGTCACATGGGTGGTATGTGATGAAAGTTCTTGATACAGAGTCTGACATGGACAGGAATTAAGTGAATTATTAACAACTGTTTCTTTTCCTTGTTCTTTCTCAACAGAAATACTTGATGATGGTGGACTAGAACTAAATTTTGCTAACTCTAGAGCCTTGTCCACCCACACTCACCCTTGTCTTCCATGTCTTCTCTCCTGTCCCCGAACCTGACCCTAATTAGAAAATAGAGCATCTATATTTGACTAAGGAGAAGGCAATGGCACCCCACTCCAGTACTCTTGCCTGGAAAATCCCATGGATGCAATTCAATTCTTTTTCTTTTGTCTTAACATAAATTTCCCTTGAGTTCAACCCTACAAGAAGTTTACCTGAAATAAGCTCCTTCTCACATCTTTGTATTTTTATTATTAATATTTCTCTGAATTTCCGTTAATATAACAGTTCTTCTATCTTACTAGTTAAAATAATTTCCTAAGTGTTTCAATGATTGTAAGTATTACTTGATGTATTTAAAATTATGTTTATTAATATAAATCTTGAAATTATTTTAGTCTATTTTTCTTTATTTTTTTTTCTCAGTATATACTTCTTTTTACTGAGATTCAGCCATCTGACGTACTTATGCAACTTGAAAGCCTCTGAGATTTTATTTGGTTCTTCATTAGAAAAAACATAATCAAAGGTAGTGTCTGATCAAGAATCACTAAGACATCACACACCTGCTGTATTAAGATTCAAGCTAGAAACTATAAACTAAGAGATATTATTTATATGATTTTTTAAAAGTTGATTGTTGATCCACTTTTTCATCACAGGATATTTTATAAAATGACACAACAGCCTCTATTGTAAATTCTTCTAAGTTTCCAAATTATATCCCCAGTGTTGCACTAATTGGAGCATGGAGGTTTAGTCATGCTTTCTCCTGCACAGAGATTGTGACTATCCATTAATGCTTTTAAGCCAACTTTATTTATTTTTATTTTATTTTTTAACTTTACAATATTGTATTGGTTTTGCCATATATCAACATGAATTTGCCACAGGTATACATGTGTTCCCCATCATGAACCCTCCTCCCTCCTCCCTCCCTGTACCATCCCTCTGGGTCATCCCAGTGCACCAGCCCCAAGCATCGAGTATCGTGCATCGAACCTGGACTGGTGACTCGTTTTAAATATGATATTATACATGTTTCAATGCCATTCTCCCAAATCATCCCACCCTCTCCCTCTCCCACAGAGTCCAAAAGACTGTTCTATACATCAGTATCTCTTTTGCTGTCTTGTATACAGGGTTATTTTTACCATCCTTCTAAATTCCATATATATGCATTAGTATACTGTATTGGTGTTTTTCTTTCCAACTTTAGAATTATGCATTTAGGCTTAACAAGTTTCTTGAGGGATTCATGTGTAACACAGCCAGGGCAAAGCAGTCACCAAAATCGTGACTTGACACTTTTTAGAATGAGAAATAAAATGATAAAGCTTGAAAAATGTTATCCTTCTTTTTTTGTATTTTTTTTTTGGTTCCATTTTGAAAATTTGTTGCTAAATCCTTGCTACAGATATCAAGCAACTCCTGAGGAAATTATTATTACTGGTAGCATTTTAGTTTGCTCTTTATTTTAAAAGGGCTTCCCTGATAGCCCAGTTGGTAAAGAATCTGCTGTCAATGCAGGAGACCCCTGTTCAATTCCTAGGTCGGGAAGATCTGCTGGAGAAGGGATAAGCTACCCACTCCAGTATTCTTGGGCTTCCCTTGTGGCTCAGCTGGTAAAGAATCTGCCCGCAATGAGGCGGACCTGGGTTTAATACCTAGGTGGGGAAGATCCCCTGGAGAAGAGAAAGGATACCCATTCCAGTATTGTGGCCTAGAGAATTCCATGGACTGTAAGGGTCGCAAAGAGTTGGACACGACTGAGCAACTTTCACTTACTTACTTATTTTAAAAGAATGCAAGTATGTTAAATCCTGGGCTTCCCAGGTGGCTCAGTGGTAAAGAATCTGCTTGCTAAATGCAGGAGATGCAAGTTCCAGCCCTGGATTGGGGGGATCCTTTGGAGGAAGAAATGGCAACCCACTTCAGTATTCTTGCCTGGAGAATCCTATGGACAGAGGAGCCTGGGGTGCTGCATTCCATGGGGGTCGCAAAAGAGTCAGACACTACCTAGCGACTAAACACCAAAAAACAAATGTTAAATACTGCAAAGGATACTCCTTTGAGAATATGCCTCACTCAATAAAATTTATAAGTGTTTAGGAAAATAAAAGTATCTTCAAAAAGTATCAAGGTGTCCAAACTAACTTATAAGCACCAGGGCAAGACACCGGGGGACTTGATCCCTCTGTCTTAAAGCCTAGGAAAGTGCCTGGTACCTAAAAATAATGGTAACTTTGGAACATTTATGGTGTAACAGGCACAGGTGTTACGGTTCAACATAGGAATAATCCTTATCCCCTGCCAGCAAACCACTGCCCTGGATTTCTGGATGAGAACCGACGGTAGCAGTTCAGTTCAGTCACTCAGTCATGTCTGACTCTTTGCAACCCCATGGGCACCGCAAGTCTGGACAGGTCCCGGGTCTCCAGGAGCATCCCAGCTCCGCGTTCTCACTTGGGGGCCACAGCGCCTTCACTGCTAGATCCACATGCGCATCCAGCCCTGGCCGGATGCAAGGCAGCTCAGTGTCGGCTGGACCATTGGTCTACGCCGCTCACTCATCCTTCCTCCTGCTGGGCTGGGCACGCACGGGTCGGTTAGGATCCTGGCCCTGCAGCTTTCCCTTCTGTAGCTGGACCTTGGTGGCGCCATGGGGTTTGCACAGTGGAGAGCTCCACAGCTCACTGTGGGCGCATCCTCCATCTGTTGGTTTTGGAACACTTTTCAAGAAGAGGGTAGAGGGCACATCGGGGTGTAGAGTCAGGAGAGGGTGCCCTGACTTGGCTTCGGAGGCTCAGGAGTGTTGGAAGGGCGGATCTGGTGGGACGCAGGGTCCTGCTCTGCTGTTTCTCCATGGGACCGTGCCCTGCTGGTGACAGAGAGCTGCACCTGAGAAACGTGGGGTGCAGTGCCTGCAACATAAGGTGGTGGGGAGACTGAGGGACTCACTCTCTGAAGCACCTGTGGCTGGGTGGGGCTCCAGAAAGTGGTGTACATTGGTACTGTCTTAAGACTGTGTCATCATTACGTTTTCACAATACACGGTGATCCCCGTGTTTTGCCTTTTATGTACTATTTTTGGAGGAGTTAGAGTGTCATGCATGCATTTAACAAGTATGTATTAACATTTAAGAGATGGCTATGGCTACCCACTCCAGTATTCTTGCCGCGGGAATCCCCGTGGACAGAGGAGCCTGAAGGACCACAGTCCCAGAAGACTGAGCGCTAAGCACAATGACATTTCATATTATTCATTCATTTAACAAATTTGTACCTGAGTGTAAAGTAGCATTAGTAAGGTTCTAGCCCACTGGGGATGATTGGAGTGGGATTTAAGACTATGAACTTAAGTTTATGACCAAAGGAGTTAATGGAAAAATTTCCTGAAGGGGAGAGAGCATGGTAGTAAATCCAGGCTCCTAAGTAGATGTTCACATGCCTTCAGTGACACAGTGTCCCCACTACTGCTCTTGGCCACTCAAGCCTCTGCAGAAGTTACTGCCCAGGGGTGGATAAGATCTATATAGCAGTTTAGTGCTCTAAATTGACCCATTTGTCTTCAGACTTTCACATTATACTGTTTTAGACAGTTCAGGCTCCAATAACTGACAGGGTTTTTTTACCATGAGGTGCCATGTGGGCCACAAAATTAGCATCCTTGGTACTTTAAAACTTATCCCACAAATACTCCTACAACACAGAAGGCAAGAAGAGTGTCTCAAAGGAGGAGAATGGTCAACTGAGTTGAATGCTGCTAAGTCGCTTCAGTCGTGTCCGACTCTGTGCAACCCCATAGATGGCAGCCCACCAGGCTCCACTGTCCCTGGGATTCTCCAGGCAAGAATACTGGAGTGGGTTGCCATTTCCTTCTCCAATGCATGAAAGTGAAAGTGAAGTCGCTCAGTTGTGTCCGACTCTTAGCAACCCCATGGACTAGAGCCTACCAGGCTCCTCCGTCCATGGGATTTTCCAGGCAAGAGTACTGGAGCGGGGTGCCATGTCTCAAAGGAGGAGAATGGTCAACTGAGTTGAATGGTGTCAAGAAATTGGATTTAGCAACTGGTGACCTTGGGGAGGCCAGTGTTTTGTAAGGGGCTACCAGAGTCCATGGAAGGTGGGGAGGGGTGGGGTGCACTTCACCTTGTCTTATGATTTAAATAAGTTAGGACATGTAGGCCACTTAGAAAAGGACCAGGCACATAGTAAGCCTTCAGTGTGCTGTAGGAAATAGACAGGCCCCAGGCTGAGCATCTGGAAATTGTCCCCTGTGGATGGATGCTCCAAGATAAAGACAATGTAGGAATTTAATACAAGAGAATGAACTCTACTCAGATAAAAGATGAAGACCACATATTTCTCATTCTTGAGGTCTAGGGGAACTTCCCGAGTGCACAAGTACAGAAAGACTCCTTGGAGGTCAAAAAGGAGTGATGCCAGTCTACCCACATGCCTGTTTGCTAGAATCCATCTTGGCTAAGAGATGCAACACACATGGGGGGGGGACCTTGAGATGTACTAACTTCAGACTCAGAACCAGGCAAAGCAAGATGATTGGCCAATAGAAACCTGGAAGATATGTCCCATAGAAGTGATTCAAACTGCCATAGGTGTGTGGCTCATTCTCTGAGCCTGGCTCTGTGTGTGTGTCTGTGTGTCTGTTTGTATCCACATGTACTCCTTTTCCTCCTAATAAATACTACTTGTTTCACTACTTTCTCTTTTCAAGAATTTATTTCTACAAAGCTGATGGGCCAGGGCCTTATCACTGATCACTGTCCCTGGTTGCCTAGTGGTTAGCATGCATCTCCCTCACTGCTTCTGCCTGATTTCAGTCTCTGGCTAGGGAGCTGAAATCCTACTTGCAGCCGCTGCAGGCCAGGGTCATCTGAAATCAAATGTGTCTATTAATAATAATAGCAAAATATACATAGCACATATTACGTGTTAGCATGATTTAACTAACTTAATCCTTACACCATTAGTAATCAGTATTATTCCCATTTACAGAAGAAACATATGTACAAAAAGTCTTGAAGCTGTATCTGGCTTCTGCACCCTGACACCAAGTTAAATCTCAGAGATGGAGTTTTGGGTGAAGGAAAAAAGAATAGCTTTATTGCTTTGCCAGGCAAACAGGGCCACAATTGACTAACGCCCTCAAAACTGTGTGTCTCAAAAAATTTACAGGGAGATAAGGTCTTTTTTGCTGAAAGATATGAAAGACTTTTTTTTTAAATCTAAGACAATTTTTAAACATTTCTTAGAAAATGTATTTTTGTGGAAGGGGGTAAGTAAACACTTAACAAAAAAGAAACACTCCTGATTTGATATTGCATATCTTCATCTGCCATCTCCTCCCTTCCTGTGCCCATGACCCTGACCCTCCTCAAACCACCTGTTGCTTGTAGGCCCCCTGAGCAGAAAGGTAACCCCCATAATCTCCATCAACCCTGCCCTTGACCCTTGGAGTGACCTCTATTCTCCTCCATAAGGACTTTTGATATAAGAGATGCTGTATACCTGGGTGCATGGGAAGAAATTGTAGACTTAAAAAATATTCATGACCTAAAAGTTGAGAGTTATATTTTATTTGGTGGGAGGTTTTAGGACTGGACTTCCCTGGTGGCTCAGATGGTAAAGTATCTGCCTATGATGCGGGAGACCCTGGTTCGATCCCTGGGTCGGGAAGATCCCCTGGAGAAGGAAATGGCAACCCACTCCAGTACTCTTGCCTGGAAAATCCCATGGATGGAGGAGCGTTGTAGGCTACAGTCCATGGGGTCACAAAGAGTCGGACATGACTGAGTGACTTCACTTTCACTTTTAGGACTGCAAGCCTGGGAGACAATGTCTCAGTTGCCCCTGAGAGAACTGCTCTGAGGAGGGGAGGGGAGGAGCCAGGTTATATAGAAGTTTTGCAGCAAAGGGCCGACAGTATGAACATCAACAGATTATTGTTAATGAAGGAAAACCAGATCTCCCAAGTTAAGGAATTTAGCACTTTTCTATGTAGGGGAAGATGCAAGAGTCTGGGCTTGCTGAAATAAATGCACCTTTGATATCAAAGGTGTCTGGGGCCAGTATCCTATTTTCTAATCCTGATCTTTCTTTCCTCAGGGCTCACAATAGGGAGTGGTTGCAGCCTGATGGCTGCTGCATGGCAGGTGTTCTTTCCTTCCTGAGTGTTTTCAGGGCTCACCAGGTCATTCCTGACTGTGGCTGCAATAGCCGATGACTATGACATCCTTGTTTGCTAGTATGGCAGGAAACAATCTATTTCTTAGAATTGAAGGCAAAAGCAATCATCATTTGAAATTGAAAATACCCATGTAAATAGTAATTAAGCACTTAGTTTTTGTGTAACTTCCTGCGGCCATCTCAACAGCATCATATTTGAAGAAAATCTTGTAAGAGAGCTGGCCTAAGGCTCACTGACTCTGAAAGGGATGAACTTCCCTAATTCATGGGTCTGGTGAGAGCACAGTGGCTGATAGCAGACAGCAAAAATGTTGATTCCATCTTTCTGTGTCTCAGCTTAAAGGTTTGGCTTGTTTGTGTCTTTTACATTTTGAAACAATATCAGCTGCACGTTGTCACTTTTGGTGTGGATTTGGAAAGTACAAATTTTAGTTCAAATGTGAAATGTTTTTCTAAATTTGAAAAATAACTTTAAACTGGAACTTATTTTTCCTTTCTGTTATTGTCAGCAGTAATGAATAAATCCAGAAAATATGATGATCACGTTCTTACATGGTTATTACTGACAGGTCCCAAGTACTGCACGACTATACTTTTGTTGTATCTTAAAGGGGGTGTTTAGTCACATAGTCTGGGGACCAAATACTCTAGATTTTGGACTAAGAATTTGGGAAGAGGCGGTAGTAGCAAATGAGACTGAGAAGAATGACCCATTAGGAAACTCAAGAATAGATACACTGGAGAACCATAAAGCATTTCTAGGAGAAAATATGAGGCATCTGGGTCCGTCACTGTTTTAGGTGAAACAAGAAGCAAATCTACAGGATTTAATAACATTCAGGTCATGTGACCAACAAGCAATTATAGTGGAGCAGTGGGCATGGAAGCCTGACTGGAGTCGTTGCATAAAAGCTGCCAGGGAAGAATGGGAGTCCCTGGTTATTAACAAACAATCAACTTGAATGCCTGAATTCAAGACACTGAAAGAAAATCAACAGGATCTTTAAATTTAGACAGTGTGATAAAAAGAACAGTGAAATAAAGTAGAAGGAAAAAAAAATGAGGAAAAGGTAGGCAGAATAGGAGAACATTTAAGTTAATCAGTAAAACCCAAAATCTATGTTCTTTGAAATGATGGATAAAGACAAGGAAGGGAAAGAGGAGAAATGACCATCGAGGTTGGAAATGTTGTTGAATGGAGACCTCGCCGCTCATCGATTACAAAAACAATGACATAGTCACACACGTTGGTAGCAGAGGAAAAGACACCTTTAATCAGAATGCTGGCAATCTGGGGAGACGGGAGGCTCCAGGTCCCTTAAAAACCACCTGTGGAGAGTCTGCTCTGTCAAGACACTTTTAAGGGGAAGGAGAGAAATAATCCTAGTTAATCACTGAAATAAGGGGTCAGTTTCCTCCTAACCCTCTCACTGTGTGAGTGCTTGTGTAAAGGCTTATTGACCTCTCATGATCTTCCTCTAGATAATATCTTGTTCACACAGTTTTCTTTTTTTTAATTTAAACTTTAAATTTTGTTTTGGGGTATAACTGATTAACAGTGTTATGATAGTTTCACGTGAACAGCTAAGGCGTGCAGCCACACATATACATGTATCCATTCTCCCCCAGACTCCCCTCCCATCCAGGCTGCCACATAACACTGAGCAGAGTTCCCTGTGCTGTACAGTAGGTCCTTGTTGGTTATCCATTTTAAATGTAGCAGTGTGTCCATGTCCATCCCAAACTCCCTAACTGTCCCTTCCCTCCATCCTTTCCCCCAGTAACCATAAGTTTGTTCTCTAAGTCTGAGTCTGTTTGTATCATTTCTTCTTAGATTCCATATAAGAAGGATGTCATGATATTTCTCTTTCTCTGACTCAATTCACTTAGTATGACAATATCTATAGCAGTTACACTTATAAAAGTCTCACTGAAATGCTGTCTCCCGGGCTGCATTTTGCCCCAAATAAAACTTAACTTGCAACTCTCACATTATGCATTGTTTTAGAAGTCTACATCTGTAACTGCTGGATGGGGTTTTGCAAGCCTTTGTTGGGAAGATGTTGGAAAAGACCATCTTCATGTTTGAGGCATAACCCCAACCCTCTGCTACTTTTATTTAAAATGCAAAGCCAAAGCCAGAAAAAAAAAATGCACATTCACACACATTTTGCCTAAAATCCCAGATCCTCTGTTAAACAATTATCTTTAATTATCTCACCTACCCTTCACAACCACCCTCTGATGTGTCTGTTATGAAAACTCTTGAGATTTGGTATTTCTCTGTCACTATTAGACTGGTCACACAGCAGTCATTCAAAGGCATCTCCTTCTTATTAGCTTTTTCTTTCACTGTTCACACTTGCTTTCCATGGATGTTAGAGTTGCCTGCTGATACATCTGTTATGGATGTGTCTTAGAAACTGTAAAGGTGAAACAGAGATGTGCTTGAGAGAGATTTTGGTTTGGGAGAATAGGATTTTGATGAGATTCGTATTTATTCCCATCACGCTCAGGGTAGATGGATAGAAGGAGTTTGTCCACTGAGGTTGCGGAATCTATGGAGGACTTGGCAGTGGGAGGGAGGAAGCCCGGGTAAGCATAGCTTTCCAGGTTTTTCTACTAAATGAGATGCCTAAAGAAGGCTTCCTTCCTGGGAAGTACCCTGCCTTGTGATGCTGACACTTTACAAAGGATTAGATCCAGGCGTCAGAGTCAGGATTCCGTTTCCGTGTGGATTGCCTCCTGCACGTAGGAAGCACTTTCTTTTATTTTTTTTTTTTTTTTTTTTTTTTTTTAATTTTATTTTATTTTTAAACTTTACATAACTGTATTAGATTTGCCAAATATCAAAATGAATCCGCCACAGGTTTACATGTGTTCCCCATCCTGAACCCTCCTCCCTCCTCCCTCCCCATTCCATCCCTCTGGGTCGTCCCAGTGCACCAGCCCCAAGCATCCAGTATCGTGCATCGAACCTGGACTGGCAACTCATTTCATACATGATATTTTACATGTTTCAATGCCATTCTCCCAAATCTTCCCCCCCTCTCCCTCTCCCACAGAGTCCATAAGACTGTTCTATACATCAGTGTCTCTTTTGCTGTCTCGTACACAGGGTTATTGTTACCATCTTTCTAAATTCATTGGTGGGAATGCAAACTAGTACAGCCACTATGGAGAACAGTGTGGAGATTCCTTAAAAAACTGGAAATAGACATGCCTTATGATCCAGCAATCCCACTGCTGGGCATACACACTGAAAAAACCAGAAGGGAAAGAGACACGAGTACCCCAATGTTCATCGCAGCACTTTCTTTTAAAAGAGTTCCTTAAGACCTACAATTTTCTTTAACTTCCTTTACTTTCTGCCAGTTACTGTCTCAATCAGTTTTGTGGCATCACATTTTGCTGTTGCTGTTATCTAAAAATTTTTTAGAAATATTTCTTTTTCATCGTCTTTGTGTTTTGGGGGGATTTAAAAAAATTACCATAATCATCATATTTTAAAATGACCATATAATTAACATATAACTCTCACACCTTATAAAAAATAGTGTCTTCTTTTGTTCAGTCTTCATGTGTGTGTGCTAAGTTGCTTCAGTTGTGTCCGACTTTTTGCAACCCTATGGTTTACAGGCTGCCAGGCTCCCCTGTCCATGTGATTCTTCAGGCAACAATATTGGAGAGGGTAGCCATGCCTTCCTCCGGGGGATCTTCCCAACCCAGGGACTGAACCTGTGACTTATGTCTCCTGCATTGGCAGGTGGGTTCTTTATCCCTAGTGCCATCTGGGAAGCCACCATGCTGCATGGTTGCCATGCTATTGTCTTTGCTGATTTTATAGATTTTGAGTAAATGATAAATTCATTTGGTGAACAGAAGTATATTTACACACAGAATCTTCTTATAAAGTAAATTTCATTCAGATCAGATCAGTCGCTCAGTCGTGTCTGACTCTTTGCGACCCCATGAATCGCAAAATGCCAGGCCTCCCTGTCCATCTCCAACTCCCGGAGTTCACTCAGACTCACGTCCATCGAGTCAGTGATGCCATCCAGTCATCTCATACTCTGTCGTCCCCTTCTCCTCTTGCCCCCAATCCCTCCCAGCATCAGAGTCTTTTCCAATGAGTCAACTCTTCGCATGAGGTGGCCAAAATACTGGAGTTTCAGCCTTAGCATCATTCCGTCCAAAGAAATCCCAGGGCTGATCTCCTTCAGAATGGACTGGCCGGATCTCCTTGCAGTCCAAGGGACTCTCAAGAGTCTTCTCCAACACCACAGTTCAAAAGCATCAATTCTTCGGCGCTCAGCCTTCTTCACAGTCCAACTCTCACATCCATACATGACCACAGGAAAAACCATAGCCTGGACTGGACGAACCTTTGTTGGCAAAGTAATGTCTCTGCTTTTGAATATGCTATCTAGGTTGGTCATAACTTTCCTTCCAAGGAGTAAGCGTCTTTTAATTTCATGGCTGCAGTCACCATCTGCAGTGATTTTGGAGCCCAGAAAAATAAAGTCTGACGTTGTTTCCACTGTTTCCCCATCTATTTCCCATGAAGTGATGGGACCGGATGCCATAATCTTCATTTTCTGAATGTTGAGCTTTAAGCCAACTTTTAACTCTCCACTTTCACTTTCATCAAGAGGCTTTTTAGTTTCCTCTTCACTTTCTGCCATAAAGGTGGTGTCATCTGCATATCTGAGGTTATTGATATTTCTCCCGGCAATCTTGATTCCAGCTTGTGTTTCTTCCAGTCCAGCGTTTCTCATGATGTACTCTGCATAGAAGTTAAATAAGCAGGGTGACAATATACAGCCTTGACGGACTCCTTTTCCTATTTGGAACCAGTCTGTTGTTTCATGTCCAGTTCTAGCTGTTGCTTCCTGACCTGCATACAAATTTCTCAAGAGGCAGATCAAGTGGTCTGGTATGCCCATCTCTTTCAGAATTTTCCACAGTTTATTGTGATCCACACAGTCAAAGGCTTTGGCATAGTCAATAAAGCAGAAATAGATGCTTTTCTGGAACTCTCTTGCTTTTTCCATGATCCAGTGAATGTTGGCAATTTGATCTCTGGTTTCTCTGTCTTTTCTAAAACCAGCTTGAACATCAGGAAGTTCACGGTTCACATATTGTTGAAGCCTGGCTTGGAGAATTTTGAGCATTACTTTACTAGCATGTGAGATGAGTGCAATTGTGTGGTAATTTGAGCATTCTTTGGCATTGCCTTTCTTTGGGATTGGAATGAAAACTGACCTTTTCCAGTCCTGTGGCCACTGCTGAGTTTTCCAAATTTGCTGGCATATTGAGTGCAGCACTTTCAGAGCATCATCTTTCAGGATTTGGAATAGCTCAACTGGAATTCCATCACCTCCACTAGCTTTGTTCATAGTGATGCTTTCTAAGGCCCACTTGACTTCACATTCCAGGATGTCTGGCTCTAGGTGAGTGATCACACCATCGTGATTATCTGGGTCATGAAGATCTTTTTTGTACAGTTCTTCTGTGTATTCCTGCCATGTCTTCTTAATATCTTCTGCTTCTGTTAAGTCCATAGCATTTCTGTCCTTTATGGAGCCCATCTTTGCATGAAATGTTCCTTTGGCATCTCTGATTTTCTTGAAGAGGTCTCTAGTCTTTCCCATTCTGTTGTTTTCCTCTATTTATTTGCATTGATCGCTGAAGAAGGCTTTCTTATCTCTTCTTGCTATTCTTTGGAACTCTGCATTCAGATGTTTATATCTTTCCTTTTCTCCTTTGCTTTTCACTTCTCTTCTTTTCACAGCTACTTGTTAGGCCTCCCCAGACAGCCATTTTGCTTTTTTGCATTTCTTTTCCATGGGGATGGCCTTGATCCCTGTCTCCTGTACAATGTCATGAACCTCATTCCATAGTTCATCAGCCACTCTATCTATCAGATCTAGGCCCTTAAATCTATTTCTCACTTCCACTGTATAATCATAAGGGATTTGATTTAGGTCATACCTGAATGGTCTAATGGTTTTCCCTACTTTCTTCAATTTAAGTCTGAATTTGGCAATAAGGAGTTCATGGTCTGAGCCACAGTCAGCTCCTGGTCTTGTTTTTGCTGACTGTATAGAGCTTCTCAATCTTTGGCTGCAAAGAACATAATCAATCTGATTTTGATGTTGACCATCTGGTGATGTCCATGTGTAGAGTCTTCTCTTGTGTTGTTGGAAGAGGGTGTTATGACCAGTGCATTTTCTTGGCAAAATTCTATTAGTCTTTGCCCTGCTTCATTCCGTATTCCAAGGCCAAATTTGCCTGTTACTCCAGGTGTTTCTTGACTTCCTACTTTTGCATTCCAGTCACCTATAATGAAAAGCACATCTTTTTTGGTTGTTAGTTCTAAAAGGTCTTGTAAATTTCTATATATTATAGTTAAAATAGAGATTCAATGTCACTGCCTTTACCTGATCAGCCTTGATATTTCATGGTAATGCAAGTAATAGACATTAAGTTTAAGATAATGATTAAGTTTAAGGTTTTGATAAGTTTGTAAAGGTTTAGTTTAGCTTCACATAGTGTTAAAAGAGAGCATGGCCCTTGGAGTCGCATGATCTGTATTCAAAATGCTTGAGCCTTCTGCAACACTGGCTGAGCATTTTTTTATTCTTCAGGTTTCAGTTTTCTGTTTTGTGAAATAAATCTCTAGCTGCTCTTCCCATACCACTAACTCACTGGCCAGCTTGCCCTCAAGATAATGCTGCTGTCTGCTAAATCACACCTGCCTCCTTCCAAAAGTCATTTGAGAACATCATTGAAGGGTCCATGAGAAACCTGTAATGTGGATTGTCTTCAGGAAGAGAGACAGCAAGGCTGAAAAACGAGTGTAGAAATGAAATTTTTAAAATTATATATGTATATAACTGAGTCATTTTGCTGTATAGCAGAGATTGGTACAATATTATAAATTAACTATACCTCAATAAAGTTTTTTTAGAAAATTAAAATGAGTAACATATCAAAAAGAGAAATGAATTTTTTTTTAGTGTACCCTATGCACCTTATCAGAGAAGGCAATGACACCCCACTCCAGTACTCTTGCCTGGAAAATCCCATGGACAGAGGAGCCTGTTGGCTACAGTCCACGGGGTCTCTAGGAGTCGGACATGACTGAATGACTTCACTTTCACTTTTCACTTTCATGCATTAGAGAAAGAAATGGCAACCCACTCCAGTATTCTTGCCTGGAGAATCCCAGGGATTGGGGAGCCTGGTGGACTGCCATCTATGGTGTCATACAGAGTCAGACATGACTGAAGCGACTTAGCAGCAGCAGCAGCAGCATCCACCTTATGCATTTTGTTAATATAGACTTACTACCTATTATGACAAGGAAATAATTAAAAAGAAAAATTATAAATAGGGGAAGTGACCTGTGGGTGGAAAATGCACCCTGCTCTGTTTTTTTACAGTGACTCAAAACGACACTTCACCAGAGCTGTAAGGGTAGGGAAAAGTATCAGAATTTTCTTCTGTCTTTATTATTCTACCAGTAGGAATAAGGGCTAATGAGCAAGAAAATAGCCAGCAGGGAGACTGAAAAAGACAAATAACATGTATTAAGCCCTTCAGGATTGGAATTCTACATTTATTCAGTATTTGTTTGGTGTACATACTTCAGTGAGAACACTGAGAAGTGCAGAGTTGAAACTTGAGATCCTGACATTCTCAGCACACTCACCTAAGGAAGATATTCCACAAAATATTTACACCCATACATGTGTGCTTGCTCAGTTGCTCGGTCATGCCTGATTCTTTTCTGATAGTGGGATTTTCCAGGCCAGAATACTAGAGTGGGTTGCCATTTCCTACTCCAGAGGATCCTCCTAACCCAGGAATCGAAACCGTGTCTCTTGTGTCTCCTGCATTGACAGGTGGATTCTTTACCACTAGTGCCACCTGGGAACTCCCGTTTATACCCATGAATGTTACCATATGTCCCAAGCATTAACTAAGCAGTTACTATATGCCAGGCATGATCCTACCCTCTGTAGGTAAAGACATTTTCTTATTTATTTTTACAAGGATATAAGGCAAAAGATGATTGACCTTGTTTCCAGTCCCTGGGAAACAGAATTCAATTCAACACTATTTTTTAAAATTGCTTTGAGTAAATAAAAATATTTTAAAGCATCTTATGCATTTTTGACAGATAATCATGAGTTTTTTCAAAGTATTTTGGAGGAAAGGTATGTTTGAACATCTGTTCAGTGATATTAAGAGATTGTAATGTAGAGCAGGGGTCGCCAACCTCCAGGATCTAAGGCCTGATTATCTGCAGTGGAACTGATGTAATAATAATAATAAAGTACACAAGAAAAGTAATGGGCTTGAATCAGCCCCAAACCACCCAACACCCCCTTCCACTGAAAAAAGTGTCTTTCACTAAACTGGTGCCAAGCTGGGTTTAGAAAAGGAAGAGGAACTAGAGATCAAATTGCCAGCATTCGCTGGATTATAGAGAAAGCAGGTGAATTTCAGAAAAACATCTATCTTTGTTTCAACGACTACTCTAAAGCCTTTGACTGTGTGGATCATGACAAACTTTGGAAAGGTCTTAGAGAGATGGGAATACCAGACGATCTTACATGTCTCCTGAGAAACCTGTATGTGGGTCAAGAAGCAAGAGTTAGAACCCTGGATGGAACAACTGATTGGTTCAAGATTGAGAAAGGAGTAGGACAGGGCTATCTGCTGTCACCCTGTTTGTTTGATCCATATGCTGAGCACATCATGAGAAATGTTGGGCTGGATGAGTTACAAGCTGAAGTCAATATAGGTGGGAGAAACATCAACAACCTCAGATATGTGGATGACACCACTCTAAAGGCTAAGGAGGAGCGTGAAAGCGATATCTTAAGACTAAATATTAAAAAAAAAAAATAAGATCATGGTATCTAGCCCCATTATTGCATGTCAAATAGAAGGGGGAAAGGTGGAAATAGTGACAAATTTCCTCTTCTTGGGCTGCAAAATCATTGCAGATGGTGACTGCAGCCATGAATCAGAAGATGACTGCTTCTTGGCAGGAAAGCGATGACAAACCTAGACAATGTGTTGCAAAGCAGAGACATTACTCTGCGAACCAAGGTCTGTACAGTTATGGCTTCCCAGTGGTCACATACATTTGTGAGAGATGGACCTTAAAGAAGGTGGAATGCCAAAGAATCAGTTCCTTCGAACTGCAGTGCTGGAGAAGACTCCTGAAAGTCCCTTGGACAGCAAGGAGATCAAACCAGTCTATCTTAAGGGAGATCAACCCTGAATATTCATTGGAAGAACTAATGCTGAAGTTGAAGCTCCAGTATTTTGATGATCTGATGAGAACAGATGATTCATTGGAAAAGTCCTCGATGCTGGGAAAGATCGAGGGCAGAAGAAGAAGACTACACCAGAGGATATGGCTGGACAGCATCACTGATGCAATGGACATGAACTTGAGTAAACTCTGGGAGATGGTGAGGGGCAGAGACGCCTGGTGTGCTGCAGTGCATGGGGTCGCAAAGAGTCAGACATGACTGGGCAACTGAACAATAACAAAACTGGCCCTTGGTGCCAAAAAGATTGGGGATCACTGGTAAAGTGTGAATGGTATCTATTCTGGCCCTTGCTTATTCTGGTGCATAGACTTGGGAACATTTTGTTAAGGGTGGTTAATCTATACTGATACTTCTCAGAGAGGTGAATGTATGAGAATATTTTAAAATGTACTTTAATTTTGGAAAATATCTTTTACTATATATTGTTTAAAATGTTTGTGTAAACATAAACTGTACAAAAGATACAATCCATGAATTATATATTTTAAGGATGTTTCTTAACTACCAGCACTGAGATTCAAAATTGAAAAAGAAAAAACAACTCATTATAACATAACTTGAACTTTAAGATCCCTACCCAGACCCTATGCAACTATGCAACCTATGCAACCCTATGCAATAAGCCTCCCACTTATTTCTGAAAGTCCCCCCATTTAGAGGAAAGAAAAAAGTATTGGCATTTAGTTCAGGAGCAGACAAGACAAAGTGAAGCAGATCATTTCGCTCTTTAATGATGGAGGATCGTGGATTTACATTTTCGATACAATTTCCAAGAGAATGATTTAAATACAAGTTTTTTACTGTGAAAATCTTAATGAATTCTTCCTCTTCTTTTTGACCTTGACTGATGTCCCTGCCCAGCTGGAGACTCTCAATTTAATGAGGGGAGTCTCAATTTCTGAGCAGCAGGCTCTGCTTTGAAACAGCCCTGTTCTCTTCTGAAAGCTCAAAGCTGCCTTTACGCAAGGACTACCGATTAAGAAATTATTCCTTCATATGAAGAAAAGAAAAAAAAAAAAAAAAAACAGTTCCATAAGGGGCTTAGCACTGAGGACATTTGATTTTAAAAGAAAAACCCTCCCCTTCCTAATCTTCCTGATGCCCTGTGTTTGAAGGTATTTCCATTAACAGTAACCATAGTTCTGTGCTTTATTTTCAGTCATCAGCTTATTTTTCTGAATCTGTAATTTGCATTTCATAAAGATAACAGGCAAAAGGGCATTTCTGGCCTTTTGAATAATTAATCATAACTTTCTAGCAGTGCATTTTGAAAGTCCAGAAGTGAATAAGTATTTACAATGAAAGAAGAAGGGTAGAGACGTGACTTACTGAGTTCTCCCAGTTATTCAGAAACGTCCATGGACCACCTGAACTTGGGAGTTTATCTAACCCCAACCCTATCCTACCCTTAACTGGATTCTGTTCCATGGTTTTGAGCTTAAATTATAGATGTGTTTGTACATGTTTGGGATTCCCCGGCACCTCAGCTGGTAAAGAATCCACTTGCACTGCAATGCAGGAGACTTCAGTTCAATTTCTGGTTTGGAAAGATCCCCTGGAGAAGGAATAGACTACCCATTCCAGTATACTTGGGCTTCTCTAGTGGCTCAGATGGTAAAGAATTTGCCTGCGATGTGGGAGATCTGGGTTAGATCCCTGGGTTGGGGAGATCTCCTGGAGGAGGGCATGGCTACCCACTCCAATATTCTTGCCTGGAGACTCCCATGGACAAAGGAGCCTGGTGGGCTACAGTCCATGGGGTCACAAAGAGTTGGACATGACTGAGTGATTAAGCACAGCACAGTACATGTTTGATAGAGGAATAGCTGAAGTATTTTTTTAAATGCTTTTTATAGAATGTTGCTGCTGCTGTTGCTAAGTCGCTTCAGTCGTGTCCAACACTGTGCGACCCCATAGATGGCAGCCCACCAGGCTATCCGTCCCTGGGATTCTCCAGGCAAGAACACTGGAGTGGGTTGCCATTTCCTTCTCCAATGCATGAAAGTGAAAAAGTGAAAGTGAAGTCGTTCAGTCTTGTCCAACTCTTAGCGACCCCATGGACTGCAGCCCACCAGGCTCCTCCGTCCATGGGGTTTTCCAGGCAAGAGTACTGGAGTGGGTTGCCATTGCCTTCTCCTTTATAGAATGTTAGGTCAAGTATTTATGATTGATTCTAAGCATGACTTCTACAAAATGTGGCATGAGTCTATTCAAGTTCTGCTCTACTCCTATACTTCCTACTATAATAATTTTCAGACTCTGGGAAAAGTAAGTCATATGTTATTTATTTTTGAGGCTTCTACAAGATCTAATGGTAAATCTTAAATGCATTACATGTATAGAAGATTTAATTGCAATTTAACTTTTAAACATTCTTTAAAGAATTTTTGTTGAACTGTTTTCACTATTCCTCTCTCAATATAAGGGCGCAAATTAAACTTAAGCTTAATTCCCCTCATGAAGATAAAGAAATGTTTCCCATTCTTTTCTTAGAACATTTACTTAAGGAAACACAAAACTGTAAGTTCTTTCTCTGTGTCTTTGAAATGTATGTACATCTTTTTTTACATATATTTATTGTTGTTTTTTTTCCATATGCTAGTTGTCAAAAGCTAAATGGGCTTCTTGACAACTTTACAACCCTGGAATATCTTTCTCCAGGACCTGGGAACTCTTTCCTTGAAATAAAATTATCTAGGGAGCTATGTCCCTATCTCTTAGCTTTAGGGCAAGGGTAGGAACCTAACTTTGGTGGATACTAGACTCCAAGTTGCAAAACCTGCCTCTGTCATAAAGATATGAAGAGTTTATTTTCCTTTGGATAAAGCCAATTAACTAACATATTATAACCTTCCTTACCAAGTGTATTTAGAACGAACCATGTATGACAAATAGCAGTGTCAACTTAACGACTAATTATTATTTATTGAGAATGTAGGAAAGAATTTTTCTGTCTCCTACAAAGGTTCTTTTGGCTTATAGAATTGTCTAATTGATGTGTGACAGATTAACAGGAAAAAATAAAATGTAATTTTATATGTGTGGGAACCCCACATACTTGAAAGGTTCAAAGACCCCCACATACATGAGATGTTCGAAGACAAGAAGGTAAAATGAAGTACATATGCCATCCTAAGCTAAGGAATGGTTAGGCACCTTAGGATTTTAAAGACAGTAGGGTAAGTCAGAGGATGGTAAGAAAAAGCGTAGATTATCTGAAAATTAGATGTTTGTTCTGCCATGCAGATGGGCCACTGAAATTAAGTTTATTCCTAGGAATAACTATTATTCTGGGAGAGACCCCCAAGTTAAGTCCTTCTAGGTAATTAGTGGAGGGGGTGGCAAAATTTTCTCTTAAGCTTGCAGGGCGTCTATTGCCTTTTGCTCAAAGTCAGACACGACTTAGCCACCGAACAATGGCAGTGACAGTAAGAACAGCTGAAAAGAATCACGTGCCAAAGTGGTGCCAAAGTGGCCCCTTTTGGGGAGGCTTTTTATCAAACTCTCCAGGAACAAATATTTGTAATAGGTGGTGTGTGCTTTGTTTTGTTTTTAATTTCCCCACTGTCAATAATAATATTCCCCCCCCCCCACCCTGGTACTGACTCCACGACCTCCCACACATAATTTCTCCAGAAATAACCTGTGACAAACCTGGAGAAACAGTGAGGCAGGAACTTGAGTAGTGAGTCTCTAAATACTGTAGTAAGAACCTTTATTAAACCTCATGCTCATATAACACGGAGGAAGATAGTGACAATAGGCAAAAATGTGCATCTCATATTGAGAATATGCATGTGTGGCCATAATTAATCATGCAGATTTTTTTTTTTCCATTGCACTGAATCTTGGTTGCTGTGTGCAACCAAGTTCTATACTTGTGTCAAGCAAGCTTCTCATTGTTGCTTCTAGTGTTGCAGAGCATGGGTTCTCTCATTCAGGGAAGGTAGGAGAATTCCAACGGAGCGGTCTTATTCTTGGAGGAAGATGCACACTAGGATTTATTATGATATTTTAAAAGCAAAATGATAGATATTCAATTATCTATCATCATTACCCAATGAAGCACGAGTGGGCTTCAGTAGCTGCAGCACGTGGGTCCTGTAGCTTCAGTGCATGGTCTTAGTTGCCCTGAGGCATGTGGGATCTTCCCAGACCGGGGATAGAACCTGTGTCCCCTGCATCATCAGGCAGATTCTTAACCACTGCACCACCAGGGAAGTCCATATCATGAAGATTTACTGGACTTTGGTGGCGAGTTTTTCTCTCATCTCCCCTTCTGGGACACTAAAAAGCTCCCCAGTGCCACAAAGAATGAGTTAAATGTGGTTTTGATTTAATGTGTCTCTTGCTTGAATGTATTGGCTTTTTTCTTTCATATAAACAGCATCCCCATCTCTTTCCAATAATAATAATAAAGGTATAAAACAGAGAAGCCCAAACACATTTTCTTCCCAACAGTTATTTTGTCAAATGTGTCCCCTCTTAATATCTATTTCTTGTGACATCCCAGTGAAAGTATTTTGTATGCATCTGTGCGATCTTTAAGTGGGAATGACAGGCTTCCCTGCTGATAACCTGGGTGTGTTGGGAAGTGTGCGACCAGGGTCTTTGTCTCACCAACAATGAAAGGGAGAAAAATCTTACAACAAGACAGTATTTTTAGGAAGTGCTGGAAAAGTAAATACAATCATTAAGTGCAGTTAGCGACAATTTTTCCTTTATTCTGTGCGTAATAGATTTGTTTGCTTTCTGTTTCTTTTCACAAAGTCAATAGCCTTGATCATTCCTCTTTTGGGATCAATTTCAAAGAACTTGTGTCTGGTTTTAAACTTTTAAAGTCAGGCTTAATTATTCAAGCAGATGCTGTCTGCTCTATGAGACTGTCAGACAAAAACGACTTAAGGAAAAACCACCCTCCCCGTGGTGAGCTCAATTCCCCCAGAGATGAAAATTTCTGAAGCAATATCTGGCACTAGTCATTAATGTGCACTGGCAAAATACTAAATAAATAAAAGGGTGTGTTTTTCTTGGGTTTAAGTTTCACATTTCATCAATTCACAGGCGAGGACTGTTCTGTACTGTATGGTCAGGTAGTAACAATTTACAAAGAAACATTTTATCCAGAAAGTCCAATTACCTATCATTTGGCTTTTAAAATACCATAGTCATAATAAATCCTGGGGTACACACTTCTCCAGAATAAGGCTGTTAGAATTCTCTTCACAGAAGCCATCTGGTTCTGATTTTCCATAGAATTTCAATAGAAAAAGAAGTCTGAATACTATGTCAATTCTGAGCAACTCTGCTTGTACAAACTTTTGAGAGATGTTATCACAGGCTTCCGTCCCTTAAAAATAATAGAAAAATAGTTACCTATTCCAGCTCAAAAATAACTTCTCAACAATGTTTCATACTAATCTTTCCTTAACTTAAGCTCTGATTTAGTGTTGTGATTCCACTTTGCAATACATGTCAGAGCTTATTTCTGATAAAATGATGAGGTTTAATTTAAACCTTGTAATTACAAGTTCAAATTACTTTTGTTGCTAGGGTCTGGACTGTGTTCTGTTCCAGTAAAAAAAGGAGATAAGGTTCTGATTCATCTGTTTTCATTTTTTCCAAGAGTCAGAGCTGGTGTGGAGGAAACCTCAGTATGTTAGGAGAGCAGTATGTTGCTGTGAACTCAGTCCATTCTGCAAGTAACAAAGGACTTGGGTCCAGTGTCCTGTACTAGTCCAGGGGCCAGGAATATGTGCTAAGTTGCCTTAGTCATGCCTGACTCTTTGTGACCCTATGGACTGTAGCCCACCAGGCTCCTCTGTCTAGGGGATTCTTCAAGCAAGAATACTTGGGTTGCCATGTCCTCTTTCACGGGATCTTCTGAATCCAGGGATCAAACTCACGTTTATTTACATCTCTGCATTTTCAGGCAGTTTCTTTACCACTGATGCCAGCTGGGTGGGAGATGCCATATGGATCTTTGACTTTGATATTCTAGTAAAGGACAGAGAAGCAGAGTTCTCTGGGAGCCCAGATGAGGAGTACATGGAGGGGATGCTCAGGGTCGGGGAAGGAAAAACAGGTGATGAGAGGACACAGGGCACTTAGGCAAAGGGAGGCAGTGGTGGAGAGGCACGGAGCAAAGCATGACGTGAAACTGGGACTTGATGCAATCCGTAGATAGTGAGAGCACTCCTTGGAGAGAACAGGGGCTGCGAAAGGGCTCGTGGCAGGTGATGATGGGGGAGAAGTAGGCAAAGACCAGACCGTAAGAGCATCATGTGACACTTCAGACCTTTATCCTCAGTAGGATACTTTTACACGTCTCTTGAGAATACATTTAATAACATCACTAATATGCCTGGTTTACAACTGATAACAAATAGTGATAATATAATATTTTAAACATTATGCAGATGACACCACCCTTATGTCAGAAAGTGAAGAGGAACTAAAAAGTCTCTTGATGAAAGTGAAAGTGGAGAGTGAAAAAGTTGGCTTAAAGCTCAACATTCAGAAAACAAAGATCATGGCATCCGGTCCCACCACTTCATGGGAAATAGATGGGGAAACAGTGGAAACAGTGTCAGACTTTATTTTTCTGGGCTCCAAAATCACTGCAGATGGTGACTGCAGCCATGATATTAAAAGACGCTTACTCCTTGGAAGGAAAGTTATGACCAACCCAGATAGCATATTCAAAAGCAGAGACATTCCTTTGCCAACAAAGGTTCGTCTAGTCAAGGCTATGGTTTTTTCTGTGGTCATGTATGGATGTGAGAGTTGGACTGTGAAGAAGGCTGAGCGCCGAAGAATTGGTACTTTTGAACTGTGGTGTTGGAGAAGACTCTTGAGAGTCCCTTGGACTGCAAGGAGATCCGGCCAGTCCATTCTGAAGGAGATCAGCCCTGGGATTTGTTTGGAAGGAATGATGCTAAAGCTGCAACTCCAGTACTTTGGCCACCTCATGCGAAGATTTGACTCATTGGAAAAGACTCTGATGCTGGGAGGGATTGGGGGCAGGAGGAGAAGGGGACTACAGAGGATGAGATGGCTGGATGGCATCACTGACTGCATGGACATGAGTCTGAGTGAACTCTGGGAGTTGGTGATGGACAGGGAGGCCTGGAGTGCTGCGATTCATGGGGTCGCAAAGAATCAGACACGACTGAGTGACTGAACTTACTTACCACTTTTAAGGTATATGCATGTTGTTCTTTTTCAGTAGGTAAGTCGTGTCCGATTCTTTGCGACCCCATGGACTGTAGCCCACCAGGCTCCTCTGTCCATGGAATTCTCCAGGCAAGAATACTGGAGTGGGTTGCCATTCCCTTTCCCAAGGGATCTTCCCAACCCAGGGATCGAACCTGGGTTGCCCACATTGCAGGCACATTCCTTGCCATCTGAGTCACTTGAATCAGCTGAGGGCCTTTTAATGTAGCATCTTAAGCAAGACAGAAAAAGTAAAGGAGTGTTTTACCTTTGAGAACAGAAACATTGCAACATTGAGAAGCCAACTAGCAAATTTAGCCTCAAGCTCTACTATTTATCATCTCTGACCTGTTGATCCAACTCTTACAGAAAACTGACACAGGCAGGGCCTGACTTGTGATTTACTTGTGCCAAGACCTAAAAGAAACTTTTAAGCCCCTTATATAAGCTATAGTAGCTTATATACTGACCTACAGAATACAGGATCAATAGAATTCAAAGCAAATTCACACTTGAGCTTAGCAGAATGACATACTGAACAAAGTCATCTATCTCAGTGTCTTGTTTAAAGTTTTCATCTCTTTTCATGAGACTGCAATTTAATAAGATGACCTGAAGTGGTTTGGAGGCATAGAGATTTGTGAATAATTAAAAAAAAGAAAAAAAATTGTTTTGGCTTAAACTGAAACAGAAATTTATTCTTTAGCAGTTCTAGAAGCTAGAAGCCCTAAGTCTGGTGGGCTGCATTCCCTCCTTGGGTCCTGAGGAGAGATGTTATTTCCTTTCTTTACTAGCTTCCAGTGAAAAATGCTGTTCTTTCCAAAGGTTATTATTGCTACTTTTCCTAATTGTTTAAAATAAGGTGATCTTGGTCATACCAATTGTGAGTATATTTATTAATTCATTCATTTCAAGAACAAAACAAAAAAAAAAATCTGGAGAGCATAACTACCCCTGAGTTGACTGCTTTTTGTGCTTTTAGGAAAATAATGCATTGATAAATAACCAGCCATTGGTAAATTAGTCTCAGTTTTATTAAAACGAGATTTCTGCTTCAATAGTTATATTTAATATTCTTACCTTTCCAGATAAACAATGATAATAATTTGGTATATATTCCTTCACATCCTTATTCTATACTCTTATATGTGAACATACATGGGCTTTTGTTTCCTGGTTTACAAAATCAGAATCTTAATAACATATCATTATTTTTACTTCACTATTATTCCATACTACACATCACATATTATTAGTCTGCAATTTGCTTTCTTTGAAATCAACTTTACATGTGGTCCTTTCCAGAAGCCTCCGGATGATCTCCCCACAGTTCCTCTTAGCAAGGTAGGGCCTGGAGGCCACACCCACAATGGCTGTGGGATAAGAGGTTCCCTGTGTCAGGGACCGGATATAGTTCAGGCAGGAGGGGCTGGGAGGTGGCAGCCATTCCTGCAGCGGCTGTTATGGAGACTTTCCGAAGGAAGTGCATGCTAGATAAAAAGACACACCGCCACGATGTGAATAAAGACAGTACCTGGATGCTTGAGCTGTTAAATTAAACATGCCTGATGAGTACTTCTGAGCTGCTTTCTGCCTCTAATAAGCATCTCTCCTCTTGCCAGTCACTGATAATCAAGAGTATACTGTCTTTCTCCTCTTTCCCCTGCATGCTTGATGATTTTGTTTATCACCAACATTTTCTGGTTTCTTCCAACGCTTGCTAAAGAAAATTCTATATTAGATGGATGAAATCTTAAGTAATAGGAACTCCAATCTACCCACCTGCTTGGGTCAGAATATCCAGGGAAGGTGGCTGAAGGCAGAGCTCTGGATTTGCAAACTCTGTGTAACTGGACTAGAGAAGGCAATGGCAACCCACTCCAGTATTCTTGCCTGGAGAATCCCTTGGACAGAGGAGCCTGGTGGGCCACAGTCCATAGAGTCGTAAAGAGTCGGACACGACTGAAGTGACTTCCCATGCACGCGTGTGTAGCTGGATTGTTCAGCCCAGAACTGCAGCATCATTTAGAGGGAGAAAACTTTTAAATTCTTCCTTAGTAACGAAACTTATTCTTAGCACCTTCACTTCTACCACCTTGTTTTAGGACTTCATTACCTTTTTTTCCTGGATTATTGTAATAGCCTCTTAACTGATTCCCCTCACCCATCCCTCCTGCCTTCAAAGTATGTTGCAAAGATCCACCAACATAACATAAGAGCAATGGTTACAAATTGCCTGCACTGGCCCCCTCTGTCTGCAAGATAAAATCAAATCTTCTTTTCTGGCACTGATACTCTTTTATCACATTCTGACTCTCATATGCAATTTTGGTCCCATCTCTCATCAGACTTCAGCCAAGTCAGTGTCCTCACTGTTTCCTTTGTGTCACCTGTGATTGCCCATCTGTCCCTTTGTTTATCCCATTTCTGGTTCCTAGAAGAATATTCTCCATGTCTGTATGGAAAAAAATTCTTCCCATTGCAAGTGGGAAGCTGTCATCTTTCCATGTCTAAAATACACTTTTCATATTTCAGAGATGAACATCCCAATTTTGGGGAATACTCAGCTTTAGCCATTCACAGTTTGGGGGAAGATTGACCAACATGAAATGTATACTCTGGAACAGGTGGACAGGGGACCCAAGACAGACTTGTGGACTTTCCCAGTGTGCCTGTTAAGCAGGTAACACCAGGGATGAACCACGTTCACCCCCGAGGTAATCACCCCAGGCCCAGCCCTGATGGGAAACTCTGTTCATTTTCCTTTCACTGAGCCCAGCCTTTGAAAGCCTCCTAGCTTACTGCCTTTCTGAGCATGGCTGTTTCACCTGCCCCCCACCCCCACCCCAAACCCTTTCTCTGAGCTTCTTCACCCACTTCCTGTACATCACCTTGGTCATATTTCTTAGGCAGAGTAAATTGTTTCATGCCAGGAAAGGTTCTGGTCCCCTGTCTCCAAGGTTGAGTCATGACTTTGAGGGCTTTCCTTACTGTTCTGAACAGATGTGTGTTTCTATGGGGCATGTTTTTTGTGTGTGTGGTCACTTCTGCTTCCTTGTGTAGCAGTTACCTGTGCAATGTATTGATGTGCTCTGACATGTGCCTGTCTGAGATGGAAACCATGTCTCAGTCATGTCTGACCTGGTCACCTCTTGAGTGCTCTGGAGCTCTAGAAGGAGTAATAAGAACAACTGTTGCCAGGACTCTGTTGTGCTTTAATATATTTTCTCACAAGCTTAGTTATTTCCTGAATGTTTCATGCCTTGGCAAAATATGTGTATTAGTATGTCTCTGACTGCTATAACAAATTAGCAAAAACTTAAAGGCTTAAAACAACATACGTCTATTCCCTTTCAGTGATGGAGGCCGGTCATCTGAAATCAGTGTCTCTGTGCTAAAGTAGCGTCATCATTCTTTTAAAGGTGCAGGGGAATGATTTCCTTGAATTTTTCCCCTTCAGGTCATTGTTTGTATTCTTGGTCTCATGGCCCCTTCCTCACATCATTCCAAGTTCTTGCTTCTGTCTTCACATCTCCTTCTTTCTTTTATGACCTGTGCATGCTAAGTTGCTTCAGCCATGTCCAGCTCTTTGAAAACCCATGGACTGTAGGACGCCAGGATCTCCCAGAGTTTGCTCAAACTCATGTCCATCTAGCTGTTGATGCCATCCAACCATCTCATCCTCTGTCATCGCCTTCTCCTTCTGTCTTCAATCCTTCCCAGCATCAAGGTCTTTTCCAATGAGTCAGCTCTTCACATCAGGTGGCCAAAGTGTTGGAGCTTCAGCATGAGTCCTTCCAATGAATATTCAAGGTTGCTTGCCTTTAAGATTGACTTGTTTGATCTCCTTGCTGTCCAAGAGACTCTCAAGAGTCTTCTCCAGCACCACAGTTCAAAAGCATAAATTCTTTAAATCAATAAAGCTTAGCCTTCTTGTTGGTCCAGTTTTTACATTGGTACATGAGTACTAGAAAAACCATAGCTTTGACTATACAAACCTTTGTAGGCAAAGGGAAACACTAGGGTGTACCTGAATTCAACATGACTGGTGTTTCTATAAGAAGAGATTAAAAAACCTACCCACACAGAAAGAAGATCAGTCAGAACACACCTATCCCTAAGTGGAGGAGAGAACCCTCAGGAGACTCCCATTATGTCAACATCTTGATCACGGACTTCCAGACTCCAGAACCCTAAGGCTATCAGTTTCTATTGTTTAAGCTGCCCAGTGTTTGGCACTATGTTGCAGAAGCCCTAGTACTGCAGGCTGAACACTTGTGTCCACCCAAAATTCATATGTGAAGTGTTAATCACTCAGTAGTGTCTGACTCTTTGTGACCCCATGGGCTATAGCCTGCCAGGCTCTTCTGTCCATAGAATTCTCCAGGCATGAGTATAGGAGTGAATTACCATGCTCTTCTCCAGGGGACCTTTCTGATCCAGGGCCCTGGTCTCCTGCATTGCAAGCAGATTCTTTACTGCCTGAGCCACCAGATAAACCATATATTGAAGGCTTAATTTCATTATGAGGGGATTTGGGGGTGAAGTTTTTGGAGGGTGATTAGGTGATCAATAGGAGTGGTGTCTTTTGCAATCCATGGGGTCGCACAACTGGATACAACTGAGTTGGACTCAACTGAGTGACTGAACAACAACAAAGGATTGTCGTCCTTATAAGAGAGACCCCAGAGGGCTCCCTCACCACTTCTGTGGGGTAAGGACACAGAAGTAAGACCCCCATCCCTGAACTGGAAAGCTCTCACCAGACACCAGATACACTGATGTTTTTATCTCAAACTTCCAGAGTTCAGATCTGTGAGAAATAGGTTTCTCGTGTTGATAAGCCACAATCTATGGATTTTGTTATAGAAGCTGGAATGAACTAAGACACCGCACTAACTGAGTGGCATGGTGTGTCCAGAAGGGAAACTCAGCTGACGCCCAGGAGGTCCACTGGTTGAGCTGGAAAACATCTCAGAGAAGAAAAGAGGAAACTCAGCTCAATGGCCATGGGGACACAAGGCTCTTTCCAGGGTCACATGAGTCCTTGGCTCAGGAACCCAAGAATTTTGGTCAAAGTTGATTCACATTTGGTTGAACTCAGCCTACTGGTGAAAATCCCATAGCTTGTGGGTCTGTCTGGGATTTATGATGAGTAAGTCATAAAATACTTTTTTGTGTTGCTTTTGTGTTTCTAGAAAATAATAATAATAATAATTGACAATGCTTTTGATGCAACATAAGTAAAAAAGTATTATTTAAAACTGTGATCTGGGATTTACCTGATGGTCCAGTGATTAAGAATCCACCTTCCAATGCAGGGAACGCTTGTTTGGTCCCTGGCTGGGAAACTAAGATCCCACATGCTTGGAGCAACTAAATCTAAATGCTGCAATTAGAGAGTCTTCATGCTGCAACTAGAGAAGCCTGTGAGCTACAATAAAGTCTCAGTGTAGGTCAAAAAATTTGATAACTAAAAAATTTTAAAAAGCACTATGACAAAAACTGTGTAATCTGTATGAAATGAAATTAAAAGGTATGTCCATACCGAGATAAGAATATTTTTTAGGTGCTTTGCGATTCCTCTAACAATTGTTTCTTAGGGTTTCAGGGGTGCTATGCTCATGCCAACACTTGTAGAAAAGTCTGCCGTTCACAAAAGCACATAAAGTTCAAAGCACTATTTAACTATGTTTATAAATTAAAGAATCCAGTACAGTCAATTATCTAAAGGTGAAGAAACATATTATCAGAGTTATATGTATGGAAAAGAAAATATCATCTGTTACCTGCCAAGTCTCCCTTTTCATGTATTTTCAGGTCAGTTCCTGGATTATTTTTTCTAAGTTTTTGATTTGTTCCTCATATGTCAACTTTTATTATCACCTTGCTTATTTAACTTGTATGCAGAGTACATCATATGAAATGCCAGGCTGAATGAAGCACAAGCTGGAATCAAGATTGCCGGAAAAAGTATCAATAACCTCAGATATGCAGATGACCCCACCCTTAAGGCAGAAAGTGAAGAGGAACTAAAGAGCCTCTTCATGAAAGTGAAAGAGAAGAGTGAAAAAGCTTAAATGCTGGCTTAAAACTCAGCATTTAGAATATGAAAATCATGGCAAAGATCATGGTCCCATCACTTCATGGCATATAGACAGGGAAACAATGAAAATAGGGACACACTTTATTTTCTTGGGCTCCAAAATCACTGCAGACAGTGACTGCAGCCACGAAATTAAAACTCTTCTCCTTGGAAGAAAAGCTATGACCAACCTAGACAGCATATTAAAAAGCAAAGACATTACTTTGCTGATAAAGGTCTGTCTAGTCAAAGCTATGGTTTTTCCAATAGTCATGTATGGATGTAAGAGTTGGACTATAAAGAAAGCTGAGCACTGCAGAATTGATGTTTTTGAACTGCGGTGTTGGGAGAAGACTCTTAAGAGTCCCTTGGACTGCAAGGAGATCAAACCTGTCCATCCTAAAGGAAATCATTCCTGAATATTCATTAGAAGGACTGATGCTGAAGCTGAAGCTTTAATACTATGGCCACCTGATGCAAAGAGCAGACTTATTGGAGAGGACCCTGATGCTGGGAAAGACTGAAGGCAGGAGAAGGGGATGACAGAGGATGAGATGGTTAGATGGCTTTGCTGACTTGATGGACATGAGTTTGAGTAAGCTCCGGGAGTTGATGATGGACAGGGAAGCCTGGCATGCGGCAGTCCTTGAAACTGCAAAGAGTTGGACACGACTAAGCAACTGAACTGACTGACCGATATCAAATTTTGCTCTGTTCTTGAGTTCATTAGAGAGTGCAAAACCATGCTTTCCTAGGCACAATTTCTTCCAACAAGGTTGGTTGGGGATACTTTGAATAGAACACTCATTCAGGTCAGTTTCCTGCTTATGGTGTTATCAGTAGGTCCAGGAACTGATGCTTCTTTTTGATGTTGTTGGCGTTAGGGCAGGAGGACTGAGAAGGTAGAATGTGTATCTTAATCCTGGAAATGTCTTTAAACACTTAGTAACCTGATCCCCTGAATGATCCTATTTAAAATCATGCAGTACAAATACCCATTCTCCTGATGATGTTGATAACCTGAAAACAGGCAACCTCTCAAGTTCTTCCTGAAATTGCTGTCCACTTCTTTGGTCCTTGTTCATGGGGTTTTAAAACCACGAATGACTTAAGTGAATATGCGAAACGTCTCATCTCCTTTTCCCCATTACCCTGTCCTCTTGTCTGTCAGAGGAAATAGGACTGTTGTGCTTGCCAGACATGGGTAAGTAAAACAGTGGAACAAAGGAAAATGCTTTGAGTAGTATCAGCTACAGTTTTGTTTTGTTTCTCTGTGTGGGCCATCTTCCAGACAGCACGCTGGGCACTCTCTCCAATATACAGAATATTGTATATTTTCACAACATTTCAGCAAAGTGAGTATGAGCAGAGAACCATCTTACAAACGAGACAGGGTAGAGTAATTGTGAAGGACCTTCCTGGTGGTTCAGTGGTAAAGATTCTGCCTGTCAATGCATGAGACTCAGCTTTAATTGCTGATTCAGGAAGATTCCACGTGCCACGGAGCAACTAAACCTGTATGACACAACTACTGGCCTGTAAATAGTTTCTTTTTTTTCTTAAATATTTTATTCATGTTCTAGAGGGGTTCTGTGTTTGTTTTCTTTCCAATCATTAGGAGAGTGGTTGAGGAGAACTGAATCCATCACTACTTTGATGACACGGTTAAGATTCCAGATTCACATTCCCAGGTACCAAGAGTTCCCTCTAAATGTTACAATCAAGTCAGCCTCTGTATACATTTCTTTTCATTGAACATAGCAATGCCCTTTGGTATCTCAGAAGTATAATCCCATCCTAGGTTGGTATTTCTCCAGGTAAAGCAGCTGTTTGGAATTGAATGATACCCTTCTTTTTTGTCTTACAAACTGAACTGCATCTTCATACTTCATCCCACATTCCATCAAAGCTAAGTACAACCAGTATAGATGCCCTTCCCAACTAAGCTTGTATGCCCTTCTAGAACTCCTGTTCTAGAGCTGAGGAGCCTCAACCACTGAGCCCACAGGCTGCAACTACTAAAGCTCTCACATCCTAGAGCCTGTGCTCCACAACAAGAGAAGCCACCGCAATGAGAAGCCTCATGCAGCCCAAGTAGAGAGTAGCCCCTGCTTACCTCAACTAGAGAAAAACCCGCCCAGGACGGAAGACCCAGCATAGCCAAAAATGAACTAACAAATATGCAAATAAGTAAAATTACTAAAAATGATAATTCTCAAGGCACTTTCTGGGTCAGTATGCCTTCCACCTATGGCACTGAGTCTAACTGAGAATGAGGTGCTGAGGCATTGGGTGTTATTGCACCATCATGGTTGAATTATATCTAAATATGTGTTCAATTAGCTGTCTTTCCACTAGACTTGGGCTTCACAAAGGCAGAGATAGTGAATAACTTTTTACCATGGAATTCCCAACATAATGGAAAGAGTTCTAGGACTTAAGAGAGGCTCAAGCTCTATGTAAGAATGAATGAATTTGGAGACACAGATGTAGACAATGGACTTCTGGACACAGCAGGGGAGGGAGAAAGTGGGAAGGATGGGGAAAGTAGCTTCAATATTTGTACACTATCAGCTACAAGATGCATAGCTGGTGAGAAGTTGCCATGTAGCGGAGGGAGCCCAGTCTGATGCTCTGTGATGACCTGGAGGGGGCGGATAGAAGGAGGGGAGGGAGGCTAGAAAAGGAGGTATAATTATGGCTGAATTGGGACCTTCTCTGTGGCTCAGACAGTAAAGAATCTGCCTGCAGTACAGGAGACCCAGGTTCAATCTCTGGGTCGGAAAGATCCCCTGGAGAAGGAAATAGCTACCCACTCCAGTCTTCTTCTTCTTCTTCTTCTTTTTTTATTTTTTTTTAATTTTTAGCTTTTTATTTATTAAATTTATTTATTTTAATTGGAGCTAATTATTTTACAATATTGTATTAGTTTTCCATACATTGACATGAATCCGCCACAGGTGTACATGTGTTCCCCATCCTGAACCACCCCACCCACCTCCCTCCCCATACCATCCCTCTGGGTCATCCCAGTGCACCAGCCACAAGCATCCTGTATCATGCACTGAATCTGGACTGGAGATTCATTTCACATATGTTAATATACATGTTTCAATGCCATTCTCCCAAATCATCCCACCCTCTCCCTCTCCCACAGAATCCAAAAGACTGCTCTATGCATCTGTGTCTCTTTTGCTGTCTTGCATACCAGGTTATAGTTAACATCTTTCTAAATCCCATATATATGTGTTAGTATACTGTATTGGTGTTTTTCTTTGTGGCTTACTTCACTCTGTATTATAGGCTCCAGTTTCATTCACCTCATTAGAACTGATTCAAATGTATTCTTTTTAGTAGCCGAGTAATACTCCATTGTGTATATGTACCACAGCTTTCTTATCCATTTATCTGCTGATGGACATCTAGGTTGCTTCCATGTCCTGGCTATTATAAACAGTGCTGCAATGAACATTGGGGTACACGTGTCTCTTTCAATTCTGGTTTCCTCAGTGTGTATGCCCAGCAGTGGGATTGCTGGGTCATATGGCAGTTCTATTTCTACTTTTTTTTTAAGGAATCTCCACACTGTTCTCCATAGTGGCTGTACTAGTTTGCATTCCCACCAGCAGTGTAAGAGGGTTCCCTTTTCTCCACACCCTCTCCAGCATTTATTGCTTGTAGACTTTTGGATCGCAGCCATTCTGACTGGCGTGAAATGGTACCTCATTGTGGTTTTGATTTGCATTTCTCTTTGGAAGGAATGATGCTAAAGCTGAAACTTCAGTACTTTGGCCACCTCATGCAAAGAGTTGACTCATTGGAAAAGACTCTGATGCTGGGAGGGATTGGGGGAAGGAGGAAAAGGGGACGACAGAGGATGAGATGGCTGGATGGTATCACCGACACAATGGGCATGAGTTTGAGTGAACTCTGGGAGTTAGTGATGGACAGGGAGGCCTGGCGTGCTGCGATTCATGGGGTCGCAAAGAGTCGGACACGACTGTACGACTGAACTGAACTGAACTGAACTGATAAGGAATGATGTTGAACATCTTTTCATGTGTTTGTTAGCCATCTATATGTCTTCTTTGGAGAAATATCTGTTTAGTTCTTTGGCCCATTTTTTTATTGGGTCATTCATTTTTCTGGAATTGAGCTGCAGGAGTTGCTTGTATATTTTTTGAGATTAATTCTTTGTCAGTTGCTTCATTTGCTATTATTTTCCCCCATTCTTAAGGCTGTCTTTTCACCTTGCTTGTAGTTTCCTTTATTGTGCAGAAGCTTTTAAGTTTAATTAAGTCCCATTTGTTTATTTTTGCTTTTATTTACAATATTCTGGGAGGTGGGTCATAGAGGATCCTACTGTGGTTTATGTTGGAGAGCGTTTTGCCTGTGTTCTCCTCTAGGAGTTTTATAGTTTCTGGTCTTACGTTTAGATCTTTAATCCATTTTGAGTTTATTTTTGTGTATGGTGTTAGAAAGTGTTCTAGTTTCATTCTTTTACAAGTGGTTGACCAGTTTTCCCAGCACCACTTGTTAAAGAGATTGTCTTTTCTCCATTGTATATTCTTGCCTCCTTTGTCAAAGATAAGGTGTCCATATGTGCGTGGATTTATCTCTGGGCTTCCTATTTTGTTCCATTGATCTATATTTCTGTCTTTGTGCCAGTACCATACTGTCTTGATGACTGTGGCTTTGTAGTAGAGCCTGAAGTCAGGCAGGTTGATTCCTCCAGTTTCATTCTTCTTTCTCAAGATTGCTTTGTCTATTCAAGATTTTTTGTATTTCCATACAAATTGTGAAATTATTTGTTCTAGCTCTGTGAAAAATACCGTTGGTAGCTTGATAAGGATTGCATTGAAGCTATAGATTGCTTTGGGTAGTATACTCATTTTCCCTATATTGATTCTTCTGATCCATGAACACGGTATGTTTCTCCATCTATTAGTGTCCTGCTTGATTTCTTTCATGAGTGTTTTATAGTTTTCTATATATAGGTGTTTTTTTTCTTTAGGTAGATATATTCCTAAGTATTTTATTCTTTTCAATGCAATGGTGAATGGAATTGTTTCCTTCATTTCTCTATTTTCTCATTATTAGTGTATAGGAATGCAAGGGATTTCTGTGTGTTGATTTTATATCCTGCAACTTTACTATATTAATTGATTAGCTCTAATAATTATCTGGTGGAGTCTTTAGGGTTCTCTATGTAAAGGATCATGTCATCTGCAAACAGTGAGAATTTTACTCCTTTTTTTTCCAATCTGGATTACTTTTATTTATTTATTTTTTTCTGCTCTGATTGCTGTGGCCAAAACTTCCAAAACTATGTTGAATAGTAGAGCTGAGAGTGGGCACCCTTGTCTTGTTCCTGACTTTAGGGGAAATGCTTTCAATTTTTCACCATTGAGAATAATGTTTGCTGTGGGTTTGTCATATATAGCTTTTATTATGTTGAGGTATATTCCTTCTATTCCTGCTTTCTGGAGGGTTTTTATCATAAATGGATGTTGAATTTTGTCAAAGGCTTTCTCTGCATCTATTGAGATAATCATATGGCTTTTATTTTTCAACTTGTTAATGTGGTGTATTACATTGATTGATTTGCGGATATTGAAGAATCCTTGATCCCTGGGATAAAGCCCACTTGGTCATGATGTATGATCTTTTTAATGTGTTGTTGGATTCTGATTGCTAGAATTTTGTTAAGGATTTTTGCATCTATGTTCATCAGTGATATTGGACTGTAGTTTTCTTTTTTTGTAGCATCTTTGTCAGGTTTTGATATTAGGGTGATGGTGGCTTCATAGAATGAGTTTGGAAGTTTACCTTCCTCTGCAATTTTCTGGAAGATTTTGAGTAGGATAGGTGTTAGCTCTTCTCTAAATTTTTGGTAGAATTTGGCTGTGAAGCCGTTTGGACCTGGGCTTTTGTTTGCTGGAAGATTTCTGATTACAGTTTCAATTTCTGTGCTTGTGATGGGTTTGTTAAGATTTTCTATTTCTTCCTGGTCCAGTTTTGGAAAGTTGTACTTTTCTAAGAATTTGTCCATTTCTTCCACGTTGTCCATTTTATTGGCATATAAATGCTGATAGTAGTCTCTCATGATCTTTGTATTTCTGTGTTGTCTATTGTGATCTCTCCATTTTTATTTCTAATCTTATTGATTTGATTTTTCTCCCTTTGTTTCTTGATGAGTCTGGCTAATGGTTTGTCAATTTTATTTCTCCTTTCAAAGAACCAGCTTTTGGCTTTGTTGATTTTTGCTATGGTCTCTTTTGTTTCTTTTGCATTTATTTCTGCCCTAATTTTTAAGATTTATTTCCTTCCACTAACCCTGGGGTTCTTCATTTCTTCCTTTTCTAGTTGCTTTAGGTGTAGAGTTAGGTTATTTATTTGACTTCTTTTTTGTTTGTTTGTTTCTTGAGGCATGCCTGTATTGCTGTGAACTTTTGCCTTAGCACTGCTTTTACAGTGTCCCACTGGTTTTGGGTTGTTGTGTTTTCATTTTCATTTGTTTCTATCCATATTTTGATTTCTTTTTTTATTTCTTCTGTAATTTGCTGGTTATTAAGCAGCATGTTGTTCAGCCTCCATATGTTGGAATTTTTAATAGTTTTTCTCCTGTAATTGACATCTAATCTTACTGCATTGTGGTCAGAAAAGGTGCTTGGAATGATTTCAATTTTTTTGAATTTACCAAGACTAGATTTATGGCCCAGGATGTGATCTATCCCGGAGAAGGTTCCATGTGTGCTTGAGAAAAATGTGAAATTCATTCTTTTGGGTGAAATGTCCTATAGATATAAATTAGGGCTAACTGGTCCTTTGTATCATTTAAAGTTTGTGTTTCCTTGTTAATTTTCTGTTTAGTTGATCTATCCATAGGTGTGAGTTGGGTATTAAAGTCTCCTACTATTATTGTGTTATTGTTAATTTCCCCTTTCATACTTGTTAGCATTTGTCTTATATATTGTGGTGCCCCTATGTTGGGTGCATATATATTCATAATTGTTATATCCTCTTCTTGGATTGATCATTTGATCATGATGTAGTATCCTTCTTTGTTTCTTTTCACAGCCTTTGTTTTAAAGTCTATTTTATCTGATATGAGTACTGCTACTCCTGCTTTCTTTTGGTCTCTATTTGCATGGAATATCTTTTTCCAACCCTTCACTTTCAGCCTATATGTGTCCCTTGTTTTGAGGTGGGTTTCTTGTAGACAGCATATATAGGGGTCTTGTTTTTGTATCCATTCAGCCAATCTTTGTCTTTTGGTTGGGGCATTCAACCCATTTACATTTAAGATAATTATTGATAAGTATTATCCCCTTGCCACTTATTTTGTTGTTTTGGGTTCGAGTTTATACACCTTTTCTGTGTTTCCTGTCTAGAGAAGATCCTTTAGCATTTGTTGAAGAGCTGGTTTGGCGGTGCTGAATTCTCTCAGCTTTTGCTTGTCTGTAAAGATTTTGATGTCTCCTTCATATTTGAATGAGTTCCTTGCTGGGTACAGTAATCTGGGCTGTAGGTTGTTTTCTTTCATCACTTTAAGTATGTCCTGCCATTCCCTCCTGGCCTGAAGAGCTTCTATTGAAAGATCAGCTGTTACCCTTATGGGAATTCCCTTGTGTGTTATCTGTTGTTTTTCCCTTGCTGCTTTTAATATTTCTTCTTTGTGTTTGATCATTGTTAATTTGATTAATATGTGTCTTGGGGTGTTTTGCCTTGAGTTTATCCTTTTTGGGACTCTCTGGGTTTCTTGGACTTGGGTGATTATTTCCTTCCCCATTTTAGGGAAGTTTTCAACTATTATCTCCTCAAGTGTTTTCTAATGGTTCTTCTTTTTGTCTTCTTCTTCTGGGATCCCTATGATTCGAATGCTGGGGCATTTAACATTGTCCCAGAGGTCTCTAAGATTGTCCTCATTTCTTTTTATTTTTACCATTCTATCTTCTACCTCACTAATCCTATCTTCTGCCTCTGTTATTCTACTATATGTTGCCCCCAGAGTGTTTTTGATCTCATTAATTGATTTATTCATTATATATTGATTCTTTTTTATTTCTTCTAGATCCTTGTTAAACCTTTCTTGCATCTTCTCAATCCTTGTCTCCAGGCTATTTATCTGTAACTCCATTTTGTTTTCAAGATTTTGGATCATTTTCACTATCATTATTTGGAATTCTTTATCAGGTAGATTCCCTATCTCTTCCTCTTTGGTTTGGTTTGGTGGGCATTTATCCTGTTCCTTTACCTGCTGGGTATTCCTCTGTCTCTTCACCTTGTTTGTATTGCTGTGTTTGGGGTGGCCTTTCTGTATTCTGGCAGTTTGTGGAGTTCTCTTTATTGTGGAGTTTCCTCACTGCGGGTGGTGTTGGACGGGTGGTTTGTCAAGGTTTCCTGGTTAGGGTAGCTTATGTCAGTGTTCTGGTGGGTGGAGCTGGATTTCTTCTCTCTGGAATGCAATGAAGTGTCCAGTAATGGGTTATGAGATGTCAGTGGGTTTGGAGTGACTTTGGGCAGACTGTATATTGAAGCTCAGGGCTATATTCTTGTGTTGCTGGAGGATTTGTGTGGTATGTATTGCTCTGGAACTTATTGGCCCTTGGGTGGTGCTTGGTTTCAGTGTAGGGATGGAGGCATTTGATGAGCTCCTGTTGATTAATGTTCCCTGGAGTCAGGAGTTCTCTGGTGTTCTCAGGATTTGGACTTAAGCCTCCTGCCTCTGGTTTTCAGTCTTGTTTTTTACAGTAGCCTCAAGACTTCTCCATCTATACAGCACCATTGATAATACATCTAGGTTAATGATGAAAAGTTTCTCCACAGTGAGGGACACCCAGAGAGGTTCACAGAGTTACATGGAGAAGATAAGAGGGAGGAGGGAGATAGAGGTGACCAGGATGAGATGAGGGGGAATCAAAAGAGGAGAGAGCAAGCTAGCCAGTAGTCACTTAGTTATGTGTGCTCCACAGTCTGGACTGCTCAGAGATGTTCACAGAGTTATATAGAAGAGAGGAGGGAGGAAAGAGACAGAGGTGGCCAGGAAGATAAAGAGGAGAATCAAAAGGAGAGAGACAAATCCAGCCAGTAATCAGTTCCCTAAGTGTTCTCCATAGTTTGGAACACAGAAAGAGATTCACAGAGTTGGGTAGAGAAGAGAAGGGGAAGGGAGGAGATAGAGATGACCTGTTGGAGAAAAAGGAGAGCCCAAAGGGGGAGAGAGCAGTCAAGCTAGTAATCTCGCTCCCAAGTAAAAATGGGTACTGAATATTGGGTTCTTAAAGGTACAAAATTGATAACAAATACCAAAAAGCAAAGATTAAAAATCTAGAATAGAGGTTTTATTTTCAAAAATACAATATTAAAGAAAAAAGTCACAAAAATTATAAAATATATATATATATAAGTTTGGTTTAAAAAATAGGGTCTTTTTTCCCAAGTAATAGTAGGTTATACAAATGAAAATTAAAGGAGTAATAGAGGACTTAAAAATTAAAAAATATTAAAAAACTAAAGAATAATAATAGTAAAAAATATATCTAGGACTTAGGTGTTGTGGACAGTGTGGGGTTAGTTCATTTTCAGATAGTTCCTTGATCTGGTTTATACTTCTCAAGATCTGTAGACCCCTTCCTATGTAGTTGGTACTGCTGCTGCTGCTGCTGCTGCTGCTAAGTTGCTTCAGTCGTGTCCGACTCTGTGCGACCCCATAGACGGCAGCCCACCAGGGTCCCCATCCCTGGGATTCTACAGGCAAGAACACTGGAGAACGTTGCCATTTCCTTCTCCAATGCATGAAAATGAAAAGTGAAAGTGAAGTCGCTCAGTCGTGTCTGACTCTTCATGACCCCATGGACTGCAGCCCACCAGGCTCCTCCATCCATGCGATTCTCCAGGCAAAAGTACTGGAGTGTGTTGCTATTGCCTTTTCCGAGTCAGTACTAACTACAGGGTTTTAATCTATTGCACCTGTCACTTCCAAGGACAGGTCCCTCTGTTTTAGCTTCTTCTGTTCGCTGGTCTCTTCCGTGTCTAATTTCTGCCCTGACACAAGGGGGTGGTGGTGGTCACTTTTTAAGGCTCACTTGTTCAGTCGTGCTGTGGGGAGGGAGGGATGCTGCAAACAGATATCCCTGGCGTCTGTGGGGAGTGCTCACAGTGTCTCAGCCACACTGGGTTGCCCCCGCTTACAGCGTGTGTGCTTTCCCTGTGTACACCGCTTAGGCTCTAGGTTGCTCTGCTGGGAACTGTCTGAGGCTGGCCCTGGGCTGCATGCACCTCCCAGGTCTAAGCCGCTCAGGTTCAGGTACTCGGGTAGTCCTCAGAGGTGCAGACTCGGTTGGGCCTGCGTTTTGTGCCCTTCCCAGGTCCGAGCAGATCAGGTGACCAGGTGTTTGGTAAGCACAGTCGCTATGACTTATCACCTCCCCCTTCCCTACCTCTTGGTTTTCTGGGTGTACAACCGGCGCACCTTCTCAGGTGGATGTTGACTGTCCAGAATCCCAAGAAGTCTTGGTTAGCAATGAAGCTTGCTTGCAGTTTGGTAGATAATACCTCTCTGGGGCTGTGATTGCCCCCTTCTGGCTCTGGCCACCCTCGCCTGCCTGTGTCTGGAGTGGGGTGGATCAGTCCGCAGCTGGCTAGCTCTGCTCAGTCCTTTGTTCTGGGAGCGGACCTGGCACTATCTTAGGTTAGGGCTTTTTGCGGGGTAGCTACCCCACAGTCTGGTTTGCTATCTCAAGTTAGTTCCCTCAGGTTGCCCTCGGGGCATTCAGGCCCGGTCCTTACTCTAAGCAATGCAGCCCGCGCCTCCCTGCCCAGCCCCCGCTTGCTAGTGGCGGATGCAGTGTCTGTGCTGCTTCTCTGCTGTGGGAGTTACTGTTGGGCACGTAATCTGTGAGTTTTAATTATTTATTTATTTTTTCCTTCCAGTTATGTTGCCCTCTGTGGTTCCAATGCTCGCCACAGACTCACCAGTGAGAGTGTCTCCTGGTGTTTGGAAACTTCTCTCTTTTTTAAGACTCCCTTCCCAGGACAGAGCTCCATCCCTACCTCTTTTGTCTCTCTTTTTATCTTTTATATTTTTTCCTACCTCCTTTCGAAGACAATGGGCTGCTTTTCTGGGTGCCTGATGTCCTCTGCCAGCATTCAGAAGTTGTTTTGTGGAATTTACTCAGCTTTCAAATGTTATTTTTAATGAATTTGTGGGGGAGAAAGTGGTCTCCCCGTCCTATTCCTATGCCATCTTAGGGCTGCCTCTCCCACTCCAGTGTTTTTGTCTGGAGACTTCCATAGACAGAGGAGCCTGGCAAGTTACAGTTCATGGCATTGCAAAGAGTTGGACATGACTAAGTGACTAACACATACACACACTGCTGTTTTGGGCTGCTGTATGGCAGAAAGCAATACAACGTTGCAAAAAAAATTTTTTTAATATTTAAATTGTAAAGAATAGTAAAAAAAGATGTGCAGAGGAGGAAATGGCAACCCACTCCAGTGTTCTTCCTGGAGAATCCCATGGATAGAGCAGCCTGGTGGGCTACAGTCCATGGGGTCACAAAGAGTTGGATATGACTGAATGACTGAGCATGCAGGCACACAGAGTTGGTCACTCTATCTCCTTTACTCTGAGGGCCCTGCCCTCCTGTCTTGGCTGAACAGATGCTATAATATTTGGGAAAGATGAAGGTTGGTCTCTTACCTGTTTTCAAGCTACGTGCTTGTCTTCAGCTCCTTGAGTATCTGTTTCATGATAGACTGCCACCCTGTTTAAAAGAGGGTGGATCACAAGCTTCTCACTGGGTCATGCAATCTTCAGACTTTAGTTTCCCTCTTGTGATATTGGTCTCTTCAAAACAGACACTGAGGCTCCCTGATGTCCCAGGTGGTTAAGCATCAGCTCTTCTGAGCTATTTTTGCCCAAAAGAATAATAGGTACGGCCCATTTGGGGCTCAGTGTCCAGAGGATCATTGGTGGATAAAACACATGTTAACTATGAACAAACTTGGGTGCAACAAGATAACAGACCATGGGGAGGAAGAGGAGCCTCTCTGTAAGATTCCCATGATAGTTCTTAGCACGTTCAGAAACTACCCCATGGAAAATACCACCACCTACACCTGAAAACCAGTTTCATATGTCTGTCTATGTAAAGTGATGCTAGCCTTAGGATGTGAAATTGAGTGGTGTAAATTCAGGATGCAGATTTAAACTTGCTTACTACTTTTTGCTGACCTTTCAATGGAGAAAGTGTGCTTCTACTGATATCTTCGGAAAATAGAGAATGGTTTGAAAGCTACAGAGAATAAATCATGCTAAAAGGTGATCATAACTTTCATTTTAGACACAGAAGAATGTGGAATTGACTTGATGGCTAGTATTAGGTCGATTTTCCTGAGCTCTATTATACAGAAGCCCTGGATCCTTGTGTAAACCATTTGCAGTCTAGCACTGACTGTGCCCACAGTGGGATACAGTTACATGGAGAAGTCTATATGACTGAATTGCATAGTTATGTCATTGATAACATTTGACTCTTTTTGTTTGGAAAAAATGTACTGACCACATTTTTGCATTTTCCTTTGAATAATTAGTGTTTAAAATTTTTCTGTGGGGTTTTGGTTTGTTGAGAACTCCTCAACTCCTGCATATGTAACTATAACATATGTATCTCTTGTGGCTTATTAAGGTCAAGATGCTACTAGCTATAACCTAGCTAACGAATTTTTAGATTGCCATGTCCCTTTTCTAAAGCGCTCCTGTAGCTTGACATCCTTAAGCAACTAGGCTAATGAGACAACCTTTGGAGATTACCTTTTTTTTAAAAGAGCAGTTCTCTCATCTTTATTTGGTTCTATCTCCTTGGTTAGCTTTCACATCAAGGTAGGAATCACAGTGCTGAGGAGACTAGCCTCTTCTAGGACTAGACAGAGTGTGAGAGCAACATACGAAGCTTTTTTCTTGTTTTGTTTCTGTGTTTCTTCAAAGCTGCTCTGTCCCCTGTATATTCTCCTTACACATCCCAAGCTCCCCTTGTATGTTTGCAGTGGGGTCCTGTGGTCAAGGGAGGCTTCAGGAGTCTGCTGCTTGCTTCCACCCTCAGAAGAACCCCAGGAAAGGTTCCATGCTGTACCATTGTTGCCTGGAGTCTTATTATTATTTTTTTTTTTTTGTAAAGGTGCATTTTCATTTTGTACTGGACCCCACAAATTTTTTGCCTGATTCTGCCTGTACTCAAGGCCTAGATAACCTTCTGAAGCAGCCTTAGCATTAGTCCTAATCACTTTTTACACCTTGACTTTGTAGGAATCTCCAAGTTTCTCCACGGCATCCTCTTTGGGACTTGTGTCCGACTTTCCTCGAATTTCTGTATTCTTTGGGTATCAGTGACCTGGGGAGGGTATACTTAAGTATCTAAGGAATAGCTTGCAGGCCAATGTATTACCTAGCCATGCTGTGTGACATCTTACCTAGAAAGAGTGATGACCAGTTCTGGAATTTCACATGTCTCACATGAATTGTATGATACTTTTGACTAGAGAGAAATATGTGTGCAATGGTAACTGAAAAGAACAGTTTTCAAGTACATTAAGTCCCCTACATACAAATGAATTCCATCCAAGGTGATGCTCATAAGTCCAACAAATTTAGCCTAACTAACACAATTGGTTCAGAGAAGGCAATGGCAACCCACTCCAGTACTCTTGCCTGGCAAATCCCATGGACAGAGGAGTCTAGTAGGCTGCAGTCCTTGGGGTCACTAAAAGTCAGACACAACTGAGCGACTTCACTTTCACTTTTCACTTTCATGCATTGAAGAAGGAAATGGCAACCCACTCCAGTGTTCTTGCCTGGAGAATCCCAGGGATGGGGAGCCTGGTGGGCTGCCATCTATGGGGTTGCACAGAGTCAGACACACCTGAAGCGACTTAGCAGCAGCAGCAGGAACACAATTGGTTATATGGCACTTTAGTAAAACTTTTCACACAAATAATAAATAAAGAGCAAACAAACACAAAAAGTAAACAATTTAAATCTTATAGGACCTTGAAAAGTTCAGTAATATAGTGCAACAGCTGGCACACAGGCGCTGGCATCAAGAGAACAGGCAATAAGAATTACTGATTGGAGGATGGGGGGCAGGGAAGATACAGCTGAAGAATGGTCAGCAATAGGAGATGGAGGGCCAGCTGCAGTTTCACTCAGGCCCAACGTTGGTGGAAAGCATTTTCACATCTTTGAAAGTTCGCAACTTGAAGATTCACATGTAGGGGACTTACCGTATCCAAACTGGGTAGATGCTGGTCCCTTGCATATTTATTCCCTCCTTATCTCTCTCTCGTACCTCCAAGCTTCATCCAAAGGACATGCTTAGTGAGCATCTGGGCTATTTTAAATAAATGGAATATTTCATGCTCAGACTATTCTGCAAAGAGGAGTCAGTGGGGTCAAGAATGGCACACATCTGAAGGAGAAATCAGAAGAGAGCTCTGGCTGCTCAAAGTACTGGCATGTCTTCTTCCCCATTTAGGAATCCTCCCTTTCCTATGTCCCACTTCTCCCTACCTACTCTGTTCTTGAGGTCACTCTCCATTTCTCCTCCCTCTCAGCTGCCCTCTCCAGGATACCTGCTGCAGAATCACTGTTTGGGTACCAAGTTGTCTTGTATTTAGTAGGAAGGGGAAGTGCATGCTCTCCATCTTCATCCATCTGTAAATGTGGCCATGGGCATCTTGCAGAGATGGTTGGTTAAACCCAACCATGGTTGGTCTGTGCATACCGTAGAAATGCTCACGTATCCCTGAGACTAATGTGTTCCTTTGTTACCCTTGCCTGGGATCTCCCATCTGGGACTAAAATTAATCTAAATCCGCTTCTTATAACCAATCCACATGGCTGTTGTATCTTGGTCAAGACATACTTCCTTTTATGTAAGACAGTGTGTTCTGTTATTTGTTCATCATGTCCAACTCTTTGTGACCCCACGGGCTGCCTACCTGGTTTCCAGTTATGACCTGCTTATATTAACTCAGCAGGAAGCATCCCCTAACCCAAATTATGTTGGTGGTTTATTAAAGGAAATTTGAACCAACCAATATGTAATTTTGCAGGTTAGTATCATAATATTAAAAGTTGAAACATGCTGTCTTCATGCTCTTCCATTTAAATATGGAACAAAGAATGAGCATCTCCCAAAGAAACTCCATGTTCTCTCCTTGATGTTTAAAATTCTATGAAGTGTTAATTGCTCAGTTGTGTCTGACTGTTTGCAACCCTATAGACTGTAGCCCCTTAGGCTCCTCTGTCCACGGGGTTTTCCAGGCAAGAATACTGGAGTGGGTTGCCATTTCCTTCTCCATGGGGATCTTCCTGACCCAGAGATCAAACCCAGGTCTCCTGCGTAGTAGGCAGACTCTTTGTTCTCTCAGTTCAGTTCAGTTCAGTTCAGTTGCTCAGTCGTGTCCGACTCTTTTCGACCCCATGAATTGCAGCATGCCAAGCCTCCCTATCACCATCTCCTGGAGTTCACTCTAACTCACGTCCATCGAGTCAGTGATGCCATCCAGCCATCTCATCCTCTGTTGTCCCCTTTTCCTCCTGCCCCCAATCCCTCCCATCATCAGAGTCTTTTCCAATGAGTCAACTCTTCTCATGAGGTGGCCAAAGTACTCTAAACCTCTATAAATATCTCAAATTGTCTCCTTTCTGATAAAATAGTCTGCCTCAGCTCCAGTAATGAGTCCTTCATTGATACTGATTAATTTTTAATGTTAAAGATGAATGTAAGAACCTGTTTAAACAATTGCCAGGAGCTAAGAAAAATAATTTAAAATAATTGATTCAAAAGCCTGTAGAGACATTTGTTTCAAGGCCAGATTCCCTGGCAGACATTCTGCCTCTTCTATGAGGCTGTGGATGGTCATAGACAAGTGGAGTTGATTGTCACAGTGAGATGGGCTTTAAAGGGCAATTAAAACCTGCACCCAGAGGTCTGTTTCTCTGGGCTGCTGTGGAGGTTATTTCTGCCTTATCTTTTTCCCACAGTTATTCCCATGGTAACCTGGCTAATTATGTTTTACCAATGCAGTGAATCTTTAAAATTGCAAGGTATAGCTGTGGCCAAGATTCATTATTACTTTAAAAAGAAAAATGCAGACATGTATGGACTTTTAAGTAACATTTTTTTTTTTTTTGCATGAAATATTTTTTGGGAAGGAGGCATTAGAAACCTTGTAGTGGTTAAGCTTACAAAAAGACTGAACTTGGAGCTTTTATTTTTTTATTAATTACAGTGTTTTTTTTTTGAACTGTTTGAACTTGTAATCATTAGCACAGGTAATTTTTTATTAATATCAGTATTGTTGCTCTTCAGTCCCTCAGTAGTGTCTGACTCTTTGTGACCCCACGGACGGCAGAACGCCGGGCTTCCCTGTCCTTCACCAACTCCTGGAGTTTGCTCAAACTCATGTCCATTAAGTAGATGATACCACCCAACCATCTCATCCTCTGTTTTCCCCCTTCTCCTCCTGCCCTCAATCTTTCCCAGCATCAGAGTCTTTTCCAGTGAGTCAGCTCTTCGAATCAGGTGGCCAAAGTATTGGAGCTTCAGCTGCAGCATCAGTCCTTCTAATGAGTATTCAGGGTTGACAGCAATATGATTACCTAATATATTCATCCAGGCACAGATTATGCAGAAATATCACATCTCAAGGGTTTCTTATCACAAAAGTTTATTTCTCACTCTATATGGATTGGCAGGAGGTCTTGGCCCACATGGTGGAAGGTCTGCCGTCTGGACCACATGGTAGACCAGCGGCAGAGGAAGATAGCCTGGACGGGAATCAGCAAAAGCTCTCCAACCAGGAAGCAGTAAGGAGGCATGACATTCCTGCTTGAATTCTGTTGCCCAGTACTAGCTTCAAAGTGAGTGAAATTCGCTCAGTCATGTGCGACTCTTTGCGATCCCATGGACTGTATATTCTTCAGGCCAGAATACTGGAGTGGGTAAGCCTTTTCGTTCTCCAAGGGATCTTCCCAACACAGGGATCGAACCCAGGTCTCCCACATTACAGGCAAATTTTTACCAACTGAGCCACAAGGGAAGCCTAGTTTCAAAGCCCCACCCAGTTGCAAGGAAGGCTGAGAATTATTAATGTCCCTTAAATAATCCCAAGTTTTTGGAGACAACATTATGTTAGACAGATAAATATTGTTTCTGAGACTACAGCAGATGGCATATAAATTGATAAGTGGCATTTTGCTTTTACTAATAAGTAACGGTTTCATGTGCTTCATCTATTTACCATTTAAGTGAGGATACTTTCATTTCAGATGTGGCTCCTTGTGGCTGCAATAAGGCTGCCACATCTCCTAGCATCATGTCCTCATGCAGCTGGGTCTTCCCAGGTGATTCAGTGGTAAAGAATCTGCCTGCATTGCAAGAGACACAGGAGACACAGGTTTGATCCCTGAAGGAGGAAATGGTAACCCACTCTAATATTCCTGCCAGGAAAATCCCATGGACAGAGGGGACTGGCAGGCTGCAGTCCATGTGATCGCAAAGAGTCTAACATGACTTAGTGACTGACCATGAGCACACACATACCAATATTCCTTGTGCAACTGCATTAAAAGTTAGGAAGGAAAAATAGTATCAGTCAGTTCAGTCACTCAGTCGTGTCTGACTCTTTGTGACCCCATGGACTGCAGCACACCAGGCCTCCCTGTCCATCACCAACTCCTGGAGTTTACTCAAACTCACGTCCATTGAGTCAATGATACCATACAACCATTTCATCCTCTGTCCTCCCTTTCTCCTCCTGCCTTCAATCTTTCCCAGCATCAGGCCTTTTCCAGTGAATCAGTTCTTTGCATCAGGTGGCCAAAGTATTGGAGTTTCAGCTTCAACATCAGTCCTTCCAATGAATATTCAGAACTGATTTCCTTTAGGATGGACTGGTTGGATCTCCTTGCAGTCCAAGGGACTCTCAAGAGTCTTCTCCAACACCATAGTTCAAAAGCATCAATTCTTTGGTGTTCAGCTTTCTTTATAGTCCAACTCTTACATCCATTCATGACTAGTGGAAAAACCATAGCCTTGACTAGATGGACCTTGACTAGAGAATCGTATACTTACTAGTTTATCAGCATATTGATAATGGTTAGGTTTAGCTGTTTGAATCCAAAAACTGAATTTTGCAGTGGCTTAAATACACAGTAGGAAGGTTTATCAGGTTGATGGCAGCAGGGATGTTCTTACACTTCTATGACACTATCATAGTCCGAGGTCTCTGGCATTCTGTGCTCTGCCATCCAGAGGGTTTGCCTTGTTCCACATGGTACATGGTGGCCACTGTAGTCACACCTGCTTCACTCAAGCAGGGAGAAGAAAATAAACTAATAAAAAGAGACAAAGGTCTCTATATGCTGTATTTTGAAGAAGATTCCCAGGGGCTTCCCCTCACTTTTATTTCCTCTCTGTTTTCCAGAACTCAGTGGCATCATCCCACCTGACTACAACGGTAGCACTGCCATGAAATACTATAATGTTTCCGTAGGATGCTTAAAAAACTTTCATTTTCTATTTTCTAATATGAACCTGGACTTTCACTAGAGAATTGTTGGAATATTGGGTGATGCTACTTCCAGAGTTTTGCCTCTGAGTTTCAGTGGGACTTCTATCACTACTATTTATTAGCAAATACTGGTTTTGAAATAAAAATCCCAAAGGTTTTCAATAATGAAGAACATACAAGCAAGCTCAAAATATTTAGCAAACATGTGTGTTAGGTCACTTCAGTTGTGTCCAACTCTTTGTGACCCTATGGGCTGTAACCTGCCAGGCTCCTCTGTCAGTGGGATTTCCCAGAGAGAAATATTGGAGTGGGGTTGCCATGCCTTTCTCAGGGGATTTTCCCAACCCAGGGATTGAACCTGCGTCTCCTGAGTCTCCTGCATTGGCAGGCAGATACTTTACCCCTGAGCCATCTGGGAAGCCCTATTTCATGATATGCTTAATAGTAATAACACTATTCACAGGAGATAGAGTGATTTAAACCGGTTGCTTTGGTATAACTTCAAAATAAGTACTATGTGGAGACAAAATAATTAATTCCTGATAATCAAATTGCAGAAACATCAAATGAATGTTTACTGAATACTATGGAGACAGAATCAATACATCGACCAAAAAATGTCAAGTATAAAAATTTCAGAACACTTACCTTATGTTTCTAATAACCTCATTTTTTTTTTAAACTTGCAATGTCAAGGTGGTTGAAACCAGCCCTCCAAGATATGTCTAAGAAAGCTGCTTTTATCTTGATGCTGTGCTGTGCTTAGCCACTCAGTTTTGTCTGACTTTTTGCCACCCCATGAACTGTAGCCCACCAGGATCTTTTGTCCATGGGGATTTTCCAGGCAAGAATACAGGAGTGGGTTGCCATGACATCCTCCAGGGCATCTTTCTACTTTTATCTTGAAGTTTTTATCTAATTCCACTGAGGACAAAGGGGGCAAAGGAACTAAAATCTGACAAATGCTTGACATTAAATGCATTCTAATTTTTTTAAAATTTTTGAGCCTAATTAATTTATTAATGGCCCACCGGTCCTGGATCATAATAATCTTACAGCCATTTATTTCTAATAGACTCAGGGCAAAGTTTTTTTTTTTTTTTTAATATGAACACTTTACAAAGTTAAACATAACAGCATGATTTATATTTTTGAGGTAGAGGGCCCACATTCTGTTTTATTTGCAATTGTGAGAAAAAAGAAAATTTAGTGTGTGTGATTCTTCCCAGATGTTACTTTCCCAGTGATTTCCACTAAATAGAACATGGGCTTTTTAGAGGGCAATTGACTGAGACTACAGTCACAAGTTGAACCTTGAAAAAATAATAATTAGTATCAGTTGGGATAAGCCAAGTTTACCAAAAGAGGTTGCTGGCTAAATACCCAAAGTTCAGTCCAGTTCAGTTTAGTTGCTCAGTCGTGTCCGACTCTTTGCGACCCCATGAATCACAGCACGCCAGGCCCCCCTGTTCATCACCAACTCCCAGAGTTCATATAAACTCACATCCATCGAATCAGTGATGCCATCCAGCCATCTCATCCTCTGTCGTCCCCTTCTCCTCTTGCCCCCATTCCCTCCCAGAATCAGGGTCTTTTCCAATGAGTCAACTCTTTGCATGAGGTGGCCAAAGTATTGGAGTTTCAGCTTCAGCATCAGTTCTTCCAATGAACACCCAGGGCTGATCTCCTTTAGAATGGACTGGTTGGATCTCCTTGCAGTCCAAGGGACTCTCAAGAGTCTTCTCCAACACCACAGTTCAAAAGCATCAATTCTTTGGCGCTCAGCTTTCTTCACAGTTAAACTCTCACATCCATACATGACTGCTGGAAAAACCATAGCCTTGACTAGATGGATCTTTGTTGGCAGAGTAATGTCCTTCCAACAACACAAGAGAAGACTCTACACATGGACATCACCAGATGGTCAACACCAAAATCAGATTGATTATATTCTTTGCAGCCAAAGATGGAGAAGCTCCATACAGTCAGCAAAAACAAGACCAGGAGCTGACTGTGGCTCAGATCATGAATTCCTTATTGCCAAATTCAGACTGAAATTGAAGAAAGTAGGGAAAACCACTAGACCATTCAGGTATGACCTAAGTCAAATCCCTTATGATTATACAGTGGAAGTGAGAAATAGATTTAAGGGCCTAGATCTGATAGATAGAGTGCCTGATAAACTACAGACGGAGGTTCGTGACATTGTACAGGAGACAGGGAAAGATATAAGCATCTGAATGCAGAGTTCCAAAGAATAGCAAGAAGAGATAAGGAAGCCTTCCTCAGCGACCAATGCAAAGAAATAGAGGAAAACAACAGAATGGGAAATACCCAAAAGATGGAGATAAATAAACACAGGAGCTATGGTAGAAGTTCCATCATTTTGGAACTCCTAATAATACAATAACTAGGCAACTGACTGCCAGCAGTGGCTGCTAATGGCATCAGGGAACAGTTGATGTTATCCGGGTGGTGGATAAATGAGGCAGAAGCCCTGAAGTACACTAATTAATTGTAACATCACTAAAAGTGGGATAAAGAGAAACTATCCTCTGATAATGATGTGACTGAGACGCACTAATAGAACAGATTTTTGGCATCATCACCAACTGAACCATATGGATGGAAAATAGGGTGTATTCCTAAAAGAGTATTCAAAATCTATGCCTTTCTAAAGCATATTTGAGTAGGAATTGGGAGGAGCTGCATGTGGGGTTGAAGCAGAATGTTTTCTCTGGGTTTTCATCTGCTGGGTGAGAGGTGTTATGTTTTCTCACCTGAGCATTCACCTTCATACCAACAGAATGACGTGTAAATGATGGAATGAAAGAGGGGTGTAGACAGACATAGTCGCAATAGCGTTAGTACAGATTATGAGAGAATGCAGGTGCTAAGTTTCTGCAACTGTAATTAACAGATCAAACTTTATTCATCAAAAGACTCTAATTTTAAAATATGCCTATTTACATGTAAACTAGGGGTAGAGAAGGTAAATGAGAAGATTCTGAAGGAAAGGGGAGAGTTAGGAGATATGGTGACAGGGTTGGGGGTGCTAATTCCTAGGAATATATAGGAGCATTCAGTCCATTAAAGGGGAAGAGGGGAGGATACATTAGGCATTTGGGATTAACAGATACACACTACTGTATTTAAAATAGATAAACAATAAGCACCTACTGTATAACACAGGAAACTATATTCTATGTAATAACCTGTAATGGAAAAGAATCGGCAGAAGACATGTAGTTAAAAGTCTGGCTTAAAACTCAACATTCAAAAAACTAAGATCATGGCATCTGGTCCCATGACTTCATGCAAATAAATGGAGAAACAATGGAAACAGAGACAGACTTTATTTCTTGGGCTCCAAAATCACTGTGGATGATGACTGCAGCCATGAAATTAAAAGACGCTTGCTCCTTGGAAGAAAAGCTATAGCAAACCTAGGACAGTATATTAAAAAGCAGACATGTTGCTTTGCTGATAAAGGTTCTCATTAGTCAAAGCTATGACTTTTCCAGTAGTTATGTACAGGTGTGAAAGCTGGACCATAAAGAAGGCTGAATGCCAAAGAATTAATGCTTTTGAACTGTGGTGTTGGAGGAGACTTTTGAGAGTCCCTTGGACTGCAAGAAGATCAAACCAGTCCATCCTAAAGGAAACCAGCCCTGAACATTCACTGGAGGGACTGATGCTGAAGCTGAAGCTTCACAACTTTGGTCACCAGATGTCAAGAGTCGACTCATTGGAAAAGACCCTGATGCTGGAAAAGATTGAGGGCAGGAGAAGGGGGTGATGGAGGATGAGATGGCTGAATGCCATCACTGACTCAAGGAACATGAGTTTGAACAAAATCAAGGAAGCCTGGCATGCTGCAGTTCTTGGGGTCACAAAGAGACAGGACTGAGCAATGGAACAACAATAGGGGCTTCCCAAGGGGCTTCCCAAAGAATCTGCCTTCCAGTGCAGGAGATGCAAGAAACAGGGGTTTGATCCCTGGGTCAGGAAGACCCTCTGGAGTAGGAAATGGGAAACTGATCCAATATTGCCTGGAAAATTCCATGGACAGAGGAGCCTGGTGTGCTACAGTCCATGGGGCCTCAAAGAGCCAGACATGACTGAGCACCTGTATAACTGACTTGCTTTGCTGTACATCTGAAACTAACACAACTTTGTAAATCAACTATACTTCAATTAAAAAAATAAAAAGAATGCATGAGAAATCATGAAACCATGATCTCATGCCAAGACCTGTCAGAAACCCATAAAGTTGCAAAGAGAGTTTCTTTGAAACACTGGTCAGCTGTGCAGACAGGCACTGGGGAGTGTGGCTCAGTACATCACAGTCACTTCAGTCCCTTCCTAAAATCCACCGGGGACTCACTATCCTTCTGAGACTGAAACACACATGATCTGCGCTCTTTTTTGTCTCTCAGGCTTCATCTCAATCTCTTGGCACTGGGATCCCCACTGGGGATTTCTATTTGCTTATCATTTGGTTCATATCCTCTGCAGAGAGGATTCTCCTGACCATTCTTGCTAAATTCACCTTTCCCCAGTTTCTCAAAGTTCCACGTTTAACTCTAGCCTCGTAGCTCATTTGGCAAAGAATCTTCCTGCAGTGCAGGAGACCTGTGTTCGATTCCTGGGTTGGGAAGATCCCCTTGGAGAAGGAAATGGCAACTCACTCCAGTATTCTTGCCTGGAGAATCCCACGGACAGAGGAGCCTGGCAGGTTACGGTCCATGGGGTCGCAAGTGTCAGACAAGACTGAGCAACTAAAGCACCACCCTCTCTGCAGAGAGGACTGTCCTGACCACTCTTGCTAAACTCTCCTTTCCCCAGTTTCTCACTGTTACACACTGCTTTCATCTCTGGTTATTATCAATGGGATTTTTGTTTTAATGAAGCTGAATGAATCTATAAGAGCGGACATTTCATAACTTGAATGAAAAGAATTTTTAAAAAAGATGAGAACCATTGAATAAGGAGCATGATTGCAGCCTGACTTGATCCTGTTGGTTACAGCATGACTGTGTTAATGGGGGCAAATAAAACTTAGTTACGTTCATTACAGCTGCTTTCTGTGAGTGGTGGCTAGCTAAGATCATGGAAGTGTAAAGTGAAAAATGTGACCAGAAATAATAGTTCTGCCATGATGAAGCAAGAAAGGCCACCCTGTGAAGGCTAGATTTAGTCAAAACCTGCATGTACAGAGTAACGTTAGGTTTTATGGTTAGATAGCTATAGGCATTAAAACATTTTCAAGTAATTTTGCACAGAAAACTTTATTTCTATGAGTCTGAAATGCTCCCCAAACTCCACTTAAAATCACTGATTTTATAATTTTATGTGTGGAACACTTCTTTATTCTAATTTCAAATTTGCAGAAAGATTTCAAGATTAGTACAAGGAACCTTCATGTAAATATCATTTACTCAAACTCAGGAATTGTTTGTTTTGCCTTGTTGCTTTCTCTCTCTCCTGTCTCCCACACACATGTGCACAAACACACACACATATTTTTACATCACTTTTTGGGGACATTCTGTATTCCCTCTCTAAACATGCCCTCTTGTCATGATTCCTTGTTTGGTGAAATGATCCAAATCTCATTCCTGAAGGGTCTGGACCGTTAGTTTTCCTGCCTAAATTGGATTGCTATAGTTTTCCATTGACTTTAATTGCATTCATGAAAGTACTAAGACACCCTCAATTATCATGTTCCAGACACGCTCCTCCCTGCTTGCTTTTTGCAGTAGTTGCCAACTTCATAGTCAAGATCACCAGCCCAGCCAGCACAATGACTCCCTTCTTTGCTTGTGGATCCAGAAGAATAAGACGCTCAAAGAGTCGAGGTGGCAGTATGAACTCCAGTTTGATAGGATCATTTGTCATGCCTCCTGGTGAAACCATTCCTCCCTTTGGACCTATGACCTCTAAACAGCAGAACCTAAAATCATAGCCAGGCAGGCAAATAAAACCAATGTTGAAGTCAAATTAAGAAGCACTTTTTTTTTTTTTTTCTGTGTAAGGTAGAGTGATGTATGTCAGGTGTACTGGTGTAAAATGGTAATGAAATTCTCAGAGCAGTGAACCCAAAGGAAGGCAGCTCTGAGTTGCAAAAAGCTACCTGTCAAGCAGTGATTAAAATTAGTGGCTGCCATTTGCAGACAGAGAAATCAATACTAATGACTGCAAGACTTGCCTTCCGGGGTAGAAACAAATGGTTCAGAGCACTGCAGTGGGAGTCCCTGCAGGGAGCCCCTTACCCAGCAAAGAACCCACGTGTGGGGGTTGCTTTTTGATGCTCATGCCCCAGAGGCAGTCTTTAGTCAATAGGAAACCCAGCAAATGAGCTGCAGGGAATTTTTTAAAAGACTAGAGTTCTGTTGTTTCTAATTTTTAATCCTTCCATTCATTTTCACTTTTAACAGATACCTGTGTTTCTGTTTACCAGATAAAGTAGACAAAAATGATTGAAGCCTCAGTAATAACACTATTTTCTGAATTATTGTTTTACAAAAAAAAAAAAAGTATGAGAAATATATGTGTTTGGGCAGCTCTCAGAAAGAGATGCAAAAGTTTATGTGATTTGAAAAATACACCCAGAAATCTTTAGAACTGTTATTTTTTTAATCAAATTTTAATTTAGATAATTGCAGATTTATATGTGGTTGAAAGAAACAATACATAAATAGCCCATGAAACCTTTGCCCAGGGTCTCCCAGTGGTAAATGTCTTGTAAGTGTGATTGTGTAAGTTATCACAATGAAGGTATTGACCCTGAAGTGAATCACTAATCTTACTCAGGTTTCATCAGTTTTATATCTACTTGTGTGTAAGTGTTTGTGCACTAGAATGTGCACTTTGAATCTATACAATTTGTGTATCTATGTCACAGTTAAGATTCCATGGCTCAGATGGTAAAGAATCTGCCTTCAATGCAGGATACCCAGGTTCGATCCCTGGGTCAGAAAGATCCCCTGGAGAAGGAAACGGCAACCCACTTCAGTATTCTTGCCTGGAGAATGAATCCCATGGACAGAGGAGCCTGGTGGGCTACAGTTCATGGGGCCACACAGAATCAGACATGATTGAGCAACTAACAGTTTCACTTTCATCACCTCAGGCTCTCTCATGCTGCCATTAATAACCCCTCCACCATCATCCCTAATATGTAATCATCAGTGATCTATTTTCTATTTCTAGAATTTTGCCATTTCAAAAAATATTCCATACATGAAACCATGTGGTATGTAACATATTGGGATGGGCATTTTCATCCAGCAAAGTATATTTGATCCTTAGCCTTTATAAGGTTGAATTTTATTATATTATTATAATTGTATTTCATATTATATAATACACTAAATATATTATTATTATAACTATATATTATATTCCAATTATAAGAATATAATGGATATAGGAGCCTGGCAGACTACAGTTCATGGGATTTCAAGAGCCAGATGTGACTTAGTGACTAAACTACCACCACCATTAAAGAAGGAAATTCTGACAGATACCACAACATCGATCAACCTTGAGGCCAATACATTAATTGAAATAAGCCAGTTATAGACAGACAAACATGTATAATCCCACTTAAATGAGGTATCTACAGTTGTTGCACTTGTAGAAACAGAAAGTGAAATGGTGAGGCCAGGGGCTGTGTGGGAGGAAGAAGTGGGTCAGATCAGATCAGCCGCTTAGTCGTGTCCGACTCTTTGAGACCCCATGAATTGCAGCACGCCAGGCCTCCCTGTCCATCACCAACTCCCGGAGTTCACTGAGACTCACATCCATTGAGTCAATGATGCCATCCAGCCATCTTATCCTCTGTCATCCCCTTCTCCTCCTGCCCCCAACCCCCTGTTGTTTTTGAGGTATAGAGTTCAGTTTTGCAGGATAAAACAGTTCTGAACATCAGTTGCATGAATATCCTTAACATTACATCCCTTGTGGCTCAGCTGGTGAAGAATCTTCCTGCAATGTGGGTGACCTGGGTTCGATCCTTGGGTTGGGAAGATCCCCTGGAGAAGGGAATAGCTACCCACTCCAGTATTCTGGCCTGGAGAGTTCCATGGACTGTCGCAAAGAGTTGGACATGACTGAGTGACTTTCACTTCACTTTACTTCACTTCATACTTTGAATTGGTTAAGATGATAAATTTTATGTAACTTGTTTTTTCACAATTAAAAATAATAATGATCATATAAAACATATAAAAAGGTATGTAGATATACATGAAAACCTATCTGTCTCAAACTATTGTAAAAAATGAAGAGGAAGCAATGCTCCAAAATTCATGGTATGAGGCCAACTAATAAACAAGACAAACAAAGACAGCATAATCTGACAGAGTTACAAACCATATGATTCCAACTATATGACATTCTGGAAAAGGCAAAACTAAAAAGACAGTAAAAATATCAGTGGTTTTCAGGGGCTGGAGGTGGAAGGGGCTGAGAGATCAGTACTCAGAACACAGAGGATTTTTAGAGAAGTGAAAATACTGTATCTGATACTCTAATAATCGGTGCATGTCATTACATGTGTGTCCAATCTGTAGAATGTACACCAGCAAGAGTGAATCTGAGTGTAAGCTATGGACTGTGGGCGATTTTGCTGTCAGTCAGTGTGGTTCATCAGTTGTAGCAAGTGCTCCCCTCTGGTGGAGGGTGTTGATGGTGGGGGAGGCTGAGGGAAGGAGGGAGCAGGAAGTATATGGGAAATCTCCATACCTTCCTCTCAAATTTGCTATGAACCTAAAAATGCCCTAAAAATAAAGTCTTTAAAAAATCTGTAGAATTCACACCAGAGACACTAATGAGTTCAAGAGAACTTGAGCTGATAGCAGGGAGAAGGGTAAAAGGAGCATGAAAGCTGAAGGATCTAATGCAAAGGCATGAAAAAGGAGAGGCAAGTGTGAGTCATGGGACCAGTTAGGAGGAGAAGACACACGTCTAAGCCAGTTAATCTGCACAAATGTAGTACTAACCTTCACTCAGCTTTTCTTTAATGGCCCCCAGCAGGGGGCAGACATCAATCTTATTTTCCTCCCCCTGTCTTCATGTTCACAAAGCCTTATCTCATCCTGAATAATCACAATTGTCTGTTACAACTTTGTTAAGCTCTTTCATTAGAACCCAACTGTTATTGGCCTGATATAAATGGGAGAGACTGTGCACTTGTAGGCAGCAATCTGTGGCTTGGGCAGAAATGAATACTGTGCACATTTATAAGGTGTTATGATCTCCTGGAGCACCAAGAACAGCCACCCTGGCAAGCCTTGATGAATCAACAAGCACTCATTTTTGTGGCTGACTTTAGAGAAGTTCCAAGACATTCTCTGGGACTAAACAGACTCTTATTTCCTTGTTGAAAAGGCCTGGGAAGCTGGATTGAGCAACTCAGATCAAATAAAGAGCAACTCCATAGAGAGGCTGCCTCAGCAAGCTTACCACTTAAAAAGAAAATGAAATATTGTGAAGAAAGGCTTTAGGTAAGCTGAATTATTCTCTTACAAAAAAAAAATAGCCATTAACACATATGAGATGGTTGCAGAAAAATTTTAAAAGAAAGAAAAGATGTTGATTTTTTTTCCTCTCCTGTAACAACAATAAAATAAGAATAAGACAACTCCAAATGGTGATTTAGCAGTTTTACTAAAAGCTAAAGATGAAACCATTTCAGAAATTGAAATGAGAAGGGGACCCGTAAATACTATATCCTTTTTAGCTACGATCCAGAATAAGGGAGAAAAAGCAGTTTAGCAAAGAAATAAGACCTTTACCATTAAGGCTGGTTTCATAGTCTCTGTAAACCTTGGAACTAATGAAAATCAATCTAAAGAGAAAATATTTACTTATTTAATGAATAGTGTATTATCTTTCAGGGTTGCCCACATTAAGCTAGGGGTAAAGAATCTGCCTGCCAATGTAGAAAATGCAAGAGACTGTGGGTTTGATCCCTGGGTTGGGAAGATACCCTGGAGTAGGAAATGGAGCCTACTCCAGTATTCTTGCCTAAAAGATTCCATGGACAGAGGAGTCTGGCACTTTACAGTCCACAGTTGTACAGTTAAGTCACTAAGTCGTTTCAGTCATGTCCAGCTGTTTGTGACCCCATGGACTGTAGCCCGCCCGTCTCCTCTGTCCATGGGACTCTCCAGGCAAGAATCTTGGAGTGGGTTGCCATACCCTTCTCCAAGGCATCTTCCTGACCCAGGGATATGAGCCGCATTTCTTATATCTCCTGCATTGGCAGGAAGGTTCTTTATCACTAGCGCCACCTAGAAAGACCCAGCTAGAGTCCACTGGGGCTCAAAGAGTTGGACATGTGCCGGGGTCCAGCCCCAGCTGATCCAGGGTATTCGAAGCAGAGACGGCGTAGGCGAGGGTCAGGGAACAACTGCTTAATTAAACGTTAATTAAGGATATAAAGAGTAATAAAATGAGGATAGCTCAGTAGGAAAATTCAGTGGAGAAAAGAGGCTGAGTAGCTTGGTTTACGCGGGGGACCAATAAAACTTCAAGACAAGAAGCTTGCACCACTTACGTAGGCCGCAGGCGTCCTTCCGTTCTCCCGAAGGAGAGGAGACACTGAGGCCTCCCCGGTCGGATCTTAGAAGCCCAGGCAAAATTAGTAAGCTTGGTGGGTTCCGCGCTCCAGATGGAGACTCAACCAGAGTGAGAGAGAGAGAGAGACATGGGGAGACCAGTATTTCGAGAAACTGATCCCAATTCTTTATTTTCCATGGTCTACTTTTATACACTGAGATGTTATGCAAAAGTCACGTGGGGTCAGCAGTCCTGACTTTTATCAAAGTCAGGTGCTTCATACAAAAGTATACAGAGGTCTTAGGGGTGTTACATCATCTTCTGGCTGGGGGGCCTGCTGACAATTTACGACCCTCTCCTTGTGACAGCGGTCAGTCAACCAGGACACTTATTTCACCAGGGGTGATTATTCTTAAAACAGACGCCACCCAAATAAAGTTACATTCCTATAGGGTGAGGTGTAGTGGGTTTTAGTTAAGGAAAGAATTTACTTAGCCTAAGGTCTAACAGTGATTATATCAAAGGTTAATACTTATTTCTTCTATATATTCATTAATGTGTATAAGGGCAGGGGATGTGGAGACTTAGCAGTAAACATCAGCTCAACAAATGAAAAACCCTTCACCAATATGATTTCTAATCAGCCCATTATACTTATACTAATAATTTTCTAACTTTTCTAAGGAACCTGTTTTTAGAAGGTTTAAAGCATCTCGTGCCTCTCATGGTTGGGAGGCTGTGAGCAATCACATGTGGCCGGACAAGCCTGTCAGGCAGGCTAGAGAACCTTCAGAGGAGTTTGTAGGTTAAAACACTCTTGTCACACCCAGGGGTTTTTATCAACTGGAGCTCTAGGTTAACTCCTTCTCCGAAAGAGGTGGTGGGGGACAGCCCCCCGTAAAGTCAGAGGTGTAGGTGAGAGCACAAAGTAGTAAGGTAGGCAGGCTCTGGTTATGGGGGTAGATGCTCGAGGATTTCCAGGGGGACTCCTGAGGCTCGATCCCGCCTTTGCGTATGTCGAGCCTCCTTCCTCATGACCTTTGCCATGGGCGGAGTGCCTCACGCCGGCCCCCAACAGACATGACTGAGCAACTGAGCACACACACACATATTGTCTTTCTCCATGTCCCTTGAAAGGAACAGTGTATGACTTTATACCCAGTGGTTCTAGAATGTGATTCTCAGGCCAGCAACATTATCACTTGGAACTTGTTCAAAAAATTATTTGCCTTTGCCTCAAGCCTGAGAAAACAGACCAGGGAAGGGTCTTGGCAATATATGATAACAAGCTCCCCCATCCTGGTATTTCTAATACCTGCTAAAATTTGAGATCTACTGCCTTAAATCATGTCCATGTGTGTGAGTGCCCACTCACTTTAGTCATGTCTGACTCTGCAACACTATGGACTGTAGCATACCAGGCTCCTCTGTCCATGGGATTCTCCAGGCAAGAATACTGGAGTGGGTTGCCTTTCCTTATTCAGGGAATCTTCCCAACTCCAGGATCAAACTCACCTCTGCCTGCATCTCCTGAATTTAAGGCAGATTCTACACCCACTGAACCACCTAGAAAGCCCAAATCATGTCCGTATGCCATTTTAAAAAACCTCTCTGAAGACTGTGCAAGATGGAAAATATCTTATAACTGGTTTGATGCACTTACAATTCACACTTTCAGAGAGTTATACCTCGGGGGTTGTACAGAAACCTCCCTTACTATAGGAATACCAGCATTCACACAATGATGTTCTGGGAGACTTTTCAAGCAATAAAGAAAATGGGCATGAAAAATAAGAGGGAGTTTTACCACTTAAAATTGTCCCCTTGTCCAGAATCAAGAGAATTTTCCAGGACTTTTCTTTGGGGATCATCTCCTTCCTGAGATGTGGGATGAGAGAGATAACTTTAATCCTGTACAGACCAAAGCAACGTAAATTCAAAGAAGCTCTGTAGTTGACAGACCTGTGGTTGGACAGCAGCTTAGCTGCTAATGTTTGTTATGGTGACATCGTCTATACAGTTGTCCCCAAGGGGTTGATTCTAGGACCTCTGCAGATACCAAAGTCCCTGGATGCCCACATTCCTTACATAAAACCCTAGTAGATTCAACCTTCCATATCTGCGATTCAATCAATCTCAGATGCATTTTCCAACTGATTTGCTGTCGTGAAAACTGCCAATTGGAGGGCTGGTTCTATTCACTATTTTCTTTCTTATTTACGGCTTTTAGTGGTTTTCCCTTAATTTCCTGTGTATAAAGAGCTTAGTGATTCTGGGAGTTTTTTCCTTTCCCTATTCCTCTCATAATGCTCCAATATACTTCAGCCTGCTTAAAGAATTTTTTAAAAGGTTTTTTAAAATGAACTTGTATACAAATGAACTTGTTTGCAAATAAACTTGTATACAAAATAGAAATTGACTCACAGGCATAGGAAACAAACTTAGGGTTACCAAAGGGGTTAGGAGAAGGGATAAATTAGGAATTTGAAATTAGCATATACACTACTACATATGAAATAGATGAACAACAGGACCTACTATATAGCACAGGGAACTATGACAAATATTTTATATTACCCTATAAGGGAAAAGAAACTGAGAAAATAGATATATATATATATCAGTTCAGTTCAGTCACTCAGTCGTGTTCGATTCTTTGCGACCCCATGAATCGCAGCACTCCAGGCCTCCCTATCCATCACCTACTCCCGGAGTTCACTCAGACTCACGTCCATCAAGTCAGTGATGCCATCCAGCCATCTCATCCTCTGTCATCCCCTTCTCCTCCTGCCCCCAATCCCTCCCAGCATCAGGGTCTTTTCCAATGAATCAATTCTTCACATGAGGTGGTCAAAGTACTGGAGTTTCAGCTTCAGCATCAGTCCTCCCAATGAACACCCAGGACTGATCTCCTTTAGAATGGACTGGTTGGATCTCCTTCCAGTCCAAGGGACTCTCAAGAGTGTTCTCCAACACCACAGTTCAAAAGCATCAATTCTTCAGCACTCAGCTTTCTTCACAGTCCAACTCTCACATCCATACATGACCACTGGAAAAACCATAGCCTTGACTAGACGGACCTTTGTTGGCAAAGTAATGTCTCTGCTTTTCAATATGCTAGGTTGGTCATAATATATATATATATATATATATATATATATATATATATATAATTGAATCACTTTGCTGTACACCTAAAACTAATATTGTAAATCAACTATAACTTCAATTTAAAAAGGTTTTTTTGTACTTTGTGAGAGCAATTTAAATTAATATTCCTTTAAAAGTGAGATTTTGTGTCACATACCATAAAACAGTCCTGCTAAAATATATAGTTCAGTGGATTTTATTATATTTAGAAAGTTGTGTAGGTATGACTGCTAATTCTATAACCAAGAATTGCAGCAGTTTTCCAATGCCTATGGAACATGTTGCTTCTCTTTAGGGCCCCAGGACGAAGCTTCAGAGAGTGGAGTGAATTCAGGTCCATGTGATGGCACCTGGATTGTAGACTACCAAAAGCAGTAAGTAAATCTGAAAAGCACAACAGCATCAAGCAGACAGGCTTCCCAGTTGGCTCAGTGATAAAGAATCTGCCTGCCAATACAGGAGATGTGGGTTCAATCCCTGGGTCACGAAGATCCTGGAGAAGGCAATGGCAACCCACTCCAGCATTTCTGCCTGGGAAATCCCCTGGACAGAGAAGCCTGGCGGGCTACCATCCATGGGGTCTCAAAGAACTGAACACAACTTAGCGAATGAACAACAACAACCAACCAGATAAAAGCTTGAGCTTTACAGTCAACCCTCTGTAGTTATGGGTTTCACACTAGGGATTCAATCAACTCCAGATCTAGCTTATTTGCAAAACCATTACAGAAAGTTCCAAAAAGCAGAAGTTGAACTTGCTGCATTTGGGCACAGGTTTATACAGCATTTACATTGTGTTTACTACTATTGACATAGCATTTCCCTGCATTAAGCATTATAAATAATCTAGAGATGATTCAAAGTCTATGGAAGGATGTGTGTGGATTATATCCAGATACAGCACCATTTTATAGAAGGGACTGGAGCATGCTGGATTTAGGTCTGTGTAGGAATCCCTGAGCTAAGCCCCTGTGGATGCCAAGAGATGAACAACTGTACTTTGTGTACTAATCCGTGAGCATGGATATTCCAGATGAATATAGGAATTGGCATGATTTTCACTCCTCTTTGGGTATATATTCTCAAAGATTTAGAGAAATATGCCAATCTTTTAAACCTCACAGAAGCAAGAGTAAAAATGAAGTAAAAATAAAGACACCTCAAACTTCTTTTTTTCCCAGATGTTTCTTATCAGCTACTTCTTATCGGTCAGGCAAGAAAGCTGCCGAGAATCAAGGGCCCATTGGGAGGAAATGTCCTGAAGCACAAGTTTGGGTCTTCAGCATGAGGGAGACCAGTTGTCTCTCTCTTATCCCTGCACCCCTCACCTCCTTCTGGATGCAGAATGTCTCCTTCTCTGAGTTAAGATCTGTGACCCTGCCAAGTTTCATCTGATCAAATCCTGTCAGCTTTGATCCTGCATAATTGTTTGGGGATCTTGTCTCTGAATCCAGATGACCAATCCTGCAAACACAGTCAGAACATCTGAGCCTTTCCTGGTCCTATTGGAGGCCATTAAGCCAGATATTGTCCAATATGTTTACCTGGGAAACAGGCAGAGGAGATTCATTTTGATAAAACACAGAGCAAGGGAGTTTGATATTAATATAAATGAAAATAGATAGATATAAACCATGGCAGACTTTGCTGTCTGGTCTCTGAGGCATAAGTAAGAGCAATTGCTTCGGATTGCTTGATCAACATAACAAGTTACAAGGTCACCCCCGACATTGAAGAAGGCCAGGGTTTCTGAGGGACACTCGGCATCCTGACCCTTATTTCAAAAGCTGTGCTGGGTGCCTGACTGCTGCTGTGTTAGAACTATTACTACATGAGAACCGTGTATCTGAGCCCAAGTTTCTGTCGTGCAGCAGAGCAAGCAACACCTGCAGATTTGCACAGAGACCCTGGGACCAGCCAAGGGCTTCCCTGGAAGCTCACCAGTAAAGAATCCTCCTGCAGTGCGGGAGAAGGGGATTCAATCCCTGGATCGGGACGATCCCCTGGAGAAGGAAATGGCAACCCACTCCAGTATTCTTGCCTGGAAAATCCCACAGATGGGGGAGCCTGGCAGGCTACAGTCCATGGGGTCACAAAGAGTCAGACATGACTGAAGGGACTTAGCATGCATGCAGGAGGTCATCCAAAGGATCTAAATCCTTTTATCTCAAATCAGAAGAGAATTTAAAAGGGTTTGGACAATAAGGACACCAATTGTCATTATCTGAATGACAGTGGAACCAAGCAAGACATGGACTTACTGGTTTTTCAGGTTGACAAAAGAGTGAAAGTAGCATATGTTAGAGACTTAGCAAAATTAGAATTTAGATACACTTATTGAGAGCCTATGGAGAAGGAAATGGCAACCCACTGTAGTATTCTTGCCTGGAGAATCCCCATGGACAGAGGAACCTGGCAGGCTACAGTCCATGGGGGTCACAAAGAGTCAGACACGACAGAGCACACACATGCATTGAAAGCCTAAGAGCCAGACACCATTAAACTACTTCCAAATTTACATTTATAAGACGTTTGAAGATGTATGTTCCTACATGATTTTCTTTTAAGGAGGGGGTCTTTTTCTAAGAACTAACTTAAAGTTATTTGTTTGGTATCTAAGAAGCATCCTGAGTGTTCATTCATTTGTCCACTCATTTATTTATTCACACATCCATTAAATGTTACAAAGCTATTAGTACAATATTCTCTGCTCCGTGTGGTTGATGGGGAGCAATGAGGCATGGATTTCTGTATGGGGAGGTCATGGGCTACCTAGAGGGGAACTGCAACATAACATTTAGGAAATTCAAGCCGATCCTAAAGTTCTCTTGGATTTCCTCCCCAACCCTAGACTTCTTAAAATGTTTTTTTTCTCCTGTTGATTGACCTATCCACCCTGAAGAATAGAAGTATTAATACTAATTATTGACACTCTGACAAAAAATAGCAATGATAGATTAACATTTTCCCTTCCAAATTCAAGGAACTAATACCCAATATGAAAGCTCAATTTCATTTACAAGGAGAAGAAAATATCCCCTAATTCTTAATTTTTAAATATTTTTTAACCCACAAGGAAAGAAAATATTATTTGAATACAATTTGGAAAATAGATAGACCTTTCTTAACACTGTTCTTGAATCATCAGATTTCAGATGAAAACATTTCTATTTTGAACATTTAAGGATTTGAGCCCAAGCTATACTGGATTTAAATATACAAGTGTAGCAGTGACACTGTTATACATTTTTTTCCTAAGTGGATGTGATTAATTTTGTCATTTAAGAGAGCTCCTGAAAATCAGCATCATATTTAAACTTTAGCTTCATGACAGAAGAAAACATTAACTGTAATCTTATTCACACTGCTTTTCCAGGTGTCCAAGTCTATCATGAAATTCTGGAATCTTCATTCATCGCTTTGAAGTACAAATGTCCTTTTGTACCAAATAGCTCGGTCTTGTGCTCCAGCTTCCTCTAAGATAGGACACTGGGAGGTGCTAATATATGACCAGATTTTAATCTATCCTTTTTAGCATTCACATTTTTAATAAGGTCTCTTCTGCTGGTACACCTATTATAATAGCATTTTGAAGTTTGAATATGGTGTTGTATTTAGTCTGAATATGTGAGGAACTCAAGGGCAAAATGAGGTATAATTACCATTCTCTTCTTTCAGACAATGCATCAAACTCTATGAAACATGGAGCTAGATGGTCAGATGTAAGCGGTTTGAATATACAAACAACTCAGGGATATATGCAAGGCAGGATATTTGCAGGAATAATCACTAATAGATAAAATAAAGCTCGCCAAATAACATCAGGAAAAACTAAAATTTTGGAAGGACATTACAATGCCAGAGACAGACATAAAACCACCATATGCTGTGATGTTTAATTATATGCGAGTTGCCAAGCATTGTCAGAGGATGCTGATCTTAATCCACTGCTAAAAGTGGATTTGAACATCTGTGTTTCTATTTCTGCTTTGCAAGTAAGTGCATCTGTACCATTTTTCTAGATTTCACATATAAGCATCATTTTACAATGTTTGTTTTTCTCTTTCTGATGTATTTCACTCTGTACAATGGTCTCTAGGTCTATCAATGTCTTTGCACATGGCACTATTTCATTCCTTTTTATGGCTGAGTAATATTCCATTGTTGGAGAAGGCAATGGCACCCCACTCCAGTACTCTTGCCTGGAAAATCCCATGGACAGAGAAGCCTGGAAGGCTGCAGTCCATGGGGTCGCTGAGGGTCAGACCCAACTGAGCGACTTCACTTTCACTTTTCACTTTCATGCATTGGAGAAGGAAATGGCAACCCACTCCAGTGTTCTTGCCTGGAGAATCCCAGGGATGGGGGAGCCTGGTGGGCTGCCATCTATGGGGTCTCACAGAGTTGGACACGCCTGAAGTGACTTAGCAATATTCCATTGTATATATGTGCCACATTTTCTCTTTCCATTCTTTTGTTGATGAACATTTAGGTTGCTTCTATCGTGGCTATTGCAAATAATGCAATGAACACATGTATCTTTTTGAATTACGGTTTTCTCCTTGGACAGCAAGGAGATCAAACCAGTCAATTCTAAAGGAAAGCAACCCTGAACATCCACTGGAAGGACTGATGCTGAAGCTGAAACTCCAATACTTTGGCCACCTGATGTGAAGAGCTGACTCATTGGAAAAGACCCTGATGCTGGAAAAGATTGAAGGCAGAAGGAGAAGGGGATAATAGAGGATGAGATGGTTGGATGGCATCACCGACTCAGTGGCCATGAGTTTGAGCAAACTCTGGGAGATGGTGAAGGGCAGGGAAGCCTGGCGTCCTGCAGTCCATGGGGTCACAAAGTGTCGGACACGACTGAGTGACTGAACTGAACCGATGGCTGATTCACTTTGCTGTACAGCAGGAACTAACACAATGTTGTAAAGCACTTATATGCCAATAAAAAATTAATTAAAAACATTTTAAAAGTAGATTTCACCAAAAGAAAACCCTCAAACAAACAAAACTATCTGAAGAGTTGAATTTGTTAATTACCTTGTTCATAGGAATCATTGTAATCATTTCAATGTGTATATAAAATCATCATGGTGTAGACCTTAAATATGTTTAACTTTTCCTAAATTTCTTATTACAAATTATTAAAAAGTAACCACAATTCATAGTCTCTTTGGCATCTCAAGTGATTTAAGGTGTTTGTGCTGGAACTAAGTTGCCCTTCCACAGGGCTGGTTTCAGAGTTAGGATGTGATCTATGAACAATGTAAGATAATTTATTCTGTAATATTTTATGCTGTTTTGTGCCATTTTGAATTTATGTCAAGGACTTTCAATCTGATTTATTTCCTAAGTTTCAAAATCCACTATATTTGAAGAAAGAACAAAATCTTTTGGCACTATGCAACTGCTAACAAATTCATCTCAGATATTCCATTGAGTACCTATAGAAAAGCCTGAGTGCATGTGAGGAATTCAGTCATATGTTAAACATCAGACATACTCCAGTATGTCAGATTCAGGGGGCAACCAGCCAGGAGCATACCTGCCTTGGATACCCCAATGGACAGGCAGAATCTCTCTGAAACTTGCTGTGGTATCATGGTATTTTAACATTAATCATGAAAAAGCTACTTTGATTTTTTTGCTGGATGTTTAATTAGTTTAACTGACAATGGCTGTCTGACAAAAGAAAAGAATCCTTTGGAAAACTGAAAATTTAATAGGAAATTTTATTAAATATGTCATTTTGATTTGCAACCTTATTATGAAATTTTAAAAAATTCATATTCTACATTTGGATTGTCCATATGTTTCCTTAATAAGTGGCAATAAAAATAGAATTTTAATAAGCATGGAGCCTCCCATCATTTTTATGTTTTATTTCATTAAATATATCTGGCTTGGTAAATCATATAATCCTATTCATGTTGATCCTGGTATGGGTGTTTTCCCCTTAGATATTTGTTGAATTCTATTGCCTAATTGTGCTTCCAGGTAGAACTAGTGGTAAAGAACTTGCCCACCAACTTAGGAGACATAAGAGACATGGGTTCCATCCCTAGATTTGGAAGATTCCCTGGAGGTGGAAATGCCAACCCACTCCCATATTCTTGCTTGGAGAATCCCCATGGACAGAGGAGCCTGGTGGGCTACAGTTCATAGGGTCACAGAGAGTCACATATGACTTAGGGACTGAGCACTTTGTCTCTTTAAAACACATTTTTGTTGTTGTTGTTGTTAACTGTCAAAAACTACTTGTCACTTTTCATTCTAGTTTTATTTTAAATATTCCCATTCTGTTTTATGGTCTTCAAGAAGCTTGCTTTGTCAATATAGATAGAGAAATTTTACATAGGAAGAATAGAAGAATGTAATGTGAACTGAAGATGAAATACATCACCATTCTAGACACCTTGCTCTGGCCTCCAGTGACAACAGGTTGGGGAAGAGATGGGGTGGAGGTGGGGGCTATAATTACATCAGTGTTTGGTCAGTCTTGAGCTCCTATGGGTGAGGTAGAGGAGATAGATCAATTTCCTTACAATTAAGGGATCTGATTTCTGTTCATGGGCATAACCTCCAACTACAACAGAAGCAAGGTACATTTTTCTCTGGACCTGTGTTTGTCATATGGTTGTTATTTGACCTATGCTTAGATTTATGTTTTGTATGTGTCTCCAAATAAACAATAGAATTACTCGACATAGTTCTACTTTTCAGATTTTTAAGAGTTTTTCCTATTTGCTTGTTGGATTATGGTGTGTATACGTGTGTTTGTAAAAATGAAAATTTAGGGGTTTAGGAAATGTACCTTCTGAATATCATTTTTATTTCCCATCCTCAAATTATTACAGTAATTTTATGCTTCATTTTTCAAGATGGCATGTACATGGCTACACACATGCATGCACACACACACGCAATTCCATGTATGTCCTGTAGCTGAGGGATTCATATCCCATTAAATGGAATCCAGTTTGGTATCATAGGAAATTCAAGACCTTTGGACATTTTGTTTGGCTGATTTTGTGAACAGTTAAGAATATGCAATCTAGCTTAGATTCCCTGCTTAGTGATTTTTGAAACATTAAGACAGATATCCAGTTGCATGGGGTGGTGTCTTAATAAGTAGTTCTTTACTTTTTCTTTATTTTTTAAAAATCATTTATTTATTTTTGGAGTATAGTTGATTTGCAATAGTGTGTTAGTTTCAGATGTGCAGCATAGTGATGCATATATTCATTCTTTTTCAGATTCTTTTCCCATACAGGTTTTCACAGAGTGTTGATCAGAGTTCCTTGTGTGATACAGTAAGTCATTGTTGTTCACCTGTTTTTATATATAGTAATGTATGTTCATCCCAGGTTCCTAATTGATCCCCTCTGCTACCTTTCCCCTTTGGTAACCTTATGTTTGTTTTTGAAATCTGCAAGTCTGCTTCTGTTTTGTAAATAAATTCATTTATATCTTTTTTAAAATTAGATTTCACATATGAATAATGGGCTTCCCTGGTAGCTCAGCTGGTAAAGAATCTGCCTGCAATGCGGGAGACCTGTGTTCAATCCCCAGGTTAGGAAGATCCCCTGGAGAAGGGACCAGCTACCCATTCCAGTATTCTGGCCTAGAGAATTCCAAGGACTGTATAGTCCAGGGGGTCAAAAAGGGTCTGACACGACTGAGCGACTTTCACTTTATGAATGATAAAGTGAAGTGAAGTCGTTCAGTTGTGTCCGACTCTTTGCGACCCATTGGATACCAGGCTCCTCCGTCCATGGGATTTTCTAGGCAAGAGTACTGGAGTGGGTTGCCTTTTCCTTCTCCAGGGAACTTCCTGACCCAGGGATTAAACCCAGATCTCCCACATTGTAGACAGACGCTTTACCGTCTGAGCCAATGGAAAGCCCTATATGAATGATACCATATGGTATTTGTCTTTCTCCATCTGACTTACTTCACTTAGTATGATAATCTCAAGGTCTATCCAAGTTGCTGCAAATAGTATTTTTTCATTCATTTTAATGGCTGAGTAATAGTTCATTGTATATATGTGTCACTTCTTCTGTATCCATTTCTCTATTGATGAACATTTAGGCTACTTCCATATCCTGGCTATTGTAAATACTGGTGCAAAAAATACTGGGTGAATGTATCATTTTGAATTATAACTTTCTCTAGATAGACACCCAGGAATGGGATTGGTGGATCACGTGGTAGAATTTAAACAAAATTAAAATATGTATGGAAACACAAAAGACCCCAAATACCCACAGCAATCCTAAGAAAAATGGAGCTGGAAAAATCAGGCTCCCTGACTTCACTATACTACAAAGCTACAGTAATCAAAAGAGTATAGTATTTACATGAAATAGAAATATAGATCAATGGAATAAGCTAGAAAGTCCAAAAATAAACACACACCTATGGTCAACTAATCTATGACAAAGGAAGCAACAAAATACAATGGAGAAAAGACAGTCTCTTCAGTCAGTGGTGTTGGGAAAACTGCACAGCCACATGTGAAAGAATGAAATTAGAACATCCTCTAAAACCATTTGCCATATACAAAGTAAACCATAGATAAAATAAATTCAAAATGGATCAAAGATCTAAATATAAAGCTGTATACTATAAAATTCTTAGAAGAAAACATAAGCAGAACACTCTGACATAAACTGCAGGAGTATCTTTTTGTGTTCACCTCCTAAAGTAACTGGGCTTCCCTGAAAGTAATAAAAATAAAAACAAAGATAAGCAAATGAGAGCCAATCATGTTTAAAGCCTCTTGTATAGCAAAGAAACCACAAACAAAACAAAAAGAAAAGCCAAAGAATGGGAGAAAATACTTGCAAAACAAAGCATCTGACAAGGGATTAATCTTCAAAATGTACAAAAAACTCATGCAGCTCTTCTGCCAATCAAAACATGAGCAGAAGAGTCTAAATAGACATTTCTATAAGAAGACACATAGAAGGTGGAAAAGCATATGATAATGTGCTCAGTTCAGTTCAGTTCAGTCGCTCAGTCGTGTCTGACTCTTTCCGACCCCATGAACCGCAGCATGCCAGGCCTCCCTGTCCATCACTAACTCCCGGAGTTCACTCAAACTCATGTCCATTGAGTCAGTGATGCCCCAAATCACTAATTGAAATGCAACTCAAAACTACAGTGAGGTCATACCAGTCAGCATGTGTATCATCAAAAAGAGAATGCTGAGAAAAGGGAACACTCCTACACTGTTGGTGAGAATGTAAGTTGTTACAACCACTATGGAGAACAGTGTGGAAATCCCCTAAAAAACTAAAAACAAGCAATTCTTTGAATTTGTCACACATCACAGGGATTTCATCTTGATACCCTTGGCTTATATGACTCAAGTGCCACCATTAACGGTATCAAGAAATTAAATACTTTCTTCAGAGTTAGCTACTAAGATTACCACCAAAAAACCCAAACTTCACTGAACCAGAAATGCATGTTATCTTCACATTTTAACATTTCATGCTAAGATGATCTTGTAATCTATTGTATCTTAAAATATGTTTGGTAGCAGCTTTGCTTTCTTACTAGTACATAAAAGAACAGTACATCTCATATTCAATGGCTTCTGATATTCCTGACTTGCAGTCTGCAGATAACATGGTTAGCACCCTTTGGCATGCCTCTCAGTGACACCCAGCTCCTGGCAGCCATACACCACACAGTCCACTCCTTCCGAGTATGGGTGCTCCTAGCCCTAGTGTTATAGGAGTCACAGAAAGTCACTTCCAAAATTAGGTTATAAAAAACCAGGAGCTGTCTTGCGTATCTCTCTGGGACCTTCTTGCAAGCTCATGAGGATGGAGAGAATGGCCTCGTAAGGAACTGAGAGCAGCCTCCGTACCGTGGGTACTGTCACGGTAGAGTGTGTATGATTCACTCATTTAAAATATACAGCTAAATGGTTTCTAATACATTCACAGAGTTGTGCAACCACCTCTAGAATCTAACAGTAGAATATCAGCCATGTAAAAGCTAATCAAGGAAAAGCCGGTGTTCAGGCCAACTAGACTTGAGAAAAAAGCATATTCTGGGAACAAAGAAAGAAAATAAAGTGACAATGAAACAACTATTTACCAAGAAGATTTATGTCCTCAAAGCATATGTACCAAACAAGAGATTCAAAACTCGTGGAAAAAAAAAGCAACAGAACAGAAAGGGAAAATAGATGGATTCAAAATTATATTTGAACATATTAACAGCCTCTTTATAACTGATGTATGTGGTATAGACTAAATGTTGGAAAGAACATGGAAGAACTGAATAATACCACTAACAAACGGGGTGTACCTGACACTTACAGAACCCGCTCGCCAACAGAGAATACACATTTTGTTCAAGTGTCCAATAAATAGTCACCAACATAATCTTTTTTCCTGGGTCATTAAATATATGAAAATAGGTAATAAAAGTATGATATATAAGTAATTTAATTAGAAATCAGTCACAGAAAGATGAGAGGAAAGCCATCAAATGCTTGAATTAAAATATATATATATATATATATATATATATATATATATATATATACACACACATTTAATAATCCATGGTCCAAAGAAGAAGTCTTAAAGGAAATTTAAAAAATATATAGCACTCCACTCCAGTACTCTTGCCTGGAAAATCCCATGGATGGAGGAGCCTGGTAGGCTTCAGTCCATGGGGTCACTAAGAGTCGGACACGACTGAGCGACTTCACTTTCCCTTTTCACTTTTATGCATTGGAGAAGGAAATGGCAACCCACTCCAGTGTTCTTGCCTGGAGAATCCCAGGGATAGGGGAGCCAGGTGGGCTCCCATCTATGGGGCCACACAGAGTCAGACACGACTGAAGCGACTTAGCAGCAGCGGCATTGAACTAAATGAAAATAAATATACAGCATATTAAAAAATGTGGAAATCAAATACAGTTGTGCTAAAAATGAAACTGCAGCATTTAGAAATGGAAAGAATGTGAAATCAGTTAACTTAATAAAAAATAAGAGCAGGAATAAAATACATAAAACAGAAACCTATGAAAATAAAAACAGAAAAGTAGAGAAAAATCAGTGAACACAGAGTATTCCTTTAAAAGATCAACAAAACTGATAAACATCTAGCAAGGTTGATAAAGAAAAAGAACATCCAAGCTATAAATATTTGAAATGAAGAGGGATTGTTACCACTGATCTGACACACATTACAAAATAAGAGAATACTACAAATAGCTGGGCTCTATCCCTTGGTTGGGAGGATCCCCTGGAGAAGGGAGTAGGTACCCACTCCAATATTTTGGCTTGGAGAATTTCATGGACCTTATAGTCCATGGGGTCACAAAGAGGCATGACTGGACAATTTTCACTTTACACTTTACTTTTTACAAATAGCTCCATGTACATAAAGAAACTTAGGTAAGATGAACTGATTCCTTAAACAGTACAAACTATCAAAACTCACCCAATATAGACCAAATAACTGAATTTTGTTGTTGTTAAGTTGCTCAGTTGTGTCCGACTCTTTGCCACCCCCTAGACAGCAGCATACAAGGCTTTCTTGTCCATCAATGCCGGGAGCCGGCGAGAGACATTCCACTCGTGACAAAGGTCATGAGGAAGGGGGCTCGGCATACGCAAAGGCAGGATCGAGCCTCGGGAGTGCCCCCGGATATTCTCGAGCATCTACCCCCAAAAACCAGTCTGCCTACTTTATTGCTTTGTGCTCTTACCTCTGACTTTACTGGGGGCTGTCCCCCACCACCATCTCACTCTCTCTGTCAAAGAGTTAACTTACAGCTCCAATTAATAAAGTTCCTGGGCAATTAGGAGTGTTTAAATCCAAACCCCTCAGATGGCTCTCTAACTCACCTGACAAGTTTACCCAGACACCTACAGCTATGCATATGATTGTTTACAGTCTCCCAGCCTCGAGAGGCACACGGGAAGCTTAAGATATTCAAATAGCTTAGAGCCTCTGAGAGAGTTAGAAACTGTCAGAATAAAACTAGTAAAAGATTTCATTGATGAGCCAATGCTTGCTGCCAAGTTTCCACATCCCCTGTATTGTATCCTTGAATGTGTATTAATTAATATAGTTGGTATGTAGAAAAAATAAGTAGTGGCCTTGGTGTTAGCAACTTTAGACCCTTAAGGTAATAAATTCTTTCCTTTGTAAACCCATTACACATCCACCCTATAGGAATGTAATTTTATCTTCGAAAGATGGCGCCAAACCTTAAAATAATTACTCTTAGAGAAAATAAGTCTTTGTTGATAAGTCCTTGTCAAGAGTCATAAAATGTTAATAGGCCTTCTGGCCAGAAGATGATGTAAATCACCTAAACCATTTGTATACGATAAATTTTGCAGGAAAGAAACCCTGGTTTTTGATAAGGATCAAAGACTGCTGACTTTGCATCCCCTATTATCCTCTATGTGTAACTTAGGGTATAAAAGCCCCTGTTGAAAATAAAGCTATGGGCCTTGCTCACCAACACTTGGTCTCCCCATGTCATTCTTCCCTTTAACTTCCAGCTGAGTGTCCATCTGGAGCGCGGATATCCTCTGCGACCATTTATTTGCCTGGACTTCTAAGACCCACTCGAGAAGGTGTCTAAGGTGGGGCACCTTCCGCTATTCGAGAGGGCGCCTGCGGCCTCCGTGGTCAGAGCTAACCTGGTGTCACGGGTTATATTGATTTTCCGCGTAAACCAAGCCACTCAGCTTCTTTTCTCCACTGAATTTTCCTACTGAGCTATCTTCATTCTATTACTCTTTATTATCTCTAATTAACATTTGAATAGGTCGCCTAGCCGTCTCTCCTTCAAATACCCTGGATCAGCCGGGGCTGGACCTCGGCACATCACCAACTCCTGGAGCTTGCCAAATTCATGTCCATTGAGTCAGTGATGCCATCCAATCATCTCATCCTCTGTCGTGCCTTTCTCCTCATGCCTTCAATCTTTCCCAGCATCAGGGTCTTTTCTAATGAGTAGGCTCTTTGCATCAGTTGGCCAAAGTACTGGAGCTTCAGTTTCAGCATCAGTCCTTCCATTGAATATTCAGGGCTGATTTCCTTTAGGATTGGCTGGTTTGATCTCCTTGCAGTCCAAGGGACTCTCAAGAGTGTTGGTGTTCTCCAATACCACAGTTAGACAGCATCAGTTCTTCTGTGGTCAGCTTTCTTTATGGTCCAGCTCTCCCACCATACATGACTAGGGGAAAAACCATGGCTTTGACTATACGGGAGATTCCCTGATGGCTCAGCTGGTGAAGAATCCACCTGCAATGTGGGAGACCTCGGTTTGATCACTGAATTGGGAAGATCCCCTTGCAGAAGGGAAAGGCTACCCACTCTAGTATTCTGGGCTGGAGAATTCCATGGACTGTACAGTCCATGGTGTCACAAAGAGTTGGACATGACTGAGCGAATTTCACTTTATGGACTTCCCTTGTGACTCAACTGGTAAAGAATCCACCTGCAATACAGGAGACCTGGGTTTGATCCCTGGGTTGGGAAGATCCCCTGGAGAAGGGAAAGGCTACCAACTCCAGTATTCTGGTCTGAAAAATTCCATGGATTACAGTCCATGGGGTTACAGAGAGTCAGACACCACTGAGGGATTTTCACTTGACTGTATGGACCTTTGTCAGCAAAGTAATGTCTCTGCTTTTTGGTACACTGTCTAGGTTTGTCATAGCTTTTCTTCCAAGGAGCAAGCATCTTTTAATTTCATGGCTGCAGTCACCATCTGCAGTGATTTTGAAGCTCAAGCAAATAAAGTCTGTCACTGTTTCCATTGTTTCCCCATCTATTTCCCAAGAAGTGATGGTACCAGATGCCATGATTTTTGTTTTTTAAATGTTCAGTTTTAAGCCAGCTTTTCACTCTCCTCTTTCACCTTCATCAAGAGTTTCTTAAGTTCTTCTTTGCTTGAATAGTTCTACTAATATAATTAAAATTTCATTAGTAGTTAAAAAGTTCCCAAAAGATAAATTATGAGGTTTAGATGGTCTTATTGGCAGAGTCTACCAAACTTTAGAGAGTCAATGACAAGAAACTGTCCATTCTCTTTCTGAAAAGAGAAATATCTCTTCCAAAATTACTTTTTCTTTTGAGTGCATCATTTTCCTGGTAGCAGAACCAGGCAAAAACATTGCTTTAAAAAATAAATTATAGGCTACTCTTCCTTAAGAATATAAGCATGAAAATTCTCAACAAAATATGAGAAAAGTAAATCTAATTATTCAGTTGGCTTAAAACTAAGTTCCAAGCTGGCTTAAACAACCCTGAAAGTTCATTGGAAGGACTGATGCTGAAACTGAAGCTCCAATACTTTAGCCACCTCATGGGAAGAGCCGACTCATTACTTAGTTCACTTAAAACTGGCTTAAAACTAAGTGATAAGCTGGCTTAAAACTCAACACTCAAAAAAGAAAGATCATGGCATCCAGTCCCATCACTTCATAGCAAATAGATGGGGAAACAATGGAAACAGGAGAGACTTTATTTTCTTGGGCTCCAAAATCACTGCAGATGGTGACTGCAGTCAGGAAATTAAAAGATACTTGCTCCTTGAAAGAAAAGTTATGACCAACCTAGACAGCATATTAAAAAGCAGAATTACTTTGCTGACAAAGGTCCATCTAGTCAAAACTATGGTTTTTCCAGTGGTCATGTATGGATGTGAGAGTTGGAACATAAAGAAAGCTGAGCCCCTAAGAATTGATGTTTTTGAATGGTGGTGTTGGAGAAGACTCTTGAGAGTCCCTTGGACTGCAAGGAGATCAAACCAGTCAATCCTAAAGGAAATCAGTCGTGAATATTCATTGGAAAAACTGATGCTGAAGCTGAAGTTCCAATACTTTGGCCACCTAATGAGAAGAACTGACTCACTGGAAAAGACCCTGATGCTAGGAAAGATTGAAGGCAGGAGGAGAAGGGGGTGACAGAAGATAAGATGTTTGGATGGCATCACAGACTCAATGGACATGAGTTTGAGCATGCTCCAAGAGTTGGTGATGGACAGGGAAAACTGGCGTGCTGCAGTCCATGGGATCAAAAAGAGTCAGACATGACTGAGCAACTGAACTGAACTGACTGAAATCTAGTTATATGTATTCATATAAATGTATAATACATTAATACTAATATATAATAATATTATATATATAATATAATCACCTGCCATTGAAGTGGAGGATGGTTTATTCTTGTGACAAAAGGATAATTCAGTATTTTAAACATATCCACATAATTTATCATGTTAAAATTCTAAAGAAAAATGCCGTATGGAGCAGAAGCATTTGGTAAAATTAAACATATATTTGTGATTTAAAAAATCTCAGCAACCTAGAAATAAAAAATTGTTTAATTCTGAAAAAAAAAAAGGATCTATGAAAAACTACATTGAAAGGTATACAGTGGCCATTGATGCAACAGTTTGGACAAGAAAAATATAAGTATCAAGTAAATATCAGTGAGTCCATACTAATATAATAATGTGATAAATTAATAAATAGGAGAGACTAATTTTGTGAAGAAGAATGTTGAATAATTTATGTAGGTTCTTCATTCTCAAGAAGAGGGAGGCCAACCCCATTCCTCACACATAGTCTGTAAAAGGCCACTTCCTTCCCAAGTGGACATCACAGAAGAGTCACTTTACCATGGAGAGACTGGAAAATACAACTTCCACTGGTAATCAAGGTCAAAATCAACAGTGGTAAGCATACTGATAATATGTGCCCTTGCGTGGTAAAAATGAGACTTAACCTCTATGGTTTTCCTCCCCGAAATCCATAACCCCAGTTTAATCACTGTAATGATATAAAAAAAATTGAATACAGGGATATTCTCTAATACCTCACCAGTACTCTTCAAAATGGTCAAAGTCACCAATGACAAAAGAAATTTAAAACCTTTTACAGCCAAGAGGAGTCTCAGGAGAAATGACAACTAAACACAGTGTGGTAGCTGGAGAGGATCCTAAAGCAGAAAAAGGTAAACACTGAGAAAATATGAATAAAACATGGGCTTTAGTTAAAAATAAAATATCAACATCGGTTCATTAATTGTAACAAGTGAACTATACTCATATAAGTTATTAATGATAGAGGATACTGGATGCAGGGGACACAGGAGCACTCTGTAATACTGTGGTATCTTCTCCATCTTTATGTAAGTCTAAAGTTGTTCTAAAAACTAAAACTGATTTAAAATCAACTAGTGATTTCACTATCTTATAAGAATAAGCGAGGAAAAAACAAACTTTTAATGTGTACATAAAAATAATTTGACATATCCTATGATCATTTATGAGGAAATCTCTCAGTCAAATTGAAATAGAAGAGAACATTCTAAATCTTATAAAGAGCATCTAAAGAACCCTACAACTAACATCATATTTAATGATTAACTATTGAATGATTGTCTCCCTATGATCAAGCATAAGAGAAGATGAAACTCTTACTTCAGTTGCACATTAACAAAAAATGGACCAAAGATTTTTATAGACATTCCATAAAGCAATGCTTATGAATAGCCACAAAATATATTTAAAAGTTATCAATCTCATTTGTTGTTGGGGAAATCTAAATTTAATCCATAATGAAATTTAAACTCACACTGAAAAGGGAGCACCAAAATGGCTAATATTTAAAAGACCCTAAAAAAGCAGAGATGTTACTTTGCTGACAAAGGTCCATCTAGTCAAGGCTATGGTTTTTCCTGTGGTCATGTATGGATGTGAGAGTTGGACTGTGAAGAAAGCTGAGCGCCGAAGAATTGATGCTTTTCAATTGTGGTGTGGGAGAAGACTCTTGAGAGTCCCTTGGACTGCAAGGAGATCCAACCAGTCCATTTTAAAGGAGATCAGCCTGGGTGTTCATTGGAAGGACTGATGCTGAAGCTGAAACTCCAATACTTTGGCCACCTGATGCGAAGAGCTAACTCATTTGAAAAGACCCAGATGCTGGGAAAAATTGAAGGCAGGAGGAGAAGGGGACGACAGAGGATGAGATGGCTGGATGGCATCACCGACTCGATGGACATGAGTTTGAGTGAACTCCGGGAGTTGGTGATGGACAGGGAGTCCTGGAGTGCTGTGATTCATGGGGTCACAAATAGTCAGACACGACTGAGCGACTGAACTAAACTGAACTGAAAACGCTAAATGTGATGAGAAATAGGACCGCTGGAACAGTCATGCAATCTTAGTAGGAATGTAACATGGAACAAACACTTTGAAACACTTTGACACAGAAAATATTCTGATGGCTTCTTAAAAAGTCAAACATATACCTTTTCTATGACCCAGAATTCTAGTCATATTTATTTATTTATGAAGAAAGAAAATATGTTTACAGGAAGATTGCCCAGGAATCCTCATTGCAGCTTTATTTATAATAGTTAAAAACTGGAAAACATCCCTGGTATTCATTGATAGATGAGTGAATAAATAAACCTTGGTACACTCCTATAGTGGAACATTACAATAAATAGGAACAAATATGTGACCTATACAAGAACATGGATAGATCACAAAAACATGCTGGGCAGAAACCCTTACACACAATAGAATATATGGTTTTATTACATTATATAAAATTCTACTTAAGCAAAACTGATCTTAGAAAACAAATCTGAACAATGATTGCCCATTTCAGTGAAGTAGAAATGAGTATTGACTGAGAAGAGATACAGGGAAATTCCTATATCCTTAATTCTTAATTCCTGTGGTGATTAACATTTTATATTTTGATAGTATTTACATTTGGAATTACAGTGGACACATTTGGAAAGACTTCAAATGAACAATTATTACTTGTGCCTTTCATTGTGTATAAATTTTACATAGTATCTATGAAAAATTGTTAAAATCTAGTCAATGGCATGTTCTATTTAATGTTTAAGCATTTAAAAAGTTGTATTCTGATGTCTGCAGTTTACTTTGAAGAGCCTTATAAAATGATTAAGTAATCAACATCAAATGTGATAGAGCTTGTATAATAAATGATAATGGTAAAATTTAGGTAGGGGATGTTTGGATACTCAAATATCTTTCAATGCTCTGTTTTTGAAAATTTTCAGAAAAATCTCAGAAAAATTACAATCTTTTTATACTGATGCCATTTTCCCATGACAGAAAAAACTGGCTGATGCAGAAATTGCTTTAAGTCAGCTTATTCCATCATAATAAGGTCACCAAGCCCCTTGTTTGTCATTTTACATTTTTATGTTTTATATTCATAACATTTCCTATCTCTCCTTACTGCTGCAAGCCAACAACGAAATTATTGCTCTTAAAGATTTTGATATCCCAAGAGACTTCAGACAAGCAAACTTAATTATGTGGAAGGCTCTTATTGACTGACCTATATTTATCTGCAATGTGCCCGCAAACATTGGTAATCTGCCACCAGGAGGCACATTTTAATAACTGCTTCAAGGGAGCGAAGGTTTATAGGATCCGTTCCCAGCATGTTTCTTATTTACTCTAGGGTCTTAGCTAATATTTTAAACCCTGAATATAGCAAAGAGGCTGCATTTTGCTAGCGTGCTGTAAAATTACTCATGTATTGAAGTTACACTATCTGTCTTCTCCATCTATTACCTTCTCAGCCACACATGCCCTTGAAATCAAAGTGGAAATGTTTAGCACAATTGGACAGAAAAGGTAGTTTTTAAGGACTACTCTTTGGAGTCAAAATGTTCTAAAAGGGATAGTCCAGGAGAGTTTGTTTGTGTGTGCTCAGTCATATCCAACTGTTTGCAACTTCCTGGACTGGAGCTCTCCAGGTTCCTCGGTCCATGTGATTTTCCAAGGAAGTATACTGGAGTGGGTTGCCCTTTCCTTTTCCAGGCAATCTTCCTGACCCAGGGATTGAACCCACATCTCTTGTGTCTCCTGCATTGGTAGGCGGATTCTTTACCACAGCACTACCTGGACAGGAAAGGTAACTTTTTAATTTATTTATTTATATTTATTTATTTTTTTTTTTTTTTACTTTACAATATTGTATAAGTTGAATTGAGTGAGGATGTTCTAAAAGGGGTAGTCCAGGAAGGCATACAGTGGAAGAGAAATGAGGCATAGGGAACTAAATATGTAAGGATTGACTCTGCTATGGAAACTGCCATCAGTCAAATTTTCTCAATAGAAATCTGTAGATATAGTCCCTGGGCTTCATCTGTAGGACCAATTTACCTTGTTCCCACACAGCTACTCTAACATGGTGGGATTCGTGGGTTTAATCTGAATTTCACATGTCTGCATGGACATTGAGAAGTTTGATTACTCCAAGTGTTATTTTATGTGCAATATGACTTCTGCTGCTAGGGTGTGATTGTCAACACAACGGCAGCTGCAATTCTGTCTCAGTCCTATGGAAAGGAGTAGGATTTACCAATAAAGGTCTGTATAATCAAAGCTATGGTTTTTCCAGTAGTCATGTATGGATGTGAGAGTTGGACCATAAAGAATGCTGAGCGCCAAAGAACTGATGCTCTTGAACTATGGTGTTAGATAAGACTCTTGAGAGTCTCTTGGACTGCAAGGAGATCAAACCAGTCCATCCTAAAGGAAATCAACCCTCAATATTTATTGGAAGGACTGTTGCTGAAGCTGAAGCTCCATTACTTTGGCCACTGGATGCGAAGAGCCAACTCAATGGAAAAGACCCCAATGTTGGGAAAGATTGAGGGCAGGAGGAGCAGGGGATGACAGAGGACGAGATGGCTGGATGGCCTCATCAACTCAATGGACATGAATTTGAGCAAACTCCTGGAGTTGGTGATGGACAGGGAAGCCTGGTGTTCTGCAGTCCATGGGGTCGCAAAGAGTCAGACAGGACTGAGCAACTGAACAATGAAAAAGTTGTAAAGAAAAACAAATCAACTGAAAAAAAATACTCTGGATTAGTTAGCTAGGGCTGCTGTAACAAAGGATTATAGGCTGGATGATTTACACAACAGAAATGTATTTTCCCACAGTTTGGAAGGTGCTGGTGGGATCATTTCTTCTGAGACTTCTCTCCTTGGCCTTTTGGTGGCCATCTTCTCCCTGTGTCCTCACAAGATCTTCACTCTGTGTGCCCGGGCACTAATTCTCTCTTCTCATAATATCACTAGTCATATCAGCTTAGAGTACAGCCTAATTCCAGCATTGGATTAGAGTACAGCCTGATGTCCACCAGGTCTTCCCTGGTGGCTCAGAGGGTAAGGAATCTCAGGAAGAGTCAGACACACCCTAATGTGCACCACCATAAGTGAAAGTTGCCCAGTCATGTCTGACTCTTTGTGACCCATGGAATGTAGTCCATTTAATCCTCCAGGCCAGAATACTGGAGTGGGTACCTTTCCCTTCTCCAGGGGATCTTCCCAATCCAGGGATTGAATCCAGGTCTACCACACTGCAGGCAGACTCTGTACCAACTGAGCTATCAGGGAAGCTCACCATTATTAATCAACTCATTTAAACCCTTTCCCCAGATACGGTCAAACATGCTCACATTTCTGTCTCCCTTTGCTTTCCTCTTTCAAAGCTTAGGTATCTTTTATTACCTGATTTGTACCTCAACTTTGGATTTGTAAATTCTTAGATTTCATGTTAAATATATATCTTTGCACAGAGGATGAGTTTCAAGTCTTCACAAACATGTAAAGGTTTATGCTAGTTTATCCTGGTAATCAGAGTAGAGAGAATAAATGAGAGATGTGACTAAATTATGAAAGCAAAATAGAGTTGTCAGATTAGGGGGTGAATCATGGCACAATGAGGTAGAAGGGAAAAATAATCTATACTAAGATTGGTCATCAGCAGAGTAGATCTGGGATAAAATATAGAATCTTGGCTTGAAAGGGGCAGATGTGTGAGCAAATAATCATGGCAAATCTTGTCCATCATATAACAGAAATTTTTAAATATACCATGAGAAGAAGATGAAGAAACTAGAGCCCTTGGGAAAGATTTCCTGGAGGAGGTAAATTCAGTTTGGTTCCTTAGGAAGATGAGACATGGCAAGGGCCTTTGGGAAGCTGGACCAGCATGTGTAGAGCATAGAGGTGCCCCAGGCATTGCATGTTAAATGGTGGAGATCCTGTGTTCTGAAAGCACCAGGTGCACACACTGGAGAGGTGGGAAAGGATTTGGGGGCTCACACGGCTGACAACCTTGAATAAGCAGAGCAGCTCATCACCCTGGGAAAGAGAAATGGAGAATCCAGTGAACCAGTGAAATAGCTCAGTCGTGTCCACTCTGCGATCCCATGGACTGTAGCCTACCATGGCTCCTCCATCCATGGAATTTTCCAGGCAAGAGTACTGGAGTGGGTTGCCATTTCCTTCTCCAGGGGATCTTCCCATCCTGGGAATTGAACCTGGGTCTCCCGCATAGCAGGCAGATGCTCTACCATCTTTGCTACCAGGGAAGCCTGAAACAGGGAATACTGGGGTTTAAACATTGGTGCTGGTGTCAACCATAGGCTGCTGGAGGTTGGAGAAGAATGGGGGAAATGGGCTAATGGACTGAGCTTCCTATAAGGACAAAGGCAATGATGCTGACCTTTGTGGTCAGAGTCCACAGACCTCTAATTTTCCCCTTGGAGAGAAATAGTCCAACTTTTACTTTGAGGGTATTTGAGCAGAAAGCACAGGGGGGCCGTTCCCCAAGTCCACGCTGCCTGCAAAGAGCAGAGAGGGGAGAGAGTGACAAGGAGCTGAGCAAAGAGACAAGAACAGAATAGGGAGGTGCATGTGCCTGCCAGGTGGCAGTTAAAACGGGAGCTTTGGTAGCAGAGGTGACAGCCAAGGGAGACAGGGGGACCCCCACTGGGTGCAGAGCTTAGATCTGCGGTGGAGCCCCCGCCTGCAGCACCTGCACAGATATTACCTCTTCAGCCTGAGATAGAAGCTGCTGGAGCCAATATAATTCTATTTTATTACAAAATAAAAGCATCCATATGGCCTTTGCGATAAAGCAAATCAGGGAGTTATTAGAAATCTTCAAAGAGTTAGACTGTCTTGTTTTGAAAACTGCTGCAAAACTGCAAGGCAAATACCCACAGGCTTCAAAGTATAAATCAAATTTAAGGATCATAATATGGGATGGTAAATAATGCTATTGCTGTATGAACCTTTAGATGAGTCTATTATTGATAAGGAAGATAATTTTAAAATTAATTGCTGTGTTACTAAAGATACAGTAATGGCACAAACAGGTGTTTTGAATTGTGTGCAAATCATGAATCTGCTTCTGGGTTCTTATATTTCATCAGCAAGTTACAGGAAATGCCAGAGGAAACATTAAAACATGATCATGGAAATTTACATTTAAAATTAAATCAGTTCATGTAAGAACCTGAACACAGATGTTTATAGCAGCTTTACTCATAGTCACTAAGACTTGGAATTAACCAAGATATCCTTCAGTAGATGAATGGATAAAAAACCATGGTACATTTAGACAATGGAATGTTACTTAATGCTAAAAGTAAGTGAACTATTAAACCATAAAAAGCCTGGGAGGGACTCCCAGTGCCTATTACGAAGTGAAAGAAGCCAATCTGAAAAGGCTTTCTGATTTCAACTTAATGATATTCTGGAAAAAAAAAAAAAACAAAATACAGAGACAAATAATAGATCAGTTGTTTCCAGAGGCTCAAGGAAGGAAGGGAGGGAGATGGAAAAAGAGAAATAGGACACAGAGTATTTGTAGGGCATCAAGATAATTCTGTATGACATAAAAGTGGATCCATGTTACACACTTGTCCAAGCCCATAGAATATACAACACCAAGAGTGAACCCTAATGTTAAGTATGGACTCTTGGTAATAATGATGTATCAATGTAGGTTCATGGACTGTAATCAATGTACCGTTTGGTGGGACATGTAGGTAGCAGAAGAGGCTGTGCGTGCAGGAGGCAGGGTTTATGCAGAAGCTCTGTGCACTTTCTGCTCAGTCCTGCCTTGAACTTAAAACTTCTGGAATCTATACAGTTGATTTAAAAAACTGCACACAGAAATTTTAATTCAAACATAAAGGTCACAATATTTTATAAAAATTGTTAGACAGGAATCATTATCCTTAGTTATACTAAACATTATATCTTGAAATAATTTATCAGAAATTTAAAGTTTACAGAGCCGATATAACAATCTTCATGAATAGATGCATCAACAAAAAGATTCTACTTAAAATTATTTGTGATCTTGCATTTGCCAAGAGCAAGTGATGTTGCTGGCAATTATGTCAATAGAAAATTAGGTATTTGGGGATACTCATTTTGATGACCTATCAAAGGAATTTTCAGAAAAGAGAGCCAGAGAAACTTTCTGCTCAATTAAACTATCATATTAATGAAGTATTATTATTTATTTATTTTTTTAATTTTATTTTATTTTTAAACTTCACATAATTTTATTAGTTTTGCCAAATATCAAAATGAATCCACCACAGGTATACATGTGTTCCCCATCCTGAATCCTCCTCCCTCCTCCCTCCCCATTCCATCCCTCTGGGTCGTCCCAGTGCACCAGCCCCAAGCATCCAGTATCGTGCATTGAACCTGGACTGGCAACTCGTTTCATACATGACAGTCAGAATGGCTGCGATCCAAAAGTCTACAAGTAATAAATGCTGGAGAGGGTGTGGAGAAAAGGGAACCCTCTTACACTGTTGGTGGGAATGCAAACTAGTACAGCCACTATGGAGAACAGTGTGGAGATTCCTTAAAAAACTGGAAATAGAACTGCCTTATGATCCAGCAATCCCACTGCTGGGCATACACACTGAGGAAACCAGAAGGGAAAGAGACACGTGTACCCCAATGTTCATCGCAACACTGTTTATAATAGCCAGGACATGGAAGCAACCTAGATGCCCATCAGCAGATGAATGGGTAAGAAAGCTGTGGTACATATACACAATGGAGTATTACTCAGCCATTAAAAAGAATACATTTGAATCAGTTCTAATGAGGTGGATGAAACTGGAGCCTATTATACAGAGTGAAGTAAGCCAGAAAGAAAAACACCAATCCAGTATACTAATGCATATATATGGAATTTAGAAAGATGGTAACAATAACCCTGTGTATGAGACAGCAAAAGAGACACTGATGTATAGAACAGTCTTATGGACTCTGTGAGAGAGGGAGAGGGTGGGAAGATTTGGGAGAATGGCATTGAAACATGTAAAATATCATGTAATGAAGTATGATTATTATCTATCCATTTTATAAATTATTAAACCAGAATATTTTTCAATTTATAATTTTATTTTGTTGTTCTTGTATAAAATTATCCATATGAATTGTATTAACAATAAAATATTTCTGAATAAAAAGGGTTTATATTTTTCTATTTTTGTGATTTTTCCCTGCTTTTTGAACAAGGACACTCACATTTTATTTTTGCAATAGCTCCATAAATTAAGTAGCTAGTTGAATTCATAAATGTACTAAATCCACACGGTATATTTGTTTGTCCATCCCAAATGTATTTTCTTTTCTTTTATGGAGGTAGCTTAATCTGCTTCTTCACATTACTAATGTATTCTGGCTAATTTTCTCTTTCAGATTAATTACTCTGAATGAATTGCATAGGCTTACAGGGTAAACAAGTCTAATGATTTGTAAACTTCCTCCCGCACACTGTGTGCTGTACTGTTTTTAATAGAAACTATTTGTTCATGTTTGTGAACATTCCTCCTTCCCAGTGAATAGAGCAGCACTAAGCCTACAAGCTTAAGGCAGTGTCGCCAAATCCCCAGTTTAAACATAAGGTTGCAGAGCATTACCACTCCTTTTTCAGGAACCATCCCCAGGACCATTTCTTGGGGACCACAAATGAGTTTACCTCCAGAGTCTGTGGGCCCAGAAATTGAGGAGAACGTCCTTCAGCACTTCCCTGGTGGCTCAGGTGGTAAAGAATCCATCCGCAATTCAGAAGACCTGGGTTCAATCCCTTAGTCAGGAAGATCCCCTGGAGGAGGGCATGGCGACCAACTCCAGTATTCTTGCCTGGAGAATCCCATGGACAGAGGAGCCTGGAGGGCTACAGTCCTTGGGGTTGCAAAGTGTTGGACACGACTGAGTGACTAAGCAGCAGCGTCAGCAGCCAGTATTCTTGCATGAAGAATTCCATGGACAGAGGAGTCTGGTGGGCTGTGGTCCATGGGAATGCAAAGAGTCAGACACAACTGAGCGACTAACACTTTCACTTTCTTCCTTCAACCCCAGTTTGATCCTACCTGTCTGTTTGCCTGCAGCAGTTGCCAGCTATGTGCTTACTATTAACTATGTGTCATGCTACTAACTATGTATCACACCAGGCCTCCAGGATTCTAAGGACATGGCACCACCAAATTTTAAGACTATGGTGCAGACCTGACTGCCAGCATGGCTGGTCTAGGGGAGTTATGGGGAAAGTGTATGGACAAGGCTCTACAACCCACCTTCCAGGGTGTGAGTTCACACAAATTCAGATTAATGACTACTGTTATTGCTTCAGGAGAGAGGAGGAGACACTCTACCATGTGATATGGGATGGACAGGCAATCCCTGAATCTAAGCTATTGTGTTGGAAGAGGCAGAGATGGGTTGATGGGTGTGGCTTTGTGAGATTTGAATGGCTTCATGATCTCATACTCACTCCCAACCCAAGACATGACAGCATACAAAATATACAAATATATATACACAAGACACACGTTAATCTTAAAAATGTATTCCAATATGCATTTGTTGCTCAGTCGCTCAGTCATGACCAACTCTTTGCCACCCCATGGAATGCAGCATACCAGGCTTCCCTGTCCTTCACCATCTTCCGGAGCTTGCTCAAACTCATGTCCATTGAGTCAGTGATGTCATTCTCATCCTCTGTTGTCTGCTTCTCTTCCTCCCTTCAATCTTTCCCAGCATCAGGGTCTTTTCTAATGAGATGTAATGTATTACATGCAGACAGATAGTTCAGTTCCACTTGTCCAACATACCCAGAGCAGTCAAATTCAGAGAGTAGGAAATTACAGTAGTAGATGCCGGGGGTGGAGAGACAGGATGGGAAGTTAGTGTTAAAGGAGAAAAATGTGGGAAGTGGATGATGGTAAGAGTTGCACAATATTGTGAATGTGCCTGGTGCCACTGAACTGTACAGTTATGTATGGTTAAAATAGTACATGTTATAATATGTGAGTTTTACCACAATAAAAACAATAAAATATAAAAATCAGAGGATATTTGCAAATAAGTACCCTGCCCTTCCTTCCATCCAGATCGCTTCCCTAAGCCCCTCTTCTATAGTATCTCTAGAACTTTCCCAGGTTGAGTGGATGGCTGGTGGGGAGGGAGAGGATTCTTGGTTGGCATGGAAGCAGACAGGGCTCTCCCAGGAAATGTGTAATTTCCTGATGTTCTGTGTTCTGGAAGGTTCTAGGGTCAGGTCCAGAGGAAGAAATTTGGTCACGGCCTGGTGACCTGGTGCTTCTTTGGCAGTTCAACAGAGATAGGTCTCAACAAAACCATACAGGGTCTACTCAGTGGGAGGCAGGTCTTTCTCCAAGATGTCCTTTGGCATCCTGTTCACAGATTTCTGTGTTCTCTAAAGACTTAACTGCCACTCTGCCCTCTGCTTTGGATGACTAACTTCTGATTTTTAGCTAAAAAGTGCCAACACCTTCCTTTGACTGCACACCATACATAATTTATTTGTAACAAATCTCTCCTATCAGTCATTATCTCTCTCAGCTTTATGACATCAGGCATAGAGCAAGATCTTTTAGTCAGTTCTGCAAACTGATATGCAATTTTTCTGTGGAGTACTAAGTTTAAGATTCACTTTTCTGAAAGTTTAGTAGATGTGATCCAAGCAGAAGTGAAAAAGTTGGTTTAAAACTCAACATTCAGAAAACTAAGATCATAGCATCTGGTCCCATCACTTCATGACAAATAGATGGGGAAACAGTGGAAACAGTGACAGACTTTATTTTGGGGGGGGGGGTGGGGCTCCAAAATTACTGCAGATGATGACTGCAGCCATGAAATTAAAAGATGCTTGCTCCTTGGAAGAAAAGTTATGGCCAACCTAGACAGCATATTAAAAAGCAGAGACATTACTTTGCCAACAAAGGTCCGTCTAGTCAGAGCTATGGTTTTTCCAGTGGTCATGTATGGATGTGAGAGTTGGACTATAAAGAAAGCTGAGTGCCGAAGAACTGAAGCTTTTGAACTGTGGTGTTGGAGAAGACTTTTGAGAGTCCCTTGGACTGCAAGGAGATCCAACCAGTCTATCCTAAAGGAAATCAGTCCTGAATATTCATTGGAAGGACTGATGCTGAAGCTGAAACTCCAAAACTTTGGCCACCTGATGTGAAGAACTGATTCATTTGAAAAGACCCTGATGCTGGGAAAGATTGAAGGCAGGAGGAGAAGGGGATGACAGAAGATGAGATGGTTGGATGGCATCACCACTCAATGGACATGAGTTTGAGTAAACCCGGGAGTTGGCGATGGACAGGGAGGCCTGGCGTGCTACAGTCCATGGGGTCGCAAAGAGTCAGACACGACTGAGCAACTGAACTGAACTGAAGCAGAAGTGGATTTCTGGGTAGCCAGTTTTCTTCCTGTGAAAGATAGAAGTGCTAGAAGCCTGTAACCACCATTTCTGCATTCTGTCTGGTGGGAAAGGAGGAACTCTGATCAATTCCGGAAAGGAACCGTGCATGCCCAGTTGGGATCATTCCTCTATTTTGGAAACAAATCAGATGAGGCCACTATTGTCCAGCGTTAACTGAAACTCAACAAGAACTGCCGGGGTCCAGCCCCGGCTGATCCAGGGTATTCGAAGGAGAGATGGCGTCGGCGACCTATTTATTTAAATATTCATCAAAGATATAAAGAGTAATAGAATGAGAATAGCTCAGTAGGAAAATTCAGTGGAGAAAAGAGGCTGAGTAGCTTGGTTTACGCGGAAAATCAATATAACCTGTGACACCAGGTTAGCTCTGACCACGGAGGCCACAGGTGCCCTCTCGAATAGCGGAAGGTGCCCCACCTTAGACACCTTCTCGAGTGGGTCTTAGAAGCCCAGGCTTCTAAGTGGTCACAGAGGACCTCCGCACTCCAGATGGAGACTCAGCTGGAAACTGAGGAGAAGAATGACATGGGGAGACCAAGCTTTGGTGAGCAAGGCCTGTAGCTTTATTTTCAACAGGGTCTTTTATACCCTAAGTTACGCATAGAGGATAATAGGGGATGCAAAGTCAGCAGTCTTTGATCCTTATCAAAAACCAGGGTTTCTTTCCTGCAAATTTATCGTATACAAATGGTTTAGGTGATTTACATCATCTTCTGGCCAGAAGGCCTATTAACATTTTATGACTCTTGACAAAGGTTGTTAACCGTAAGACTTATTTTCTCTAAGAGTAATTATTTTAAGGTTTGGTGCCATCTTCCGAAGGTGTTAGATAAAATTGCATTCCTATAGGGCAGAGGTGTAATGGGTTTACAACAAAGGAAAGAATTTATTACCTTAAGGATCTAAAATTGCTAACACCAAAACCACTACTTATTTTTTCTACATACCAACTATATTAATTAATACACATTCAAGGATACAATACAGGGGATGTGGAAACTTGGCAGCAAGCATTGGCTCATCAATGAAATCGTTTACTAGTTTTATTCTGACAGTTTCTAACTCTCTCAGAGGCTCTAAGCTATTTGAATATCTTAAGCTTCCCATGCCTCTCGAGGCTGGGAGACTGTAAACAATCGTATGCATAGCTGTAGGAGTCTGGGTAAACTTGTCAGGCAAGTTAGAGAGCTATCTGAGGGGTTTGGATTTAAACACTCCTGATGAAAGGGAAAGATGAGAGTGAAAAAGTTGGCTTAAAGCTCAACATTCAGAAAACAAAGATATGGCATCCGGTCCCACCACTTCATGGGAAATAGATGGGGAAACAGTGGAAACAGTGTCAGACTTTATTTTTCTGGGCTCAAAAATCACTGCAGATGGTGACTGCAGCCCTGAAATTAAAAGACGCTTACTCCTTGGAAGGAAACTTATGACCAACCTAGATAGCATATTCAAAAGCAGAGACATTACTTTGCCAACAAAGGTTCATCTGGTCAAGGCTATGGTTTTTCCTGTGGTCATGTATGGATGTGAGAGTCAGACTGTGAAGAAGGCTGAGCACCGAAGAATTGATGCTTTTGAACTGTGGTGTTGGAGAAGACTCTTGAGAGTCCCTTGGACTGCAAGGAGATCCAACCAGTCCATTCTGAAGGAGATCAGCCCTGGGATTTCTTTGGAAGGAATGATGCTAAAGCTGAAACTGCAGTACTTTGGCCACCTCATGCGAAGAGCTGACTCATTGGAAAAGACTCTGATGCTGGGAGGGATTGGGGGCAGGAGGAGAAGGGGACGACAGAGGATGAGATGGCTGGATGGCATCACTGACTTGATGGATGTTCGTCTGAGTGAACTCCGGGAGTTGGTGAGGGACAGAGAGTCTTGGTGTGCTGCGATTCATGGGGTCGCAAAGAGTAGGACACGACTGAGCGACTGATCTGATCTGATCTGATCTGAATTGCCCAGGAACTTTATTAATTGGAGCTGTAAGTTAACTCTTTAACAGAGAGAGCGAGATGGTGATGGGGGACAGCCCCCAGTAAAGTCAGAGGTGAGAGCACAAAGCAATAAAGTAGGCAGACTCTGGTTTTTTGGGGGGTAGATGCTCGAGAATATCCAGGGGAACTCCTGAGGCTCCATCCCGCCTTTGCATATGCCGAGCCTCCTTCCTCATGACCTTTGTCACGAGTGGAATGCCTCTCACAGGCTCCTGGCAAAGAACTGACTAATTCTGGAATTCAGTGATCTCTCACATACGCTACACCCTCCAGTTTAGCCCCTTTCAATAAAGAGGTTATAATTTAACCACTGTATTTATTTAAGATTAAAAAAAGAGAGAGAGGCAAGTAGATGGTTGCTATTTCTTGCTATTTCATTGGGAAAACCCAGCGAGTGGGTTTTTTTGTTGTTGTTGTTTGGGGGGTGGTTAATATAATAAGCTGAATTCCACAACTCATTTACCACTGAACAGTACAGTTGTCTCCATTCGGCAAAGATTAATTTAATCTACAATTGCTTAGTTTTCCTCACAGTTATTTACTGAGAAGAAATATAATTTGCACTCATCCCAAGAAACCCCTAAGGATGCTTCTAAGGCTAGTTAATGTTTGAAGATGAATGATGGAATAGTGATTATTTCTGGACAATTCGATTATGAAGAATGTATGCAACTAGCGGGTGTTACCTCTGAGTCCTTTTAGATCTCAGGGTTTCTGGCAGAAATCTATAATAAAGGACCTACTATTGGTTAGCTGGTAATTACTGGGTTCAGATGTATGTGGTGAACCATACATCAATCCTACAGAAGGTTGCTCTGCTACTTTGAGAACCTCATTATTGCATTTTGGTTATCCCAGTACTTCAGAATCAATCCATGCCTCATCTGAATGAAAAATATATGATAGTGCTGCAAATGAGCAGAGAGTAAGAGGAGAAAAGACAGCAATGACCCTGAGAAAAATTTCTGATGAATTGTTAAGCAGTCTTGGCAGTAGTATCATAATTAACCAACCATTGGTTGCTGCACTGTTATCTTATTTTTACTCTGAAAATGTAGTCAGTATGTTTTTAGCAAAATTTATTCTAAATTTAGTATAGTTGGGGCATTCAAAAGGTACTCCTCAATTTGGGAGACTCAATTTGGTTGAGGAAAGAAGTAGAATTTTGTTTCTACAAAATTTCTACTTGTAGAAACAGAAACAAGTAGAACTTTACACTTGGGCAGAAGATCAGCTAAAAGTACAAGAAACTTCCCTGAGAGGTGATTTAAATTCTGTTCATTAAACTAGAGAATCTTGTCATTAAATCAGTAAGATGAGATGGTTTTCAAAATGTATAGCATTCTCGTACTAATTTTCTAATCATGTGTAACCAGTTACTGCAGGCTTAATGGATCCTCTGCCCTGGGTCAATTCAGGTTACAGTTTGATGTCTGTTAGGTTGAATTCTCATCTGGAGGCTTGGCTATGGAAGAACCCATGTTCATTTTATTCAGGTGGACAGAACTCATCTCCTTGGATTGAATAACTGAGGACCCTGGCTTCCTAATGAATGGAGGCTGCCCCCAGAATCTAGCAGCCACCCGTGGTTTTCTGCCTCATGAGTCTCTCCATAGGAAGTCATGACATGGAAATTTGCTTCTTTCAGGCCAGAAGAAGCCTTTCCTTATAAGGTCCATTTCCTTATAGGGTCTCCAGTTGTCTTTTAAGGGTTTTCACCTGATTAAGTCCCACTCAAGATAAATTCTCTTTTGCTTAATTCAAAGCGAATGCACTCTGTCATGTCCAACTCTTTGTGACACCATGGACTGTAGCTTACCAGGTTCCTCCATCCATGGGATTTTCCAAGCAAGAGTACTGGAGTGGGCTGCCACTTCCTTCTCCAGGGTATCTTCCCAACTTAGGGATTGAACCCAGTCTCCCACCTTGCAGGCAGATGCTTTACTGTCTGAGCCACCAGGGAAGCCAACTTCAATTCTTTGAAGCCTAATTCAAAGAATCAGCTAATTTATGATCTTAATTATCTACAAAATCCCATCACTTTTGCCTTACAATATAACTTAACAAAGGGAATGAAAACAATTTCTTTTGCCAAAGAACATAGCCTAATGAAAGGGCTGACATTCCTCCCATGTGTCTTATTCTATTGGTTAGAACAGCTGATAATGAATCGGCCTGCAATACAGGAGACCCTGGTTCGATTCCTGGGTCAGGAAGGTCCCCTGGAAAAGGGATAGGCTACCCACTCCAGTATTCTTAGGCTTCTGTGGTGGCTCAGCTGGTAAAGAATCCGCCTGCAATGCAGGAAATCTGGGTTCGATCCCTGGCTTGGGAAGATCCCCTGGAGAAAGGAATGGCTACCCATTCCAGTATTCTGGCCTGGAGAATTCCATGGACTGTATAGTCCATGGGGTCGCAAAGAGCTGGACACAACTGAGTGACTTTCACAGTTTCAAGGCATAGTTTCTGCCACACTCAAGAGGAGGGCATGTTTCCTTGAGGATCACCGTAGAGTGTATCTGCCACGTTTCTTCATAATTTAAAATATTTGTTGTAACATCTTATGCAGAGAATTGAATAGATTTTAGAAAGAGAGAATACAGTATCTTCTTAGATTTACCCAGTCCATTTACCCCAAGTAATGGGGATTTGACTTTAGTAATAATTTTTATTGGTTATGTGGACAGATAAATACCACTTACATTTTCCTTGACTAGTGGAAATATCCCTTAAGAATGTCACTGCCTCCATTCTTTTTTTACTACTCCCTCCATTCTAACTCTGTTCATCAAACAACCTTAAACTTTACATTTTTTCCTCCTGGATGAACATACCCATCCAAAAGGGTGTTCTGAGAAAATTTATAATTCCGACAGTTCTAACCCTATTTGAACAATTAAATTGTCACTCTGTTTTTCTCTCCAGTTTGAAATATTTTTAGTTGAGATAACTCTCTCCATGCTTCATCAATTGGGGTGAGCTAACCTTTTTCAAGGGTGCTTCCCAGGTTGGGCTAGTGGTAAAGAACCCACCTGCCAATGCAGGTAGATGTAAGAGACACAGGTTCAACCCCCGGGTCAGAAAGATCCCTTGGAGGAGGGCATGGCAAACCACTCTAGTATTCTTGCCTAGAGAATCCCATGGACAGAGGAGCCTGGAGGGTTACAGTCCATAGGGTCGCAAAGAGTCAGACATGATTGAAGCAACAACACCCACCTGTGCAAATTTTTCCCAGAGATACACACATAAAGTTCTTGTTTTGGGTAGCCCTGTCTGAAGTGGGTGGAAAGGTTTCTTCCTCAGCCTCACACTTTCTTCAGGGCCATGTGCTTGGTTAATGTGATCTTCAAGGTCTTCTGTCAACACAGATCTAGAATCCATGTTCTTCTTTCAGGATAATGGCTCTAAATAAAGCTTTTCAGCAGTGTGTTCCCAATGCAAAACTGTAAGTAAGAACACAGCTGTGATAAATGAAGGCTGGAGAAGGCAATGGCACCCCACTCCAGTGCTCTTGCCCGGAAAATCCCATGGACAGAGGAGCCTGGTGGGCTGCAGTCAATGGGGTCACTAAGAGTCAGAAACGACTGAGTGGCTTCACTTTCACCTTTCACTTTCATGCATTGGAGAAGGAAATGGCAACCCACTCCGGTGTTCTTGCCAGGAGAATCCCAGGGACGGGGGAGCCTGGTGGGCGGCTGTCTATGGGCTTGCACAGAGTCGGACATGACTAAAGCGACTTAGCAGCAGCAGCAGCAGCAGTGATAAATGAAGCAATTGGCATAGATGTGGACCACTGAAGGAGATCAAAGTGTCTGGCTTTATAATTACATATTGTGAAGACTCCAGTGGAGTGTTGTTCTCTGTCCTGTCCCTTTAAGAATGGGGCAGTGACTCCCCTCCTCTTGGCACTTAGGGAATCCGGACAGTCCTGACTTGTCATCTTTAAAAATTCTTCAAAAGTCTTGCGTGTATTTGTTGCACATAGTAGGCTCACCTCGGGAACTCATGGGTATTTGAGGTTTGGAGGAATGGGTCTCAGTCTCTACATGCGCCTCAAGAAACTGGCTGACTACCTAGGCCCTGGGTCCAGTTTGTGACTCAGAGGTCTTAGTTTCTGACACAACACTCCCACAGGCCAAGCTGTCTCTGACCTTAGATTTCCCAACTTGAAATGTGAATCACTTTAGTACAAATTTATCAACAACTTTTGAGCTTAGCCTCAAAGCTGAGCAACACCATTAATAGTCAACTATATGCTTCCTTGGAGAAAGCAATGGCACTCCACTCCAGTACTCTTGCCTGGAAAAATCCCATGGATGGAGGAGCCTAGTAGGCTGCAGTCCATGGGGTCGCTAAGAGTCAGACACGACTGAGCGACTTCCCTTTCTCTTTTCACTTTCATGCATTGGAGAAGGAAATGGCAACCTGCTCCAGTGTTCTTGCCTGGAGAATCCCAGGGATGGGGGAGCCTGGTGGGCTCCGTCTATGGGGTCGCACAGAGTCGGACACGACTGAAGTGACTTAGCAGCAGCATATGCTTCCTTGGGCTTCCTTGGTAGCTCAGACAGTAAAGAATCTGCCTGAAATACAGGAGATCTGGATTCAGTCCCTGGGATAATCCCCTGGAGAAGGGAATGGCAACACACTCCAGTATTCTTGCCTGAAGAATCCCATGAACAGAGGAGCCTGGTGGGCTACAACCCATGGAGTCTCAAAGAGTCAGACACACCTAGGAGACTAACACTTACACTTTGACTTTCACAGACTTCATTACCAGTTTGTCTCCCATCCTCAGGGTGGGGGAACCTCTGGAAATCAGACCTTCCTTTAGTGTCAGACAGGACTTTTCCTTCTCCAGCCCATGTCCTTCAGCCTGCTTGTTAAGATCCCACCTGCTTTCTTCTCTCCATTCTTCTCCCTTCATTCACTCTAATTCCATTTCACTTGTCTTGGGAATGAATCTCTCCCCTGTTCCAGCCCTTGTTTATGACTTCCTCCTTCCCTAATCAAAATAAATGCTCCGAAGACATCTTATCCAGTAAGAACATAGTTTAAGTAGTATTTTTGCAGAAAATTTTAAGACTTTAAGAGTATCATGAAGGTGTTCTCTGGCTTCTGTAGTTCATTTATCTTGTTAAGACATAATATTAAAGATCAAACATTCTCCACTATATCATAGTTGACAAGTGAGCTATTTTTGATTCTTAACCTTTGTATCCATTTACAAAAAAAAAAAAAAGTTTTTAAGGCTAGATGAAGTAAGCAATCAAAACCAAAACACCAGGAAAGAATTGCTATAATGGTTGAATTTTCTAAGATTTGTAAGGTAAAACTGAAACCTCAGTATGACAATCTGTTTAATTTTAAAAATGCAGTGGTGATTTCAATCAAGATAATTACGTGAAGATAAAGTAGAAAATATGCACAGAGCGACAGCTGGAAAATCTTTTATTTTATTATATGACACAACAGAGGATGAGATGGTTGGATGGCATCATTGACTCAATGGACATGAGTTTGAGCAGACTCTGGGAGGTAGTGAAGGCCAGGAAAGCTTGTTGCTTCATGGGGTCACAAAGAGTTGGACATGACTTAGCAACTGACCAACAACAATAGAATGTCTTAGCCCACTCCTCACCAAGGTCTTGGGGAATTCCACATGTGCAGCAAGTTGCAGTTAAATGAAACACATGGTAAAGCCAAATCTGATGACTAGAGGTGAGCACACTTATCTCTGGACTCACCACAAAAAAGTTTGGCACAATTATGGGAGACTTCCTTTCCTCCTGTGCACAAATTCTCCACCTTCTCTGTTTTGGACACTAATCCTGAATCACTAGTCCCATAAACAGCTTGTTGTTTGGGTGTCTTTTCATTTCAATCTCACATTACTTGGCATAAACATTTAAATGTTGCACATCTGTAAGCAATCATCTGAATTAAGGTTTTGATTTGTATTTTTGGAGTCTCTGAGAAATAAAGCTTTCTTTAGTGCAAAAATTCTGTGATTGCTGTTGTCAGACAAAAGAGTCTATAATCAGTCTAGGGATGTGTCATGTTCAAAAAGCCCAAGTGTCAACCTGAGACAGAATGAATTCTTCAGTGGCATAGAGAGTACAGCTTCTGTCAGAAGCTCCTGGTAATTTTTGCTCTTCAGCTTCTGTACTAATGAATATGTATGGAGTCCCATTATTAAATATCTATTGCATTTATACTTGTATTAAAGGCCCCATAGGAATAGAAGTTAGATTGATGAGATATGCATAATGATCATTGCAAAATAATCTCAGAGATGATGCAGTGCTGGCCGCCTCTTTTTATCATTTTCCTTCCATGTGCTAGGCTCTATTCTAGGTGTTTCCCACAAACTCTCTGAAATTATCTTTGGGGTGGTATTACTAGCCATCTTTTAAAAATAGGGAAGACAAGGCTCAGAATGTGTTAGTTGTTCAGTCGTGTCCAACTCTTTGTGACCCCATGGACTGTAGCCCGCCAGACTCCTCTGTCCATGGAATTTTCCAGGCAAGAACATTGGAGTGGGTTCCCATTTCCTTCTCCAGGGGATCTTCCTGACCCAGGGATCAACTGTAGATTTTGCAAGCAGATTTTTTTTTTTTTTTTTTTTTGGCCATCTGAGCTACAAGGGAGGCTCAGAATAAATTGACCCACATCTCCACATACGTCATACGTGAAGAAGAAAGCCCCACTAGTATAATAATTGTTATGATGATGCTATCAACAGACAATTGGTGAGTGCCTCTATATAAGTGGGATTATAGGACACGAGGTGCATATTTGGTGAGTTGAGATGGAAACAGGGTGAACTGGAATTGAATAGTTTATTTTACTCACACTAATATGGTATACTTTTATTCTTGGAAACTGAATATTAGAGAACACTTATCTAGCCATGGTCTTGGTATTGAAGATAGGTAACAAAATCTACCAGCCAATTTGTTTTTTCACCGAATTGGATAGAAATGCTCAATTTTAACCTCTGTGATTATGCATTTTTTCTTATGCTTTTTGGCATTTTCAATTTTTTAAGCAAATGAAGAAAAGCAAGTAAGACACCAAAGATAAAATACAGCCAAGTGCAGATCACACTATAGGATATTTGGCAAAAGTTTGAGTGAGCATGGCAGTTATCTTCTTTAAGCTTCACCTGTAGAAAAGCTTCTTCCTCACCTGTAGGAAAAAGAATATGTATATACATGACGAGAAAGTGAATGAGATAATACGTGTAAGGTACTCAGTATCTTCAAGGCACATGGAAAGATAGAATCAGTAGATAATACCTTTGAATAGGGAAATTAATTTTTGTCTAATTGCCATCAAATTTAGCTTTCAAAATAAAAATCTTTGGGTGGTATGTTAGTTCATTTTCCTAGTGAGAACTAGCCCTCAAATAATTTCATCAATTTTCAGAAGATCAGTCTTATTATGTAGTCAGCCTTTCTCTTGCTCAAATTTCAGCAAATTCAAAGATCTCTAATTTCAATTTCCCAGCACCACTTACTTAAGAGATTGTTTTTTTCCATCTAGAGAAAACACTTTCAAAAAGATACATGCTCCCAATGCTCATATTAGCACTACTTACAATAGCCATGACATTGAAGCAACCTAATAAGGGTCCATCAAAAAAGGAATGGATAAAGAAGAGGCAGTACATATACACAGTGGAATATTACTCAGCTATAAAAATGAAATAATGCCATTCACAGCAATATGGATGGACCTTAGCATGCATGCATGTATTGGAGAAGGAAATGGCAACCCGCTCCAGTATTCTTACCTGGAGAATCCCAGGGACAGAGGAGCCTGATGGGCTGCCATCTATGGGGTTGCACAGAGTCGGACTCAACTGAAGTGACTTAGCCGCAGCAGCAGCAGGATGGACCTAGAGATTATCATATTAAGTGAAATAAGTCAGACAAAGTCAACTGCTATATGGTATCACTTACATGGGGAATCTAAAAAGTAATACAAATGAATTTATTCACAAAACAGAAATAAGCGTATGGTTACCAAAAAGATAGTGGGGAAAGGGGAGAAAAATTTGAAGTTTGGGATTAGCATATACACTCTACTGTACATAAAATCAGAGAAAATTATCTACGGTACATAAAATCACCCCACGCCAATACTCTTGCCTGGAAAATCCCATGGGTGGAGGAGCCTGGTAGGCTGCAGTCCATTGGGTCGCTAAAAGTCAGACACGACTGAACGACTTCACTTTCATTTTTCACTTTCCTGCATTGGAGAAGGAAATGGCAGCCCACTCCAGTGTTCTTGCCTGGAGAATCCCAGGGATGGGGGAGCCTGGTGGGCTGCCGTCTATGGGGTTGCACAGAGTTGGACATGACTGAAGTGACTTAGCAGCAGCAGTACATAAAATAGATAAACAGCATAGGTCTACTGTATAGCACAATGAAATTCACTCAGTATCTTATAATAACCTACAATGAAAAATAATTTTAAATGAATATATATGTAACATATAAAATATGTATAACTGAATCACCTTGCTGTACACTAGAAACTAATGCAACATTGTAAATTAACTATGCTTCAATTTATGCTTCAATAAAAAATAAACATTACAGAAATTCTAAACAAAAATTTCTAGGAATGTCCAGAGTTATAAGCTAGTTCTAGTATTGAAAACTTTTGCTTTTGGTGGTGTTTCTAATCAATGATTTTAATATTATTCACCATTAAGAGTTCTTGGCAAATGATACATCATATACATGGTTAAAACATGAAAAGGAACTAGGCTCTTAAACCGTTCTAAGGACCCCAACACAACTTAGATCTGACTTTAAATTCTGACTTCCTCAGGGATCTTTTCAGATTGAAAATCATTATCATCCCCTTTAGGAAAAAATAGAATAAAATCTTCGTATTCTATTATTTCCTTCTATTTCTACCTTGAGGATGAAAGTGACAGGAAATTTAACCAAAATGTTGGACCTCAGTTAACATTTCTAGATCAGGAAGCTTGATCTGACCTAGAGGGTGACAGTTCTCAGTCAAATCTCTTTCTCATTTTGTTGGCACAAGGATCCATTTGGATAAAGCTAAATTCAGAGAGTAAATTTTGGGTGGAGGGAGGGGGAGTCCTGTTTGATGTCTTGTGGGTGAAAATTTGAAATATTGCTTTTTTGTAAAACCATTTACAAATAACTTTTCAATGATAGCTTTTATAAACAAATCTTAAATGCTACAGACCTTTTAAGCTATCATATTGGAATACTTTACTTTGTTACTTTGAAAAAGCTTTAACAGTCATTGGAATATTCTGCCCCAATTCCAGTGAAGGCAATTTCTTTCTTTTCAGTAGCCATTCCTGTCCTACCAAGGAAAGGAATCTTCTTAATGAGGCGGTTAATCCCAGTGCTGCACTTCCTGGTGACTCAGTGGTAAAGAATCCACCAGCCAATGTAGAATGCTTGGGTTAGATCCCAGGGTCAGGAAGAGCCCCTGGAGAAGAAAATGGCAAACCACTCCAATATTCTTACCTGTGAAATCCCAGGGACAGAGGAGCCTGGAGGGCTACAGTCATGGGACCACAAAGAGTCAGACACCACTTGCAAGTGAGCACATAGGCAATGTCAATGCCATGACATGTTCAACTGCAAACTTGTGTAAATTGGATGAAAGGGGAGCTTTTCTGGCTATCTGCTTTCTTCCACAAAGAATCTAAAATTTTAAGAATTAAGCAAAGAAAATCCATAGAGAAGGGAAGGAAACATTATAATTTATACAATTGAAAAACGTGCACTAGTTTATTCTGATAAACCATGTGGATATTTCTGATATCCTAAGGATTTAGCCACCAACTCACACCATCCCAGGATCTTACCACAGATAGATATCAGAATTATGCTTTGAATTCAAGCAGAACAAAAATCACAAATTGTGGTCAAAATGATGCCTGGAAGAATATTGCTGACTCTTAATTTAGATCAACTGTCAAACTCTCAAAATTAAAAAAAAATTCCTAGCCTCTCACTGTGTAACCAGATTCCCTGGTCTGAATACACCTTCTATGGTCACCTATTTCCTTTGCACCTATCTTCTATTTTTATAAAATGAAACCAGCCTCAAAGATGTGTTGCAGTTCTATAACATCAAAGTAGAAAAAAAATGTGTATGACCAAAGTGAACTATTCAGTTCAACACATACTTATTAAACATCTGCTACAGAAAACCAGGACCATCTAAATATGAAAAGAATATAGTCTCTGACTTCTAAAGCTTACAGTTAATGGACTCTGCTGAAAATTATCATTTGAAGGCTTGCTTATTTTTCTGAACTACTTTTCTTAGAATAAATTGCAGTTCTCAGTTTATCATACAGAGTTGAAATAAGCTACTGCCTCAGCTTCCTTGCTATATATTTTTAATGGAAGTGTCAGTTAAGAGAATTTTTAATGTAAAATACCAAGTAAGACATTATTTTTAGTGATTGAAATTTTAAGATTTACCACATCCCTGCACTGCTGGGAAGTGTTAAATAACTGAAGGGAATTTTCGTCTAGGAGACCACATGCTGGAGTAGGCCAACGAGAAAGATCAGATTACAAAACAGTAAATAAAAATTTCTGTGTGATATAACTTTATAAGGGAAATTGCTCTATAATGGAAGGTAAAGACCCCAATTATACAAATCAAACGTTTAACTAAGAGAAGAACATTTAATCTGAGAAGAGGACCCATAGCATGTCTTGGATATTTTTGTAAGAAATGTGTTCTCTCCTTTCCTTTCCACTATGGGCTGTTCCAGAAATGCCAGGGTTTATGCATGTGTGTGGAGCTATAATCCTTGTACCATAGATGTGTGCTATCCTCTTGCCCAGGTGGGGTTTGAAGAGTGATTGGAGAAAGGAAAAAGTAAGTGAAATATTTAAGATGAAAATTACTACAGTGCTGGGAGGGAGAAATATCAACAACCTCAGATATGCTGATGATATCACTCTAATGGCAGAAAGCAAAGAGGAATTAAAGAGCCTCTTGATGCGGGTGAAAGAGGAGAGTGAAAAAGCTGGCTTGAAACTCAACATTCAAAAAACTAAGATCTAGTTCCATCACTTCATAGCAAATATATGGGGAAACAATGAAAACAGTGAGAGACTATTTTTGGGGCTCCAAAACCACTGCCGATGGTGACTGCAGCCTTGGAATTAAAAGACACTTGCTCCTTGGAAGAAAAGCTATGACAAACCTAGACAGCATATTCAAAGGCAGAGACATTACTTTGCTGACAAGGGTCTTTCTAGTCAAAGCTATGGTTTTTCCAGTAGTCATGTATGGAAGTGAGAGGTGGAACATAAAGAAAGATGAGCGTTGAAGAGTAAATGCTTTTGAACGGTGGTGTTGGAGAAGACTCTTGAGAGTCCCTTGAACGGCAAGATCAAACCAGTCAATACTAAAGGAAATCAGTCTTGAATATTTATTGGAAGGACTGATGCTGAAGCTGAAACTCCAATACTTTGGCCACCTGATGTGAAGAACTGACTCACTGAAAAAGACCCTGATGCTGCGAATGATTGCAGGGAGGAGGAGAAGGGGACGACAGAGGAAAAAACCGTTGGATGGCATTACTGACTCAATGGACATGAGTTTGGAGATGGACAGTGAAGCCTGGCATGCTGCAATCCACGAAGTCGCAAAGAGTAGGACATGACTGAGTGACTGAACTGAACAGAAAAGAGTTAATTAAAGTTGCCAACAGTTTCAAATTTATTAACCATAAAATGCTATTTGGAAAATTAAAACTAATATAACCACATTAATAAAATACACTCATAATTATGCAATTTTGATGTGAATTAAGAAATATTGTATTTTAGAAGATGAATTGCAGTTGTGGTAAAAGCATTAACAGTCTTGGTCAGGAGGGTGGGGCCAGGTACCGCTTCTGGGATCTAGGAAAAGGAACTGTGGCTGCCCTCTTGTGACATACTTTTGAGTTTGAGAAGAGGAAGCAGAAACTGAGAGGGGTTTGTTTACACGCAGGTGGGCGGTGTGGGTGTGCATTCACATCCCTCTTCTGAAGCAAGTGGACCATGCAGAAACAAATGGCTTCATGATTTAGTGAGGTCCACAGTCAGAAACAACAGTAACTAACTGAAGGGAGATCTAGACCCACCTCCTCTTCCCGCCTTGATACAGATGTGCATTCCTTTCCTGCCCCCAACCCATCTTACTCCCTGGAGAAGTGAGAAGACACAGGTCCCACTTCACCTTGTCTTCTCTCTCTCGGGAGCTCATTAGAGGATTATTTAAACAAAGAAAAGTAAGAGTGAACAATGGCAGTAAACTGCAAACTCCTGAATAACTTTCTTTCTTTGTTTTTGTTACCATGCTGTGTGGCTATTGAAATATCACAGGAACTGAACCAGGAACCGAACCCAGGCCTTGACAGTGAAAACACAAAGTCCTAACCAGCAGAGGATTCACTAACTTTATTTCTCTTTATGGAATCTCTAGAATGAATGGCAATGTGACTTAAAAGAGGCAAGGCAAATAGTGATTATTGGCGTAAAGCTGTTCTATCTCAGAACCTCACTAAGTATTCACAAGAAAAGACAAAAGCTATGACTATCCATACATATTCTAATGCCAGGTAATTCAGAATCAGCATTTACTTTTCCTTATTCTTTATCACACAAGCCCTATTGATTGTGTGGCTTTTTTTTTTTTTTTTTAATACTGAGCTGTATAAGCTGTTTGCATCATTTGCAAATTTTTTTCTCATTACATAGGTTATCTTTTTACTCTGTTTATGGTTTCTTTTGCTGTGCAAAAGCTTTTAAATTAGATCTCATTTGTTTAGTTTTGCTTTTGTTTCCTTACTCCAGGATATGGATCCAAAAAATACTGCAATATTGCTGCAATTTATATTAGAGTGTTCTGCTTGTTTTCCTCTAGGAGTTTTATAGTATCTGGACTTACATGTAGGTCTTTAACTCATTTTGAGTTTATTTTTGTATGTGGTGTTAGAGGATGTTCTAATTTCATTCTTTTACTTGTGGTTGTCCAGTTTTCCCAGCACCACTTATTGAAGACACCATCTTTTCTCCATTGTTTATTCTTGCTTCCTTTGACATAGATTAATTGACCACAAGCGTGTGGGTTTACTTCCAAGCTTTCACTCCTGTTCCATTGATTCATGTGCCTGTTTTTGTGCCAGTACCATACTGTTTTGATTAGTGTAGCTTTGTAGCCTCTTTTACTTTCTGTGTATTTCTAGGTGTGTTAACTTCTCTTTAGCATCATCACCATCACCTTGGTCCAAACCACCATCAGCTCTCACCAGAATTAATGCAATTTTTCTCCCAACTGTTTCTCCTGTCTCCATGTTGATGTCTCTCCAAATTATACTTCATACAGAAACCATATGAACATTAAAAAGAATAACCATGACAGGAATTAATCAATTCAATCTATTGTTCTCTTATTTCTATGCAGCAGCTTCATCAGAAAATAAAACCCAAAGTCAATCACATGATCTCATTGGCCCTGATAATGACATTTATCTACTGTTTCAGCTCCATTTCCTACCACTCAATTTCTCTCACTTGATCACAGGGGTACTTTTGTCTTCTATTTTCTGAAAATCCAAATTACCTCCCATCTCCCATGACCTACCTACCTGTCCTCTACTTGGGTTATTCCTCTGCTAAGCCTCGCCTAGCTAACACTCACTCATCCTTACTGATTTTACTAAGTAAAATTTACTAAGATGACTTCGTTCATCTTCCCATGCTTGAATTCTCCCAGATTATTGAGTCTAACATAATTAGCTGTTTTCATTTTGTAAAGTTCATTATAATTTTCATGAAATACATTGTGTGACTATGTGTTTCATATTTGGTTTGCTTTTAGATCATAAGTTCTATGGCAGAATGAGATGGCATAAGGGAAAATCCACACCAGCTTTGTTGATTGAATATTTGATAAGACATGGGCTAGATTGCATTCTTGAGAGTGTTATCTGGGAAAGAAAATTCTCTGCTATCAAAGTGATGATGAAAGCATTAGCCAATCAGTACCAAGGGGAGTCTTCTCCTTTCCCAGTGGGTTTACAACTTCTTTTAAGGCATTTTATCAGCCGAGCCTGGCATAGGCTACCAGAGTCAGGAAACTAAACTGGAAAAGTATGCCTCTGTTGACCAACACCTGAATCCATTCCAGAAAATAAAGGACTGTATTCCCAGTTTTGCTATTAATTTTCTCTGTGGTCCTGAGCAAAGTACTAAGCATTTCCAAGTACTTCATCCCTTAAGCAAAATGCTGACTTGGCTCCTTAGGGAAATAGCATATTATTGTGCATTTCAGATTTTTAAAAAATGGCCTTGAAATGCAAAGCAATTACTTTCTTATGATGTAATATTGATCACAGTCCAGCTCTGGTATTGACCCAACAACATATCAATTATTGATGTAAATTGTTTGCCTGAATCTAATTCAATTAAATGTTTTAGTCATCATCCCTCATGGTAAAGTTGCATTTATCACCAGGACTGTTCACTGGTAGACAGTCTGAATGCCCTGCCAGGTGTTGCTCAATAAGTGGGTCGCTTTGCAGCTAAAAACATGCCAGAGAATGATGGGCTATTCTAGTAAGATGTAAAGGGCATACTCAAATGCCTCACTAGATTTCTCCTAAGTTGTGACATGTTCAATAAAACACTTAAACTATTAAAAGGAATTATTCCAAATACTCCAAGGTCAGGACGGGGGGAGTGGGGGCTTGACTGCAGATAGAACATCTACTTCCCCCAAATTCTAAAGGCATCTAATGCTTTTTCATTTATTATCATATCATTACCTAGCAAACTGTATGCTAAGTAGATTCAAATTAGCTGAACCAGACCACCTGATTTTATTTGTAGTGTCTTATACATCCAAGTTTGTGAACAGAAAATACAATGCCAGAAAAGCATTGCTATCAATAAGAAAGCAAGAAAATCTACCACAAGCAAGATAATGAATGCTAACTAGATTTATTATAATGATCATTTTGCAATATGTACAAATATTGAGTTAGTAGATTGTACACCTGAAATGACTATAATGTTAAACATCAATGATGCCTCAATTTAAAAAAGAAAGTCCAGTGATATTCTGGGTATGTAACCAAAGTGAAAGAAAGTGATAGTTGCTCAGTTGTGTCCGACTCTTTGTGACCCTATGAACTGTAGCCCACCAGACTCCTCTGTCCATGGGATTATCTGGGTGAGAATACTGGAGACGGTTGCCAATTCCTTCTCCAGGAGATCTTCCTGACCCAGGGATCAAACCTGGGTCTCCTGCATTGCAGGCAGATTCTCTACTGTCTGAGCCACCAGGGAAGCCTGTGGAGCACAAAAGGGGTTGAGGTGGGTGGGAGATGGGGAGGGTATAGACTGTACTTGTAACCAAATTCATGGTTAAAAATAATATCTTTTAAGATGAACTCTCTCATATAACTGTGCAATTAATTTAGTATAACATGTAAACAAAATCAAATGTATTTATGTGAATTTTGACATTAGGACCAACTCACAAAAAATATAGGGACATCATATATTGATTCAATGAAAAGAAAAGCTTTCTAATGACTAGACTGACCAAAGAATGAGGTGGGCTATTTATAGTGAATTCTTGGTCCTGGATTATATAGGCCTAATTACCCACTATGAGTAAAATCCCATATGATCCAGAAGATTTAACTATAGATGCCTCTGCCTTCATAGCTCCAAATGTGGGTCATAGAAATAAGTTCTTCCCCTAGCTAGTGTTCACAGCCTTGGCTATTGCTTTGTTAGTTATCCACAAGACAGTTCAGGTCCAGAGTCTTGAATGAGCTTGCAGTTGGTTGATGCCCAGAGTTGCACGGATCTGAAGGTTTAAATGGGTTGAAAGATCCAATTTCAAGGTGGCTGTCTTGCATACATGGTAACCTGGTGCCGGCTTTTGGATAGGAGTCCCAATTCCTCCCAATGTGGGTTTCTTCACAAGAATACCTGAATGTGCTCATCTCACAGTTCTCACCTAAAAGGTGAAGAATCCAAAAGACCAAGGAAGAAACTACAGTGCCTTTTATAACTCAGTCCCCAAAGTCACACATTGGCACTTAAATGAAAGTGAGAGGGAACCACACAATGGCATAGACCTCAGGAGGCGAGGCTCATTGAAAGCCGTCTTGGAGGCTACTTACTCTAGTCTGGCTTCTACCCTCAAGGTTCCATGTCTATCTCACAAGTAGAGTACATGCATGCTTTGTTGGGAGACAATTCTTTGTATATCTCTCACATTTTTACACACCTTATCATCAGAGGCACTGACTGCCCTTTTGTATAATGAGCAACCACAAAAGATACACTTTCTATTTTCACCTCTAGAGGAAAGGGCAGATTTGTTTATAACCCTTAAATGTAGTATCATCCTCTGAAGAAATGTAGAGGAATGCTTATTTTACAGTGAGATAAATATAATATCTTTCTCTGGACAAAGACAGGCAAGCTTTCTATTATCGAAAAAAATAGATTTCCCAAACTCAGGGTTCCTCTCCTGTAATGCAACCCACTCTCCATGCAGACACCTACCTGGGCTTGACTGCACTGTCTTCATGCTACCTGGGGGCAGAGAACTGACTCCGTTATGATTATGGCTAAGCTTCTTGCTGTATGTTGACTAATATGTTCTTTTTCTATGACCATGGAATTTCATGGCTTCTACCAGCATCCATGAAACTGTAGCAAGGTAACATACTACCATATGAGCATGCTACACCATCCCCCAGTCTTATCCCGCTATATCATACTGTGTTGGCCAACACAATGTTCCATTATATCTTACAGAAAACCTCAGACAACCTTTCTGGCCCACCCAATGGCATCAGCTCGATGTCCAGGATCCTGTCCTCCAAACCAGATCCAGATGCACATGCGTATCCTCAGATACAGCTCTGAGAGGGCAGCTCCTTTCAATCTAAAGGCCTATGAACTAGAGGCAAGCTATCTCTCCATATGCTCAGCTTGCAGTGGGGAGACAGGAGTAGAATAACTGCAATAGACCTTCCTTCCCAAATAGGGGGAAGAGGAAACTCCCGTAAATAATCCCCCCAATGTAGAATCTCCATGGAAAAATCCTGTGGGGCACACAATGCCAGTTCCTTGATGAGGGCCCAGTATGAATGCCTGAGACCTCGACTGAAATCCCTGGGCTTCTGGTTCTGAGCTCTTAGGCATCCTGCCTTCTGGATTAAGTAAAGCTGGTGGTTGCTCTTGAGTTACCTGAGTAGCTTTCTCAAAGTACCTGCTTTTCATTCATAGTAGTTGAGGGATTTAAGACCTCTTTGCATTTTGTATCAAGTCTGTCCCTCTTAGATCAAGCTGGAGATGTTTCTTTCAGTACAATTACATTAATTATCTGTAGGTCTTTTATGGATTTTTCAGGGATTCACTTTATTGGAAACCACACACACACACACACACACACACACATCTTATCAAGATAAGCACCTCTTTGTCTTCAGTCTTCTTTAAGTGCGCTTTATGACAGTGCCTATGATTCTCAGAATTAGTATTTAATTGATGATACATGGGATGTATGCCCTTAACAACCTCAGAGGGGCTTTTGTCTGTTTGAGACTTCATCTTAAATAGTTCTGGGATCATTACAAATGGCTCTACATTCACATCCTGGGCTTCAACGAACCATGTTTTAGGAAAGTGTCCTGGGCTTGTTCTTTGCCTAGAAGCCTTTTTTTTTTTTTTAAATGTTAAGATATTTTACTATCTGGAAGACTAGCAATGAGAAACAGTTCTATATTTGAACATAAAAAGCCCTGGTTCTCTTACATTTAACAGGATTTTTTTTTTTTCATTATCTTTCTCTCCACTCTCACATTTTGCTATTTATTGCTAGAGGAAATCAGGCAGGTCTTCAATACCTTGCCTAGAAATCTCTTTAGATAGACCATTACGTTAACTGTGTACTTTGGGGAAGTTATGTTTTCCATCTTATAAAGGAAATAGTATTGCTACATTTTCTACCACTTTGAAAAAGGGATCTCTTTCCTCCATTTTCCTCAAATTGGGTTAAACACTTGGTGAGAGCATTGGTGAAGCCATCATGTCCATCTCAGTGTCTTCAAAGCTTTTGAGAATTTTGTTAACACTCCTTCTGAGGTACTTTCAGTGCACTGCTGGGTTCCCTATTAAACCCAGAAGTTTTAGATTTTTATTTTTAATCACAGAACTTCTTTTGTTTGTACCAAATCTGTACTAGTTACCTATTTTTGTATAACAATTGACTCCAAATTTATGTATTAAGAAATGATTATTCATTTTCTCCATGGTTTCTGCTGGTCAAGGACTCCAGAGCAGTTTCATAGGGAAATTCTGACTTGAAGTCTTTTGTTAAGCTCCAGTCAGATACCGAACTAAGTTAAAGTTATTTGAAGGTGTAACTGGGCTGGGGAATGTTCTTTCAAAATAACTCCCTGACATTTCTATGACATAGTGGCTGGCTATGGGTCAGGGACCTCCATTCCTCCCCTATATGTGGGTGTTTGGTGTTCCTACAGAACAGTGTCTAGTTTACCCCTGGGTAAGTGATTTGAGATAACAGGGTGAAAGATGTAGTGCTTTTAGTGACTTAGACATAACTTTTGGGAACTTAACTGATCACACAGGGCCAACTCTGACCCGATGTGATGTCACGTGGACTACATTAAAGAAATGAGGATCGCTGGAGATCTTTTTGCAGGCCCACTACTACTACTGCCAGTGATGATTTTAGTAATTTAAAAGAGTTCAACATGACTCAGGAAGAAGCACATAGTGAGGAAAACTCATTTATGTGCTGAGTGCTGATGCTCAGAGGAATATATTCAGACTCTGTTTTGCTTTTCAAATGTGGAAACAAGGGGTGATTCAAAATCCTGTTATCAGGTTGATGTGTGCATGTCTATGTGTCTGTGTTCTTAACTTTTTTGTGTTGAAATCTGAAATATATATATATTAATTAGATATTATATTTAATATTATACTATTATATATTAATATTATATATTATTATATATAATGCATATTATTATATCAGTTCAGTTCAGTCGCTCAGTCATGTCCGACTCTTTGCCACCCCATGAACTGCAACATGCCAGGCCTCCCTGTCCATCATCATCTCCCAGACTTCACTCAAACTCACATCCTTCAAGTCGGTGATGCCATCCAGCCATCTCATCCTCTGTCATCTCCTTCTCCTCCTGCCCCCAATCCCTCCCAGCATCAGAGTCTTTTCCAATGAGTCAGCTCTTCGCATGAGGTGGCCAAAGTACTGGAGTTTCAGCTTTATCATCAGTCCTTCCAATGAACACCCAAGACTGATCTCCTTTAGAATGGACTCGTTGGATCTCCTTGCAGTCCAAGGGACTCTCAAGAGTCTTCTCCAACACCACAGTTCAAAAGCATCAGTTCTTCAGTGCTCAGCCTTCTTCACAGTCCAACTCTCACATCCATACACGACCACTGGAAAAACCATAGTCTTGACTAGACAGACCTTTGTTAGTAAAGTAATATCTCTGCTTTTGAATATGCTATCTAGGTTGGTCATAATTGTCCTTCCAAGGAGTAAGCGTCTTTTAATTTCATGGCTGTAGTCACAATCTGCAGTGATTTTGGAGCCCAAAAAAGTAAAGTCAGCCACTGTTTCCACTGTTTCCCCATCTATTTCTCATGAAGTGATGGGACCAGATGCCATGATCTTCATTTTCTGAATGTTGAGCTTTAAGCCAACTTTTTCACTCTCCTCTTTCACTTTCAACAAGAGAGTTTTTAGTTCCTCTTCACTTTCTGCCATAAGGGCGGTGTCATCTGCATATCTGAGGTTATTGATATTTCTCCTGGCAATCTTGATTTCAGCTTGTGCTTCTTCCAGCCCAGCGTTTCTCATGATGTACTCTGCATATAAGTTAAATAAGCAGGGTGACAATATACAGCCTTGATGTACTCCTTTTCCTACTTGGAACCAGTCTGTTGTTCCATGTCCTGTTCTACCTGTTGCTTCCTGCCCTGCATATAGGTTTCTCAAGAGGCAAATCAGGTGGTCTGGTATTCCCATCTCTTTCAGGATTTTCCTGTTTATTGTGATCCACACAGTCAAAAGCTTTGGCATAATCAATAAAGCAAAAATAGGTATTTTTCTGGAACTCTCTTGCTTTTTCCATGATCCAGCAGATGTTGGCAATTTGATGTCTGGTTCCTCTACCTTTTCTAAAACCAGCTTGAACATCTGGAAGTTCATGGTTCACGTATTGCTTGGCTTGGAGAATTTCACGCATTACTTTACTAGCGTGTGAGATGAGTGCAATTATTTGGTAGTTTGAGGATTCTTTGGCATTACCTTTCTTTGGGATTGGAATGAAAACTGACCTTTTCTAGTCTTGTGGCCACTGCTGAGTTTCCAAATTAGCTGGCATATTGAGTGCAGCACTTTCACAGCATCATCATTTAGGATTTGAAATAGCTCAACTGGGATTCCATCACTTCCACTAGCTTTGTTCCTAGTGATGCTTTCTAAGGCCCACTTGACTTCACATTCCAGGATGTCTGGCTCTAGGTGAGTGATCACACCATCATGGTTATCTGGGTCATGAGGATCTTTCTTGTACAGTTCTTCTGTGTATTCCTGCCACCTCTTCTTAATATCTTCTGCTTCTGATAGGTCCATACTATTTCTGTCCTTTATCCAGCCCATCTTTGCATGAAATGTTTCCTTGGTTGCCGGGGTCCAGCCCCGGTGGATCCAGGGAATTCGAAGGGGAGACGGCTTTGGTGATCAGGATATGATAGAATTAAAGATATAAACAGTGGTTAAATAGGGATAGCTCAGTGAAGAAATTCAGTGGAGAAAAGAGGCTGAATAACTTGGTTTACGTGGAAAACCAATAAAATTCCAAGACAAGGAATTTGCGCCACCTACGTAGGCCGCAGGCGTCCTCCCGTTCTCCAGAAGGAGAGCAGACACTAAGGCCTCCCCAGTCAGATCTTAGAAGCCCAGGTAAAATTAGTAGGCTTGATGATCCTTTACTTTCCAGATGGGAATTCAGCCAGAAGGTGAGAGAAAGAACATGGGGAAACCAAGCTTCAGTGAACAAGGCCTGCACTTTATTTTCCAAACTAGTTTTTATACCTTAAGTTGTGCATAGAGGATAATGGGGGAAGGGATAGAGTCATGCAAGGTCAGCAGTCCTTGATTCTTATTGAAGCCAGGCTTTCTTCCTGCAAACTTATCATATGCAAAAGTTCAGGTGATTTACATCATCTTCTGGCCAGGAGGCCTATTAACACTTTATGACCCTTTCTTCAGAAAACTTATTTTACTCTAAAGGTGATTATTCTAAAGTCAGGCGCCACCCTCTGAAAGCATTAGATAAAGTTGCATTCCTATAGGGCAAAGGTGTGGTGGGCTATAACAAGAAAAGAATTAACTCAAGGGTCCAAGGTTACAAACATTAAAGCTATTACTTACATTCCTGTACACTAATTATATTAATCAATATACTCCCAGGGACACAGTAGGTAAGGGATATGGAAACTTAGCAGCAAATAGTGGCCCAATAAATTAAAACCCTTCACCAATATAATTTCTAATCAACCCACTATACTATACTAATAATCTTCTAACTGCTCAAAGGAATCTGTATTTAGAAAGTTTAGAACATCTCGTGCCTCTCATGGTTGGGAGGCTGTGAACAATCACATGTGTCCGGAAGAATCTGTTCAGGCAGGCTAGAGAACTTCCAAAGGAGTTTGTGAACTAAAACACTCTTGTCACGCCCAGGAACTGTATTAACTGGATCTGTAAGTTAACTCTTTTTCAGAGAGAGGTGGTAGGGGACAGCCCTCCGTAAAGTCAGAGGTGTAGGTGAGAGCACAAAGCAGTAAAGTAGGCAGACTCTGGTTTTGGGGGTAGATGCTCGAGAATTTCCAGGGGGACTCCTGAGGCTCGATCCTGCCTTTGCGTATGCCAAGCCTCCTTCCTTATGACCTTTGCCACGGGCAGAGTTCCTCACGCTGGCTCCCAGCACTTGGTATCTCTAATTTTCTTGAAGAGATCTCTAGTCTTTCCCGTTCTGTTGTTGTCCTCTCTGTCTGGGCACGGATCGCTGAAGAAGGCTTTCGTCTCTCTTCTTGCGAGTCTTTGGGACTCTGCATTCAGATGGTTATATCTTTTCTTTTCTCCTTTGCTTTTCGCTTCTCTGCGTCTCACGGCTATGTGGAAGGCCTTCCCAGACAGCCATGTTGCTTTTTGGCGTTTCTTTTCCATGGGGATGGTCTTGATCCCTGTCTCCTGTGCAATGTCATGAACCTCCGTCCATAGTTCATCAGGCACTAATCAGCAACTGACTCAGTGGAAAAGACCCTGATTCTGGGAAAGGCTGAAGGCAGAGGAGAAGGGGACAACAAAGGATGAGATGGTTGGATTGCATCACTGACTCAATAGACATGAGTTTGAACAAACTCTGGGAGATAGTGAAGGACAGGGAAGCCTGGCATGCTGCAGTCCATGGTGTCTCAGAGTCAGACACGACTGAGCAACTGAACTGAACTGACTATTATCAAGCTTCTTGTTCCTATCAATCTGGTCTATAAGTGTTTGTGGGCAGCATAGTGTCATTAACTGGTAACTTCTCCCACCTGGTGAGGGTTTCAGTATCTTCAAAACAGCTCAAAGATATTGCTGTGTTTATTGATGGGGAACCAGGACTTTGCCCCAAGGCTGCACTAATGTTTTTCTTAATGGTTTCTCCCTCGTCTTTCATCCTTATCCCCTCTCTTGAACCTGCCCCTTGGAATTCAGGGAGGATGAATGAAGGCTGTTTCCTATAATCAAGAAACTAGGGGACATATAAAGTCTTTGTGCCCAGGAGCCCAACAGGGACCTGCTCAGTTTGGCAAACACTCCCAGTCATGTGTCTGCAGGTAACAACTTTCAATGCTCTCTAGTTCCACAACTCCACAGATGGCTGTCATTATTATCTTAATCATTATCATCCTTGGTGGCTCAGACAGTAAAGAATCTACCTGAAATGCAGGAGTCCTGAGTTTAATCTCTGGGTCAGGGAGATCCCCTGGAGAAGGGAATGGCTACCCACTCCAGTATTCTTGCCTAGAGAATTCCACAGGCAGAGGAGCCTGGAGGGTTAGAGTCCATGTGGTCACAGAGAATCAGATACAACTGAGCCATTTTCACTTTCATCATAGAATAATTTATGTTTTATGCTGTCCTATTTGTGTATGCTTAGATATCTCCATTAGATTCTCTACCTCTAACATAAGCAATTTCTCATATTGGATGGGGGGAGAGAAAGAAAAAAGAGGAGAGGCAAAGTGTGTGTGTATTGTCGACTTAAAAAGTAGGCATAAGCTAAAAGTCGAGAGTTATGTTTTATTTGGCAGGAACTTTTCATGCTTCAAAATGGAAAGCGGGCATCTCAAGTGACACTGAGTGAGCCACTGTGAGGAGGCAAGGTGGGGAGCTAAGAGATATAGTTTTGCAACAAGGGGTATCTAGTCTGAACATCAAAAGATTCTTGTTAATTAAAGAAAAGCAGATATCTCAAGTTAAGGAACTTAGTGCTTTCCTGTGTATGGGAAGATGCAAGAGTCTGGGCCCACTGAGATCATTCCTGTGATAGGTACCTCAGCTGTCTGGGGCCAGTGTCCTGAGTTTTCACATCCTGAGCTTCCTCAGGGCTCATTGTGGGGAGAGGCTGTAGTTTGATGGCTGCTAGAAGGCAGGTAATCTTTGTTTACTTCCTGAGTTCTCTCATGGCTTATCAGCTCACTGTCATCACTGATGACCATGATATCCTTTGTTAACTGATCTGGCTGGCAATATTCCATTGCTCAGTATAATAGGTATGAAATTGAGAGCATTTCAAAGATTCCTCCCCAAAGTGCCTGAGTACACAGACCAAATAAATTATGAGTCACAGTTAAGATTGACTCTAATCTTTCTCAAATTGGGAATTTAACACAGGATTAAACAAATATAATTATTCTCCTGAGATGGTAAGGGCTAGGCTACACAAAACCTGCAGCCTTTCTGCTCGATGAAAATAGAAAATATTGCAAATCTAAATCTAGGAGATTTAAACTTATAAATTCAAATTTAAACATGCCATATGCTCAGGTGTTCTTTCTTTTCTTCTTCTTTTCCCGAGCTGTGTGCTCAGTCACGTTTGACTCTTTGCAACCCCATAGACTGTAGCCTGCCAGCCTCCTCTGTCCCTGAGATTTCCCAGACAAGAATACTGGAATGGGTTGCCATTTCCTACTCCAGGGGATCTTCCTGACCCAGGGATCAAACCCATGTCTCTTACATCTCCTCTGTTGGCAGACAAGGCAGATTCTTCACTACTGTGCCACCTGGGAAGCCTTTCTTGAGCTACAGTAATACATTTGGCAGAAATTCAGAAGTGCTGTTACCCCCTTAAAAGGGGACTGCCAAAAAATTATGCTCCTGCCAGCCACTACTTGGCTTACCTCTAATTGATTCTGAACCAGACCAGATAGAATCCATTTCCTGCTTTATCCCATTAGTTGTTTCAGATATGGCTGCTGACTGATGGGGTTGAGGTTTGTATTTCTAAGGAATGTCACATGCATGTGTTAGGTCAAGCTGTCCCAGGGTTCCCATAGAGGCTTGTCACCCTCCTCCAAATCTCCTCTTCTCCGTGTCCTGAGTCCTTCACTGTTCGGTTCTGTAGTCTTACTAATATAATTTAGGCCATCGTTGTGTGGATTATTGCCAAGGTTAAAGTTGGAGCCAGTCCTGTTTTACCTGATTTTACTGTGAAGTGAAGTGAAGTTGCTCAGTCGTGTCCAATTCTTTGCAATTCCATGGACTGTAGTCTACCAGACTTCTCTGTCCATGGGATTTTTCCAAGCAAGAGTACTGGAGTGGGTTGCCATTCTCTTCTCCAGGGGATCTTCCTGACCCAGGGATTGAACCCAGGCCTCCTGCATTGCTGCTGCTGCTGCGTCACTTTAGTCGTGTCCGACTCTGTGTGAGATGGCAGCCCACCAGGCTCCTCTGTCCCTGGGATTCTCCAGGCAAGAACACTGGAGTGGGTTGCCATTTCCTTCTCCAATGCATGAAAGTGAAAATGAAAGTGAAGTTGCTCAGTTGTGTCTGACTCTTAGCGACCCCATGGACTGCAGCCTACCAGGCTCCTCCGCCCATGGGATTTTCCAGGCAAGAGTACTGGAGTGGGGTGCCACTGCCTTCTCCATCCTGCATTGCAGGCAGATGCTTTACCCTCTGAGCCACCAGGGAAGCACAGCCAGACCCATGACCAATGGCTTGTCCAAGAGGGTGGGGTGGGGTGGGAGAAAAAAGTGAACATGTGAAGTACCAGGACACAATTTTTCTTTTTTGAAAGTCTGTCTAAAATCTACCTTGGTACACTTTCTAGAGCTTCATGGGGAAAAACAGATGGAATTTGCTCATAAATTAATCCAAAAGGAGATCCATACTCAGATTTGGTAAGGAGCTGAGCTTCCTTCTCAGTATTACATGTGTGGAAAGAGTAGCCATGCTTCTGATCATCAAGGTCCATTTGGCAGATCCTTCTTACGGTCACACATTCTATTGATGAGGAATTGGGACTCTGATCATTTGGGATGGACATTTAGCATTCTTCTTGCTCAGGTGGTCCTGAGTGTCATTTCAAAACCTAATTTGGATTTTGAATTGATTGGAGAAATGCCTTTCTCATTTGGATGTATTGTGAAACTAGAAATTGATACTCATGAAACTAATAATTGATAACATTCTTAATGATCGAAGTTAGTAGAGCAATTGTTAACAAACTTTGATCAGAGTTGACATTAAGATCAATTAACATGGAACAGACAGAGAGCCAATAATAATTATGGTCTGTGTTAAACTCCACTAATTCAAAAGGAAACAAGCAGGGAATTAATTGAGTTTAATCTACGTTGAGGCAAAAACCTGTCTCAAACTGCAGAAGTTAAAGAAAAAAGGGAGGGCCCTTTATAATCCTTGGAGACTATTAGGTCACATAGTTCATTCTCCAGCTCTGACTCCTGAACTTTTCAATTATTTAGGGATTTTTTAAAAAACAACTTATTTTATCTTAGACTTTCCTAGGCAGAGATTTCATAGCTATTCTGATTACTCTCTAATTTTAATGTGAAGCAATACTGGTTCTGTTGCCATAGGATTTAATTTAGAGTGGGTGGCGTCATAAATCTATTTGGAGTACTGGGGCAGAGAATTAATTTAGTTATTTTCTCCTTTGGGAGAATCTAGCAGGCTGCCATCATAATTTGAGATGCTCAGCCTTGAGTGGATCTTATTTTCTATGCTGAGGAGCTAGCATTTTTGATAGCTGTTTTATGCTACTGTCTAGAAAGGATTACCCTCATATTAGACCCAGAGGAACATAGGCATTAGTTCTAAGGGAGGGGACCATAATTTGTTCAGGTGGCTGGGGGACTTCAATTTGTAGGGGTGTTAGGATGGAGTGATAATCAGTGGGTGTGCTATTGGCATTTGGGGAGATGCATATTTTATTAAGCCAATTACCATCCCCCATATTGTAGCACTTTTAGTAAACCCACCCTCCACCCCATTGTATCCCACTCAGACATTACATCAACCAAAACAGCTCTGCACACTTCCATGCATCCCACAGAGGGGCAGTATTAACTACACTTGGGATTGAGGTTCTTAGTGGGACCAGACCATACAGACCTTTTCTAAAAAAAAATTTTATTTATTTGACTGTGCTGGGTTTCGATTGTGGCATGTGGGATCTTCACTGTGTCATGCCAGATCTTGCCTTGCAGGCTTAGTTCCCTGACCAGGGGTTAAACCCACATCGCCTTCATTGGAAGGCGTTCTTAACCACTGGACCATCAGGGAAGTCTTCCATATAGATCCTTTGACCATGTTGCTTTATAGCCTCTGGGAAAGAAGTCTCAACCCTACAGGTCACATGATATTTTATATTAACGGATCTCGACCGATTATGGCTGCATGTGTTTGGGTCAGAGCCAGTTCTCACAGGCTGCAGCAAAGTTGTAGAGCTAAGCTGGTCTAAGCCAAGCACAGGCCTTTCATTCTTGATTAGACCAAAATGACACTTGGGTATCAGCAAATGAATATGTCTTGCTGGTGGTCATAAGCAGTGGTAGAGATGTGAGTTATCACTTGACATCAAACTACAAAGGCAAAAGCTTTGGCCCACAGGGACCAGAAAAGATAGACTGGCCTGCAGAGGGCTTGGTGAGCAGGTGTACCTAAGGCTGCTTAAGGCACAGCCTCTTCCTCTTCAAATTATGCCGTGACTGGGTGCGAAATTCCATCTAATTCAGGAGTTCAATGTTGATACATTGTCCAGTTGATCACCACCACCATCTCCATCTAAGATACATTTTCCAGTTGATGGCTTTTCAGTAGTCATGTACGGATGTGAGAGTTGGACCATAAAGAAGGCTGAGCACTGAAGAATTTATGCTTTTGATCTGTGGTGCTGGAGAAGACTCTTGAGAGTCCCTTGGAAAGCAAGGAGATCAAGTCAGTCCATCCTAAAGAAAATCAATCCTGAATATCCATTGGAAGGACTGATGCTGAAGCTAAAGTTCCAATCTTTTCATACCTGATGTGAAAAGTCAATTCATTGGAATAAACTCTGGGAAAGATTGAAGGCGGAAGGAGAAGTGGGAAACAGAGGATAAGATGGTTGGATGGCACCACCAACTCAATGGACATGAGTTTGAGACAGTGAAGAACAAAGAATCCTAGCATGCCGCAGTCCATGAGGTTGCAAAGAGTCAGATATAACAGTGACTGAACAACAACAACACCAACAACAACACCCTGGCTAGGATCAGGCTGCCTGCGGAAATAACTTTTCACAATTATTTTTTGTCCCAGAGTAAATGGGGTGCAGTCCCCTGCTCCCCCATAGTCCCATTTGTTGAGGAAGAGTACAAATGTGGGATGTGACCTTAAAGCCCCAACAGTTTATCTGCTTATCATAGATTCACATTCTGTACCTCATGCAAACTGTTGTACATATTGTGACAATAAATTAATATAAAATGAATCCTTCACTCACTAGGGTTTTGAGGGCTGGTGGAGCTGCTGGAAATACTGAATAAATTGTTCTGAGGAACATCATGCCTTCATGGGAGGAAGGAATTAGATGACTATCATTACGTAAGAAAGTATGAGAGTTTGGACAAAGAATGCTAATGGCTTCACAGTAGATTTCATGTGCGTGCCCATTATCTCAGTCGTGTCTGACTCTTTGCAACCTATGGACTATAGCTGCCAGGTTCCTCTGTCCATGGAATTTCCCAGGCAAGAATACTGGAGTGGGTGGCCATTTCCTTCACCAGGGGATCTTCCTGATTCAGAGATCAAACCCAAGTTTCTTGTGTCTGCTGCCTTAGTAGGCAGATTCTTTACCACTGAGCCACCTGGGAAGCTCATAGTAGATTGTTTCCTTATAAAAGGGATTTCAAAGCTTGAAGATAGTGTTCAACATAAAAAATGAAAGTGAGTTATAGGTTAAAATAAGATTTCATGTGAATGCTGCTTTATTTGTTTCCTTGTACAGCTGCTGCTGCTGCTGCTGTTAAGTCACTTCAGTCGTGTCCGTCTCTGTGCGACCCCATAGACGGCAGCCCACCAGGCTCCCCTGTCTTTGGGATTCTCCAAGCAAGAACACTGGAGTGGGTTGCCATTTCCTTCTCCAATGCATGAAAGTGAAAAGTGAAAGTGAAGTTGCTCAGTCGTGTCCAACTCTAGCAACCCCATGGACTGCAGCCTTCCAGGCTCCTCCATCCATGGGATTTTCCAGGCAAGAGTACTGGATTGGGTTGCCATCGCCTTCTCCTCCTTATACGGCAGGTACACAGAAAGACCAAGTCACATGTTGGGAGAATTGCTGAGGAATTCAGTAATGAAAAGCTTTGTTTCACTGAATTGCTTGAAGCTATTTTGAGACATTTGCTATAACATCATCAAAATTCACCTATGATCCACCTCTGAACTGAAGACTTTGCACCCTCTTGTGATGGTAGGTCTTGGTACCTTCTGTAAGGCAGACACACTATTGAACAACTGTGTAGTTCTGTGGAGCTAGAGGAATGTGGACTAAAGTGTGGCTGAACTGGGCTCAGAATACGGAGATGGAATACTTTAGATTCTTTGCCAGTTTCCCACTTGCCCTTGTCCCCTTGGCAATATGAACAATAGCAATGTCAATATTCGTACTCTATTAGCTTTATAAATCAATCAGAGATTGATGTATATACACTATTGATACTCTGTATGAAATAGATAACTAAGGAGAACCTACTGTGTAGCTCAGAGAACTCTACTCAGTGTTCTGTGGTGACCTGAATGGGAAGGAAATCCAAAAAGAGGGGATATATGTATAGATGGTTCACTTTGCTGTGTGGCAGAAGCTAACACAACATTGTAAAGCAACTATGCTCCAATAAAAATCAATTTAAAAATCAATCAATATGCAATAACTACTCCACCTATTGATATTGGTAGGTATCCAATATCAATACCAATATTATTATCAATTCCAATATACAATGTAAATATCTATTGAAGAGTAGCTATTGTAACACACAGCTCAAAATGGTTTGCTTTCTAATCTTCCCAGGTATTGACATTTGAATAATTCTTTAAAAGCCAGTGTGAAATTTCCCAGTTTCTCTCCTAAGCTAATCCTCTGCAGTCCCATCAGGGATGCGGACTTCATCTTCACTAATTGCTCCATAGTACTACTCAGAATCTTAAAGAGCTCATTGACTGTAGCCAGCTGGGGTCTCAGAAACACCATCACCCAGGCAAGAGGAGACTGACTCCATGTGGTTCCCAGCTCCCTGGAGACATCTGGATTCTGGGCGTAGCCCAAGACCTGCAAGGGTTTGCTGTCATTGATGCTTTAAGATCATGAGAGATTTCCCCTGAAAGGAAGATCACTTCTCTCCACCATTCTCCAGATGATGCATTTGATCAGTGACTCAGAAAAAAACTAAAGCAAGGAACTCTTTAATTTTCACAAACCATTTTTGCAGCTCCCCTTGGGGTTAGACTTATGGCTTCCTCTTATGGAAAACCCTTTTAAAGAAATAAAAGAAATAAAATGCTAAGTAGATATGTTCATTTCAGATGCACAAAAATTCTTTGTGATACTGGAAAAAAAATAGAGGATTTTTACTAATTTCTATAAATTGATAAAATGAGAAAGACTAGTTTTAATGTTATGTCCCACGGTATGGTGGCTTCCTGTCTTTGTCTTCTCAGAATAACCACAGACTGGGTAGCTTAAGCAGCAGGATATTATTTTCTTGCAGTTCTGGAGGCTGGAAGTAAATAAACAAGGTTCCAGTGTGGTTGGATTCTCCTGAGGCTTCTGTCCTTGGCTTGCAGATGGCCACCCTCTCTTGTTGCATCCTTATGTGACATTTTCTGGGCATATACACTCTTGATATCTCTTTCTTTTCCTATTGGATCAGAGCCTTACCCTTATAACTTTATTTAGTCTTAATTACTTCTATAACCAGAGGTTTCCCTGGTGGTTCAGACAGTAAAGAATCTGCCTACAACGCAGGGGATCTGGATTCAAATCCTGGGTCAGGAAGATACCCTGGAGAAGGGAAAGGCAACCCACTCCAGTATTCTTGCCTGAGAATCCCATGGACAGAGGTGACTGGTGGGCTACAGTGTGTGGGGTCACAGTTGGACACAACTGAGCAACTAACACTTTTCCATCTCTATGACAGCTCTATTTCCAGACAGTCACATTGCAGATTAAGCTTCAAGCTATGAATTTTGGGTGGACAAAATTCTGTCCAGGGAACCCCTCAGGTGATGGGCTTTCTGCTGATCACATGAGTGATCAGGTAGGAAATCAGGCTGTTTAGTTGTGCTCGTGGAGAGACAGTGTGAGGATCAGGAGATTAACAAGTTTGTATCTGCAGAGAGGCAAATTCTGATGTATGTCCCAGAAGGCAGCACAGACCTAAGGGTTCCTTCCCAGAAAGACCTCCTCGGATCATCTGAGCTAAAGAAAGCTGATCCATGGCCACTACCTTAATGAGAACCTGAAGAATAAACCTTTGAAATGATGTTTCAGTAAGATCATATTTTTCTTCTGTTGAAAATGTCCCTGTGTCTTTCACGATAAAACAAGTTTGTGAGATGGACAAGGGTGTGGTCCATCTAGCATCTCTCAGGGTTTAGTTCTAGGCTATGTAGATATAGAGAGACTGGCTGCACAGGGTGATGGAGGAGGACCGTTCACTTGCTCTGTTACTCCCCACAACCTAGTCCTTTCGAGTCCTGAAGGGCCCAGGATCTGGGACCCCTCTAGCTGTCCCCAGGAGCTTTGGCTGAATTATCTTCTTTCTTACAACCCTTGACCTTTGGCAGAACCTGCCCAATAAAAGCTTACCCTTGGAGGAGTCCCTTTCTCTCCCAGCATGTGGACCACCGAGCACTCAGAAAGTATTCCACACGGGATCCAGATTCCAGAGCCTTGTCAGTTCCCAGGCTCTGACCCATGGAGTTAACACACACAGGATTTAAACTTTCTTGGAAGTATTCTTGCAGTTTCATTTTCATCTAGTTTTATTACTTTTTCAGCCAGTCATGATTGCAACTCAGATGATCTGAGACCCATAGACAAATAGAAGCTTGTTAACTTGCTCTTCCCATCATGCTGGGACTTGATCACAGTTGAGAGTGAATCCTATAGCCTGCTCCAGCCTTCCCCTTGTTGCCAGGGCCAGTTGCCAGGGCCAGCCCATCATGTTACACGGGTGGAAAGGTGTGATATGACCCGTCATCATTCCACGGCCATACATTAAAAATGTCTTCTATTCTGTCAATGGTAAACATTAATAAAAATCCTCACCTTCGTGTCCCCAAAACTGGAGAGTAGAAAGTGAATCTGTGAGGCTTTCAGGTGCACAAATGACTGTCCTGGGCCAGTTTAAGCCTTTCTTGTGGAGAAAGCTGTGGCTGAGGGTTGGATGGTCTCTCAACCTCCGTGTGGCCCAGGCTCCCTGGGGCCCAGGTACCCGAGGTGCCCGAGGCTGAGGCCAAGTCCCTTTAAGGAGCCCTTGCCCCTCTGGCCCATTGGGGAAGGTCAGGCTTGGTCTGTGGCTTGGCTGAGCCTCGGTCCCTCAGGGCTGTATCTCCATGGAGTCATTTTCAGCCCCAAAGTATCCACAACACCCAGCTTATTTTCAGTATTTCAACCTTACCACTGCCATTTTGATAAAGGCTTTTAGCCCGATCAACCTTTACAGGTAATAACTTCACCAGATAAAGTCGATTCATTCTTTTTCTGTAAAGTTCAGTTGTTGAATTTCATTGTTTAAAGCATTGCCTTAAGCAGAAATTTTTTGGTGGCCTCGTATTTGCTTTTCCCTCCTGTCTTTTGGAAATGCATCCTACTTGGAACTGGAGAGTCCTAGGGGAATGATGGTGGTCAGAGCAGCTCGGCTGTTGGAGATGGTTGGGAAGGGTGGGGTCTGGCAGCCCCATGTGCCAGGAGGTCCCCAATGCCTGGGTGTCTGGGATGAATGACACACGAATGGGGCGTGTTACTTCACACCATAGATCACCCACACGTGGAAAGCGTGTGTGAGAAATTATAAGTGATATGACTGTTCCTAGGGTGTTTATGACCAAAACTATACAAAGTGGGAAATCCAACATCCCTGATCAACACAGGTTTATTCAGATTTCATTTATTGAAAGACTTTGAATTTAGAAATAATAGCATTTATGAAATCATTCCCTAAATATTCATTGAACACTTGGGATGTGTAGAGGCAACATCTCTGTGGTAGAAATAAGACTCTCTGTTTTCTCTTGTTTTTCCAAGTCTACAGGTTCACAGTCTCCAGCTGGTTTGGCCCCCAGCAGGGACCAGCTTAGGCCTGGGGGTCTGGCTGGCGGGTCCATCCTCTTTGGCTTTTCATATGACTTGACTGAGGCTGAGCCCAGCTCCTCCCACCAGCCCAGAGTCTATCAATCACATGATCATTTCCTCCTGTCAGGAGTTTGCAAGTTACCAGGCTTTGCCTTCACTTCACTTTTGACTCAGCATTTCCCTGCACTTCCCATCCACATGTCTAGAGAATTCTTCATGTTCTCTTGGTGATGGTTTAGTCACTAAGTCGTGTCCAACCCTTGCAGCCCCATGGACTGTAGCCTGCAAGGTTCCTCTGTCCATTGGATTCTTCAGGCAAGAATACTGAAGTGAGTTGCCATTTCCTTCTCCAGAGGATCTTCCTGATCCATGAATTGAAGCTGGGTCTCCTGCATGGCAGGCAGATTCTTTACCAACTGAGCTACAAGGAAAGCTCATGTTCTCTTATCCTTCCATAATTTCTGCTTCTCCTGCCACCATCTAGACACTCACACTGATAGCTAGATCACTACAGCTGTTTCTTCACTAACCCTTACTTCATTGGGATTCCTCCAGCCTCCCTCCCAGCTGCCTCCTCCCTTTCCCACACTCACGTGTATCCAGCCTGCTGCAGCCACGTGGATCACTTTGTCAGGTTCACAAAATGCCAGGAGATTCAGGACCATTTATGATTGGGCTCCAGCATTTACTTCCATCTTTCCACCAAATCTCTGCTTCATCCTCTTTGATTAATCTGTGCCCTTAATATATGCCAGGTGCATTGAGTTCATGCTCTTCTCTAGTCGTTGCAGTCTATCTCTTCCTGCCATTTTTTTTTTTTTAACTTAAGCTTATACACACTTTGCTAGTCCGGTCATCTCATACAGCCCTGCTCTTCCTAGCCCTCTGTCCTCTTCCTCTTCTGAGCTGTACATTATTGTCTGCCCCATTCACTGGGCCTTTTCAATCATGCCTCTGCCTTTTCATAGCTTCCATAAAACTGCAGATGAGATTTCTGCATCATCTGATTGTCTTAGGTTGTCCTGTTCTCTGTCCAGGGCTGGGTAATGTGCCTGTCTCTCTTCATCATCATCTATTTATGTCCCTTCATTAGCTTAGCACACATCTATTACACAAGAGACCCTCTGCTCAGTGCTGGAGTTGTAAATACTATAGATTCCGTGGTCCCAGGACACTCACAGAACAGTAATGGCTGCACATAAAAATAGGCGAATACATTTGAAAGAAGAAAACGTTTAGTAGGGTGCCATGATAATAGGTTTGGGTCTAAAGCATGCTAATTTTAATCACTTTTAATTGAATTATAGTTTTTTCACAGTGTTGTGCTCATTTCTGCTGTAAAACAAAGTGATTCAGTTATACATGTGTACGTGTATACATATACATGGCTTCCCTGGTGGTTCCGTGGTAAATAATCCAGCTGCTAATGCAGGAGACCCAGATTTGATCCCTGGGACAGAAGATCTGGAGAAGGAAATAGCAACCCACTCCAGTATTCTTGCCTGGAGAATGCCATGGACAGAGGAGCCTGGTGGGCCACAGGCCTTGGAGTCACAAAAGAGTATATATATATATATATATTCTTTCTTAAAATATTCATTTCCATTATGGTATATCATAAGATATTAAATATAGTTCCCTATGCTATACAGTAGGACCTTGCTGTTTATCTGTTCTGTATGTAAAAGCTTACATCTGCTAACCCCAATCCATCCCTTCCCTAAGCCCCTGCCCCCTGGCAACCACCAGTGTGTTCTCTAGGTTACGATTCTGCTTCTGCTTCATAGATGGGCTCATTTGTGTCATATTTTAGATTCCACATACAAGTGATATCATATGGTATTTGTCTTTCTCTTTCTGACTCACTTGGTATGGCAATCTTTAGTTGCATCCATGTTGTTGTAAATGGCATTATTTCATTCTTTTTTATGACTGAGTAGTGTCTCATTGTATATGTGTACCACCTCTTCTTTTTCCACTCACTTGTTGATGGACATTTAGGCTGTTTCCCTGTCTTGGCCATTGTGAATAGTGAAGTATGTCAATTTTAAAACCTACTCTTTTATTTATTCTTTCTGCCTCACATAGTATGTATGTTCAGTTATCTCCTCAGTAAGATGAAGTTAACAAGAGCTCTACCATATGATGGTTGTGAAGATGAAGCTGATAATTTGATGCAGCACTTAGCTCCGCACCCTTGTAAAAGCACAACAATGGTCCAGGTTGTTACTGTAACTCAGCCCTGGTACCAGGGAAACTGAGATTTAGGAGCCTAGAAGGAGGCAGAGGGTGTTTTTCATGTGGGGATAAGGCATTAGGGTAACAAGGTAAGATTTGAAAATTTGGTAAAAATTATTTTCTCTGTTGCTTTTCTAGTATTTATTCTCCTGAAAAAAGAGATATGTTCTATGGAAGGATTTGATACAAGAAAGGGGGATATGATGAATTAAAGTTCAGTTCTGGAACATGCAGTGTGCTTAGGCAGCAGTATTACAGCATGGCAATGCTGTTTTAGGAAAGAGTTTTACATAATCCTGTGTAAAAGTCTAACTTCTCCTTAGAAATGTTAAAGAATATATTTGGATAACCCAGTCTGTAAAACTCTCCTCTAATTCAAAAACATATTCTTTCTCCCACTTGGGACGGTAGAAATCAAAGAGAAGTCCACTCTTTTCTGGCCAAGGCACTGTGAGGAGGAGGCGAGAAGGAGGCACTTGTTCTGTTTCTCTCATCCCTGGAAGTCGGGCAAGGAAACCCCACTTGCCGACTCACAACAATGGATGAGTTCAATATCCTTTCCCTGGAAATGTGGACTTCTGTGAGGGGGAGAAATAGGGAGCTGTCAGGAGCTGCGTTAGGCATTACTGACAAAATGGAGGCATGGTCCCCAGCCCCCTCTCCTCATTCCTCAGGCACGGATCCCGGGATAAAGGAGTTAGGCCTTGTAATTCTGACTTGTCTTTTCCTCTCCTCGGCTGAGTTGACTGAAAAGGAATATTAAGATGCTTATTGTTCTTGAGAGGAGCATGAGAAGGAACAAAGCCTTCTGCAGTTGTGCTCATAAAATAATTCATAAAGTTAATCATTGACATTTGTTCAAGGACTTGTACAAAAGAGTGTCCCAGGATGAGCACAAATGCCATAGCTTGAGGTCATGGGAGGGATTGATATCTGAAGCCTATTTGTGAGGAGAAAGTTTATGGCAAAAGAGTTTACTGAATTTAGGGCTTAGAAACAATTAAAATAGTTAGAAGTTAAAGATTTAAGGAATGTTGTAAAGTTAGCATATTTTACTATAGCTTATAGAAGTTAGGAATTTTTAGAGACACTATAGCTAGAAGCCTTTTTAAGAGATAGTGAGTTAGGATGTTAGGGGCAAACAGGATTTAAGAAGATAAGTAGTAAACTGAGGAATGTAGCATGAGTTACAATATAATCACAAGTTAACTATAGGACACATTAGAGGAGATAGGTAATAGATGATAAGGCTGATTCCGAGAGAATCCCTGAAGCAGGAACGCTGTTTGAAGAGCAACAATGATTTATGGAGATAATAAATCTGGGAGAGGGGGAACTGAAAATGTCAAACCTCTGGCCTAATGTTTTTGTAAAAGTATAAAAGAGAATCTTAAACTTGGAATAAACAGGCAGTCCATAGAAAACTGAGAGGCTGTCTCATTGGCTGACACTGTCCATCTCTTCAGGTTGAATCCCTGGTTGCTGGAGTTGGACTCCGGCAGGGAGCATCGGTCCTCAGAAATACTGAGCAGTTTCAGGATGAACTGAGTTGTATGTAAGAGTGAATATTCAAGCTGTTTGGGCACAGAGTAAGCTGTTTTGAAACAAGGCACAACAGGACCAAAAAATAAGTTTTGGACAAAGAAAGAGATTAAAATTTCTTTGCACATTTTTTTTCCTCAGTCAAATTTGCACCATCAATCCATTAGTGGGGACAGAGATGAGAAATAGCACAATGACTGTGGGAAAACACTCAAATTCCATGGTCTGTGTGAAGCTGGTGTGTCATCGCTGACACGGTCGTGTTCAACTTGTAAATCCTCAAGCAGTGACAAGCACACAGTGATCTCATAAGAGACCTACCGGGAGGGTAGGCTTTGTGCACTCAAATGCTGGGCTGAGTTGTATTTATTTTATTTTATGACTTCTACTGGCAAAGGGAAGACCTCCTTAAAATAAAAATAGCATCCTTTGTCATCTTATCATGGTTTGTTTCTTGTCTAATGTTTTGCTTCATAATTTGTTGCTAGCATGATATATTTGGAAGCCAAGAGCAGGACACGGCAGTTAAGGGGACCACAGGTCGTGAGAAGGACAGAAAATATCTTTTCACAAAGAGGATAGAGAAAGGGGAAATTCGACAAAGCTCTGGTTATAACTGTTGTATATTTTTGAAAAGATTACGGTAAAGTGTTCTGAAATACTGTCACATCCACTGTCCTCATGGATGGGTGAGGGTTGGAAAGGAGCTGGGAGAAGAAAGTTTGGAGACAGAAACCAGATGTGATGCCCGTGTAGAGCCAATATCCTGCTTGCCATGGACTGAATGTTTGTGTCTCCTCCAAACTCATCTATTGACACTGTGCCCTCAGTATGATGGTATCTGTAGGTGGAGCCGTTGGGAGGTCAATAGGCCATGAGGGTAGAGCATTCATGATGGAACTGATGCTCTTACAACAGAGGATAAGGTGGCTGTCTGCAAGTCAGGGAGTAGGCTCTTTAGTTCAGTTCAGTTCAGTTCAGTCGTTCAGTCATGTCCAACTCTGTGATTCCATGAACTGCAGCATGCAGGCCTCCCTGTCCATCACCAACTCCTGGAGTCTACCCAAACCCAAATCTATTGAATCGGTGATGCCATCCAACCATCTCATCCTCTGTCATCCCCTTCTCCTCCTGCCCTCAATCCCTCCCAGCATCAGGGTCTTTTCCAATGAGTCAGCTCTTCGCATCAGGTGGCCAAAGTATTGGGGTTTCAGCTTCAACATCAGTCCTTCCAATGAACACCCAGGACTGATCTCCTTTAGGATGGATTGGTTTGATCTCTTTGCAGTCCAAGGGACTCTCAAGCATCTTCTTCAACACCACAGTTCAAAAGTAGGCTCTCACCAGACACTGAATCTATCAGCACCTTCATCTTGGACTCTGAAGCCTGCAGAAATGTAAGAAATAAATGTCTATTGTGTAAGGCACCTAGCTGTGATATTTTGTTGTAGCAGTTTGGGTTGGCTGAGGCACCGCTGATGTCTTCTGTCTATCTTTGGGGTGTGCCCAGCTTTATCACCACAAGCCCAGGTCAGATAGAGTTCTGGGTGTTTATTTTTCAAGGACTTGCTGCCAATGACAGTGTGAATGAAACATCCTTCTGTTAAAGATTGCTCTGGGAGAAAAATGTCCAAGAACAGCCCAAGATGACAAAGTGTTCCTTGAGTGTTTGCCAAATTCAGTGTTTTGCCAAGTACCAGTAGAGCATACAATAGAATCAGACTGTTTGGAGTTTATGGTCTAATGTTCCTCAGTGATTTTGAGGTAAAAACCTGGCTTCCCAGGGCACAAAGTTGGCTGGTTACCAGATAATCACTGATGACCATGAGGTAGACACGATGGTGACTGGTGTCTCCTGAGTGTAGGCAGGAGCGATGACCATGTGACCACTCAAGACTGTCCATGGCCCCTCTCAGCCATCTTACCCACTGGCCCCTTAAACGTGCCCCAAACCCCTGGGGTCAGGATCAGTATCAGTCAGACTCCAATCAAGGAAAAAAAAAATCTCAGCATTGAAAAGTATAGATATTTAGTTACACAGGAAATAGATGGGAGAAGCCCATGGGAGATAGTAAAACAACTAAAGAGACTTCTCCACAAGGGCTGAGGGCACTCACAGAGGGGGTGGGGTTTCTGGACCCCAGGAACTGGGTTTGCCTGAAAGCAGCTAAGGCATGACCAGTCTGTTTTAGTGAAGCTGGATCTAGAAAGGCCAGCTATAAGGGATGACACCTGGAGCAGAGGAAAAGGGTAGAAATTACCCTGGTTTCTTTCTTCCCCCCTGTTCTGCAATTGCTCCAACCAAGCCAGATCCAGGGGAGAGGGGAGTCTGGGATCAGTAATCCTCTGCACACGGAGCTCTGGGAGCAAAATGCCCTAGATCCAGCCCACTCAAAGCATTTCTTGTTAGCCAAATCCAGCACTGTGCCAGGATTATGTGCCAACATATAACACAATAGCCTCAGACTGTGAGGAGCTTTAGGTCTAAAGGCAGGGTTCAGTTCAGTTCAGTTGCTCAGTCGTGTCAGACTCTTTGTGACCCCATGAACCGCAGCACACCAGGCCTCCCTGTCCATCACCAACTCCCAGAGTCCACCCAAACCCATGTCCATTGAGTCAGTAATGCCATCCAACCATCTCATCCTCTGTCGTCCCCTTCTCCTTCAATCTTTCCCAGCATCAGGGTCTTTTCAAATGAGTCAGCTCTTCGCTTCAGGTGGCCAAAGGATTGGAGTTTCAGCTTCAACACCAGTAAAGGGAGGGTGGATTGGCCCAGAAAATCAGAACAGAAAGTCATAAACGCCAGGAGAGTCTGCAGGTTAAATTATGTGGGAATTCCAAAAAGGGAAGAGTTTCCATCTCACTAGGAGATCATGTGGAGAAGGCAATGGCACCCCACTCCAGTACTCTTGCCTGGAAAATCCCATGGATGGAAGAGCCTGGTGGGTTGCAGTCCATAGGGTCGCTAAGAGTCAGACACGACTGAGCGACTTCACTTTCACTTTTCACTTGCATGCACTGGAGAAGGAAATTGTAACCCACTCCAATGTTCTTGCCTGCAGAATCCCAGGGACGGGGGAGCCTGGTGGGCTGCTGTCTATGGGGTTGCACAGAGTTGGACACGACTGAAGCGACTTAGCAGCAGCAGGAGGAGATCATGAAAGGTGAAAGTGGGATTTGAGGTGCATCTTAAAGATAGGCTGGATGTGTGAGTGTGAACGGAGGGGAACACACCCAATCCATGCTGAGCAAATGGGAGATGAGATGGTACAAAGCTTGTGCAAGGGAATTCTGGATGAGTCATTTTGGCTGGAGCCCTGGATTGTGAGGGGTGGCTGGAAGGGTAGCTGGCCTTGAGAGCCAACCGGGGAATGCTTTGCCTGAAGGTCCACTGATGGAGCCAGGGCCACTGTATGCACTGCCCTGGAGAAGGAGCTGTGCATTTTCTCCATATGCACACAGCAAGGAACAGCAAGGTCAGTCCTCCAAGAGCAAGAAACAGCAAGGTCAGTCCTCCAAGAATCCCAAGGATGGGCAGGAGAGAGTCCCAGTATGAGGGGGCATTGGAATGTGCTGAAAGAGGAGGTGATACTGAAGGGAAGACTGACTCAGGACTTCTATAAAAGCCCCCTTATGATGACCGTATATGTGAGACAGCAAAAGAGACACAGATGTAAAGAACAGACTTTTTGGACTCTGTGGGAGAAGGCAAGGGTGAGATGGATGATTTGAGAGAATAGCATTGAAACATGTATATTATCATTTGTGAAACAGATCACCAGTCCTGGTTCGACGCATGAGACAGTGTGCTCAGGGCTGGTGCACTGGGATGACCCTGAGGGATGGAATGGGGACGGAGGTGGGAAGGGGGTTCAGGATGGGGGACACATGTACACCCGTGGCTGATTAGTATGAATGTATGGCAAAAACCACTACAATATTGTTAAGTAATTAACCTCCAATTAAAATAAACAAATTAATTTAAAAATTAAAAAAAGCCCCCTTCCAAAGAATTGTGGGGCTGTACCAACTTTCCTCTTCTGTAAAATGGGGCTTCCTTCCTGGTGGTTTGGAAGGATTAGATGAACCAATGTGCCAGGTTGCTAATGAAGTTCCTCCCACAACAGACACCAGTCACATGATAGTTTTATTCCACTTTGGTAAAAGGCAGACTTGGGGAACTAAGACTCTGCTTTCCTAGGGCATCAATGGAAAAGAGATGGGTGGGAGTCCCACCTTGCCCAGCGTCATGAAGCTGATATAAATGGAACTGTGAGCCTATTGGGAGCCCCTTCCCAGTCAGGGTGACCCAGGAAGGTGTACATAGACAGCATCTGCTTGGTATAACTTTCTCACTCATGCTTGGGGTAGGACCGTCTCCCTGGGAAGAGGCTGACGCTGAGCTGCCCATGGAATTTTGATGTGGATTAGAATCTTCTTCCCAGATCCTCTGTCCAATTCACCAGACACAGCCACTATCAGCATCCTCTATCAGTTGGTTGGAGAAAGAAATGGCAACCCTCTCCAGTATTCTTGCCTGAGAATCCCATGGAAAGAGGAGCCTGGCGGGCTACTCTTCATGGGGTCACAAAGAGTTGGATATGACTTAGCGACTAAATCTCCTCCAGTTGATACATGCATTACAACTGACGAACCATCACTGCTATCTCATTATCACCCAAAGCCATACTTTACCTTAGGGTTCAGTCTTGGTTTTGAACATTTTATGAGTCTGGACATTTGTATAATAAGTATCCACCATTGTCCTATCATAAGGAGTAGTTAGCTCCACCTACTCACCCCCCCTCCCCGAGTCCTTAGAAACCACTGCCTCCATAGTTTGCCTTTTCCATGATGTCATAGACTTCAAATCACACAGTATGTGGCCTTTCCAGATTGGCTCTTTTACTCAGTAAGTAACACGCATTTAGGTTTCCTTCACTGATTAATATTCCATTGTCTGGATTAACCATAGCCATCTATCCTTTTAAAATAGGAGAGTCTTATTTTTTAATTGCAAAAGTAATACCTATATAATTGCTTTAAGGAAAAATTTGTATAAAATAAAATTGTACTGTTGGTCCTATAAATTATTATCAGTTCAGTTCTGTTCAATCGCTCAGTCGTGTCCAACTCTTTGCGACCCCATGGACTGCAGCACACCAGGCCTCCCTGTCCATCATCAACTCCAAGAGCTTGGTCAAACTCATGTCCATCAAGTCTGTGATGCCATCCAACCATTTCATCTTCTGTCGTCCCCTTCTCCTGCCTTCCAACTTTCTTAGCATCAGGGTCTTTTCTAAGGAATCAGTTCTTCCCATCAAGTGGCCAAAGTAAATATAAATTCTTTTTTATAAAATATATATACAAACTAATATATTTGACAATAAAAGCACCAAGGAAGTGCATAGAACAAAGCTGTATTGCAGTAAGAAATGTCATCATTCGGTAACTTGAATACAGAGGGATAACTAAAAAGAAAAACAGAAATAATAAATAAGAAGATTCATATACAAACACTACACATATATATGTGTTCTTTTTTCTCTCAGCTTCTTTAAAATATCGGAAAATATAAAAAGTAATAATCATAACAAAGTACTTCTGGGTTGAAAACAGTAATAGCGGGAAAATGTGATGCCTCACTTTCGTAAATGGATAGAACTACTAGGCAGAAGATAAAGAAAGACTTACGCCATGGAATAAAACAATTAGACGTAACAAGCATGTATAGAGCACTTCAGTCAGCAGCACCAGAATACATGCACCTTTACAAGGGCATGTGAGGCATTCTCCAGAATTACCATAGATTAGATCCTGAAACAAGCTTCAGTAGATATAAAATCCTACAAATTATGCCCCGGACACAACAGCATGAAGTTGAATATAAATAGCAAAAAGGAATCTAGGGGTCTTCCCTGGTGATCCAGTGGTAAAAATCTGCCTGCCAATGCCAGGAACATGGGTTTGGAACATGCTGGTCCAGGAAGATTCCATATGCCCAGGGCAACTAAGTTGATGAACTGAAACTACTGAGCCCACGTGTTGCAACCACTGAAGCCCGTGTGCCCTAGAGCCCAGACCCTGCAATAAGAGAAGGCACTGCAATGAGAAGCCCTTGCACCTCAACTAGGGAGTAGACCCCACTCGCCACAACAGGAGGAAGTCTGTGCGCAGCACCAAAGACCCAGCACAGCCAAAAATAGATAAATAAACGTAAAATTGTTCAAAAAGGGACTTTAGGAAATTCACAAATAAGTGGGAATTAAGCAGCATACTTCTAAGTAACCAATGATTAAAAAAAAAAGAAAGAAAGAAAGAAATGACAAAGGGAATAAAAAATACTCAATGATAAATGAAAACAAAGACAAAAGAGTTTTAGCTGAAGTAACAGTGAGAATGAAATGCAGAGTTTTAAATGCCTATATAAAAATTTTTTTAAATCTCAAATCAATAAGTTAAATTATACATAAAGCAAAAGGAATTATTTAATTAAAATTAGAGTGGAAATAAACAAAATAGAAAAACCACATGGAAAATGGAAGAAAGCAAAATTAGTTCTATGAAAAGATCAACAAAATAAGAAGGAATTCTGTTTCCAGATAGCCTTTGAATTTGAATGGCAGCTCTATGCTGAGGCTTCCCCAATCATATTTTGGGGTCTCCAAAATAAAGAGTTAATTTCTCAGATAGAGAGGTGGGTACAGATTGCTACCATTTAAAATCTCAGTGATGCTTTTGAACTGTGGTGTTGGAGAAGACTTTTCAGAGTCCCTTGGACTGCAAAGAGATCCAACCAGACCATCCTAAAGGAAATCAGTCCTGAATATTCATTGGAAGGACTGATGCTGAAGCTGCAACTCCAATCCTTTGGCCATCTGATGCAAAGAGCTGACTCATTTGAAAAGACCCTGATGCTGGGAAAGATTGAAGGCTGGAAGAAAAGGAGACAACAGAGAGTAAGATGGTTGGATGGCATCACCAACTCATGGACATGAGTTCGAGTAAACTCTGGGAGTTGGTGATGGACAGGGAAGCCTGGTGTGCTTCAGTCCACAGGGTTGCAAAGAGCGGGACACTACTGAGCAACTGAACTGAACAGACATATGTCAATACAAAGCCCATTGTTATTCTGGAGCTCCTCATTCTCCCTGTCTAAACCTTTTCTGCAGTTACTGTTTTAGTACTGAGGAAGTGAAGATTTGAGACTCAGATACAGAATCACCACAGTTGCCTCTGAAACTTAATTACTTCAGAAACCTCCCACTTAATAACAGTTTCTTTGCAGATGCAAATCTCAGTTCAGATACCTTGTTCCCACGAATTAGACCTACAGTAAATTATGTTCTTAGGGCTTAATGAATCAAACTGATCATCTGGTCTTCCCTGCATACAGTTTGTTGGAAGCTGGCCTCATACTTGTCTGCAGACCCCTCAACACACATCTTCTCTGGGAGGCTGCTCCTCCTGCTCTCCACTGCCCCCTATCACCCCCCACTTCCCCTATCCTCTCCTCTCCTCCAGACTTTGAAGAGGAAGGGGAGAAGAGGGCAGAAGCCACTGTCCTCTCTGTTTGCTTCCTCTGCTGCACTTGTTACTTTCTTGCCTCTGCTTTTCTTCCTGGCACTCTTGTCTTTCAGAGGAGGCTTTTAACTTGCACAGTCTACTCCCTCCAACCACACACACACACACACACACACACACACACATTTAAAGCTGATCAGTTCAGTTCAGTTCAGTTGCTCACTCATGTCCAACTCTTTGTGACCCCATGGACTCCAGCACGCCAGGCTTCCCTGTCCATCACCAACTCCTGGAGCTTGCTCAAACTCATGTCCATCGCTTTGGTGATGCCATCCAACCATCTCATCCTCTGTCATCTCCTTCTCCTCCTGCCTTCAATTTTCCCCTGACATTCATTACTCAGTGCAAGTTCTAGAGAAGTTGGCATAATTAGCAGCATGTAATGGATGAGCGTGGCCACTAAGCTCAGCCGAAGAGAAGCTACCCCAGGTCCGAGGTCAGGGGTAGAAGCCAGAAGGACCCCATCCCCGAAGGGCGGCAGCCAAGAGGAGTTACCCCATGTCCAAGGTCAGGGACAGCGGCCGAGAGTGCCAGGCTGCAAAGGCGCAGGAATGGCAGAGAGGAGCTACCCAAGTCGGAGGTCAGGGGTGGCGGCCGGGAGGAGCCACCCCATGTCTGAGGCCCGAGGTGGCGTCCTGGAGGACCAACCCCAGGTCCAAGGAGCCATGGCTGCACAGGCACAGGAGGGCCTAGAGAAGCTATCCCAATTTGAAGGTCAGGAAGGGCAGCAGTGAGGAGATACCCCTTGTCCAAGGTAAGGAGCAGCGGCAGTGCTTTTGCTGGAGCAGCCATGAAGAGATACCCAATGCCCAAGGTAAGAGAAACCAAGTAAGATGGTAGATGTTGCAAAAGGATATCAGAGCACAGACACACTGAAACCATAATCACAGAAAACTAGTCAATCTAACCACACTAGGACCACAGCCTTGTCTAACTCAAAGAAACTAAGCCATGCCCGTGGGGCAACCCAAGACGGACGGGTCATGGTGGAGAGATCTGACAGAATGTGGTTCACTGGAGAAGGGAATGGCAAACCACTTCAGTATTCCTTCCTTGAGAACCCCATGAACAGTATGAAAAGGCAAAATGGTAGGATACTGAAAGAGGAACTCCCCAGGTCAGTAGGTGCCTAATATGCTACTGGAGACAGTGGAGAAATAACCCCAGAAAAAAATGAAGGGATGCAGCCAAAGCAAAAAAAAAAAAAAAAAAGCAAAAACCCTGCTGTGGATGTGACTGGTGATAGAAGCAAGGTCCGATGCTATAAAAAGCAATATTGCATAGGAACCTGGAATGTCAGGTCCATGAATCAAGGCAAATTGGAAGTGGTCAAACAAGAGATGGCAAGAGTGAATGTCGACATTCTAGGAATCAGCAAACTAAAATGGACTGGAATGGGTGAATTTAACTCAGATGACCATTATATCTACTACTGTGGGCAGGAATCCCTCAGAAGAAATGGAGTAGCCATCATGGTCAACAAGAGTCCGAAATGCAGTACTTGGAGGCAATCTCAAAAACGACAGAATGATCTCTGTTCGTTTCCAAGGCAAACCATTCAATATCACAGTAATCCAAGTCTATGCCCCAACCAGCAACACAAAGAAGCTGAAGTTGAATGGTGCTATGAAGACCTACAAGACCTTTTAGAACTAACACCCAAAAAAGATGTCCTTTTCATTATAGGGGACTGGATTGCAAAAGTAGGAAGTCAAGAAACACCTGGAGTAACAGGCAAATTTGGCTTTGGAATACAGAGTGAAGCAGGGCAAAGACTAATAGAGTTTTACCAAGAAAATGCACTGGTCATAGCAAACACCCTCTTCCAACAACACAAGAGAAGACTCTACACATGGACATTACCAGATGGTCAACATAATCTTTGCAGCCAAAGATGGAGAAGCTCTATACAGTCAACAAAAAAAAAGACCAGGAGCTGACTGTGGCTCAGATCAAGAACTCCTGATTACCAAATTCAGACTTAAATTGAAGAAAGAAGGGAAAACCACTAGACCATTCAGGTATTACCTAAATCAAATCCCTTATGATTATACAGTGGAAGTGAGAAATAGATTTAAGGGACTAGATCTGATAGATAGAGTGCCTGATGAACTATGGAATGAGGTTCGTGACATTGTACAGGAGACAGGGATAAAGACCATCCCCATGGAAAAGAAATGCAAAAAAGCAAAATGGCTGTCTGGGGAGGCCTTACAAATAGCTGGGAAAAGAAGAGAAGTGAAAAGCAAAGGAGAAAAGGAAAGATATAACCATCTGAATGCAGAGTTCCAAAGAATAGCAAGAAGAGATAAGAAAGCCTTCTTCAGTGATCAATGCAAAGAAATAGAGGAAAACAACAGAATGGGAAAGACTAGAGATCTCTTCAAGAAAATTAGAGATACCAAGGGAACATTTCATGCAAAGATGGGCTCGATAAAGGACAGAGATAATATGGACCTAACAGAAGCAGAAGATATTAAGAAGAGGTGGCAAGAATACACAGAAGAACTGTAAAAAAACATCTTCACGACCCAGATAATCATGATGATGTGATCACTGACCTAGAGCCAGACATCCTGGAATGTCAAGTTAAGTGGGCCTTAGAAAGCATCACTATGAACAAAGCTAGTGGAGGTGATGGAATTCCAGTTGAGCTATTCCAAATCCTGAAAGATGATGCTGTGAAAGTGCTGCACTCAATATGCCAGCAAATTCGGAAAACTCAGCAGTGGCAACAGGACTGGAAGAGGTCAGTTTTCATTCCAATCCCAAAGAAAGGCAATGCCAAAGAATGCTAAAACTACTGCACAATTGCACTCATCTCACATGCCAGTAAAGTAATGCTCAAAATTCTCCAAGCCAGGCTTCAGCAATATGTGAACTGGGAACTTTCAGATGTTCAAACTGGTTTTAGAAAAGGCAGAGGAACCAGAGACCAAATTGCCAACATCCGCTGGATCGTGGAAAAAGCAAGAGAGTTCCAGAAAAACATCTATTTCTGCTTTATTGACTATGCCAAAGCCTTTGACTCTGTGGATCACAATAAACTGTGGAAAATTCTGAAAGAGATGGGAATACCAGACCACCTGACCTGCCTCTTGAGAAATCTGTATGCAGGTCAGGAAGCAACAGTTAGAACTGGACAGAGAACAACAGATTGGTTCCAAATAGGAAAAGGAGTCCGTCAAGGATGTATATTGTCACCCTGCTTATTTAACTTATATGCAGAGTACATCATCGACTGGAAGAAGCACAGGCTGGAATCAAGATTGCCAGGAGAAATATCAGTAACCTCAGATATGCAGATGACAGCATCCTTATGGCAGAAAGTGAAGAGGAACTCAAAAGCCTCTTGATGAAAGTGAAAGTGGAGAGTGAAAAAGTTGGTTTAAAGCTCAACATTCAGAAAACGAAGTTCATCGCATCCAGTCCCACCACTTCATGGGAAAACAGTGTCAGACTTTATTTTTCTGGGCTCCAAAATCACTGCAGGTGGTGACTGCAACCATGAAGTTAAAAGACGCTTCCTCCTTGGAAGTAAAGTTATGACCAACCTAGATAGCATATTCAAAAGCAGAGACATTACTTTGCCAACAAAGGTCCGTCTAGTCAAGGCTATGGTTTTTCCTGTGGTCATGTATGGATGCGAGAGCTGGACTGTGAAGAAAGCTGAGTGCTGAAGAATTGATGCTTTTGAACTGTGGTGTTGGAGAAGACTCTTGAGAGTCCCTTGGACTGCAAGGAGATCTGGCCAGTCCATTCTGAAGGAGATCAGCCCTGGGATTTCTTTGGAGGTAATGATGCTAAAGCTTAAACTCCAGTACTTTGGCCACCTCATGCAAAGAGCTGACTCATTGGACAAGACTCTGATGCTGGAGGGATTGGGGGCAGGAGGAGAAGGGGACGACAGAGGATGAGATGGCTGGATGGCATCACTGACTCGATCGACGTGAGTCTGAGTGAAGTCCGGGAGTTGGTGATGGACAGGGAGGCCTGGCTTGATGCGATTCATGGGGTCGCAAAGAGTCGGACACGACTGAGCGACTGAACTGAACTGAACTGAATGGATGAGAAGACTGAGATGACTTCCCATTCATTACACTCACAGCCAGTCAGTGACAGGACTGGAGATATTGCTTTCGTCCTGCACCTACACACACCTGAGCAGGCACACCAAGGGTCTCTCCATCCCATCAACTGACTTCTAACTTCCCAGGATGTACGTCCTTTCTTGATACTGAATGGGTGCTAAAAGAATCACTATTTCTTCCAAATCAGTGGGGCAAATCATAGACCTGTATTACTCAAAAGTAGCCTTTTAAATAACTAAGGTAATTATAATTGTCTGTGTACTTCTGGGCTTCCCTGGTGGCTCAGACCATAAAGAATCTACCTGCAGTGCAGGAGAGCCTGGTTTGATTCCTGGGTTGGGAAGATCCCCTGGAGAAGCGAATGGCTACCTATTCCAGTATTTTTGTCTGAATAATTCCATGGACAGAGGAGCCTGGTGGACCACAGTTCATGGGGTCACAAAGACTGTTTTTCTGGAATAGAATGACCAAATAACTGCTAAATAAGATTTTAGGGAAATATTTTTAAAAGTCAGATATATCAATATGTGTGTTCCACCTCACAATGAATTGCCATTATGGCCTCTCTCTAGCTGCTATAGCCATATCTTTAACATTAAATGGACTAAACATTTGGAACTAAATTATTGTCTGAAGAATGAATTAGAATGATTATGACTTTTAATAAATGCAGGTGGACAGAAATCAGTTTATAATCCATTAAGAAAATTTACAAATGAATGGCTTCAGCTAGGTCCAACCTCGGATGTCTTAGTGGCTGAGCCTCATCTGCCCTTTTGATGTTGCATATTTTCTGAAAAGACCAAGTAGTATGGAAGTGTAGTTTACAGCTAAAAATAAAAATCTGCACTGATGTTTAGCTGTTATGATAAAAAAATCTAAATCTTCCAAATAAAATATAAACATACAATGGTATGTACACAGCCTCATACACAATTCCATGCACAGAGCACCCCCACCCACAGAGTCACTCAGCTGAGTACATACACACGAATAAACCCCCTGCTCTTACCTTGAAAGGATTTTAAATGAAAGTTATTATGAGAAACTAAAAGGCATATCAACAATGAAACCACAGATATCACAACAGCGACAATAACGAAACAGTCTAAAATAAGTCCAGTGTGACCTCTCTGCCCTGGCTGTAATGCTGGTGGACATGAACTTGACCAGTCTGACTTCAGCTGGGACCTCTCTGCCCTGGCTGTAATGCTGGTGGACATGAACTTGACCAGTCTGACTTCCGCTGGGACACACTGATATTCATGTATCAGCCCCTTTGAGGAGCAAACACAGATATGCCTTTGTGTTTCTTGTCCCCTTTAGCCAAATATACATGTCCCATTAGAAAAATAATCCAACTAAATGGCTTTCCCTGGGAGAGATCTCTGGATTTATGCATTTATTGATAGAGCGGTCGAATGGAAATTTAATCTAATGTACATTTAAGTGGAAAGAATAAGAACAGGCATTCATTATTTCTATTTATCCCAAGTTGATGTTGTTTTGAGACTCTACAGCTGAACATTTTTAATGGGTATTAAGTAAAATGGAGCTTGCATCATAATTTAATGTTTGTGCTAATGTGTTTCTTGATTCTAAACTACTATAAATTCCTTGCAATTTAAGTGGTAGAATTATTTAATGTGATTTCCCCCATCTGAGTCGATTATCATTTGTCCATAAGAGGCTGTCTGGCAAATACCAAGAATGTATATCACTGACAGGCAAACAGATTTCCCCTCTCAGCAAAGTGTAAGATGTAATTTAAGTTCATTATCTGAGAATGTAAGATCACATTAAATATATTGAAAATAATCATCTTGGCCAGGAGCAGCTGAATTTACATTAACAAAAAATTTCATATCTCTACCAAGTAACACTTTATCTTGAAAACCAGAAGAAAAGTGATATTTTATTAGATTCACCACTTATATTTGGCAGATTCTAGAATGTGTCCTACATTTGTCCACAACTCTTCAGTATTAAACCAATAAAAAGACCTTGTGATTCCCTCTTGCTACCACATGGTCTAGCCACTGGTCCCCCTTCTACAGCTGAATTTCATATGAGTGCTAATATCCTTTAAGCTGTTTAAACTCTAATACCTTATTAGTTACTGAATACAGCTATGCTGACTTTTTAGCACACCAGAGTTCCATTCAAGAAACTTCCTTCGATTTTGGAATATTCAAGTCAAAAGCAACTTAAAAAATCTGTCTACTGGCCCATTTGCCAGATAAAAACAGTGAGGCCAAGAATCAGAGACTGACTTGCTCTTGTGCAGAAGCACAGCAAGTTTGAAGGTTTAGTGTACATTTCTTTTCCTAAAGGTCACCTGTTTAGGCTTAACAGACTGGCACATGTTACCATTCCATCTTCATTGTCCTTGCCAAATAGAGCAGTGGGGAGGTCTTCCCATGAAGGCTGCCTATCCTGGAGGAGACCTCTGGGACCTCAGAAGATGGTGCCCAGTGGTCTCAGGGTGGTTCTCAGCAACAGCTGAGCTTAGGGGCTTACCTTCTCCATGATGCCCCAAATTAGGCTCATTCTGTGTTCTCCCCATGGGAACACTTCCCATACCTCACCCCCCACTGACTCATCACTAACCCCAGTGACACTCCAATGGGACATTCACAGGAGGGTCTTCTTGAACCTCCTACTGGTCACTGCAGACCACAGCTACCTTTTTAAAAACCTCCAACCCAGTTTATTTAGCTATAAACCTACACAAATGTGCCTAGTAACTCAGTCGTGTTTCACTCTTTGTGACCCCATGGGTTGCAGCCCGCCCCTCTCCTTTGTCCATGGGGCTTCTCCAGGCAAAATTACTGGAGTGGGTTGCCATTTCCTTCTCCAGGGCATTTTCCCAACCCACGGATCAAACCTGGGTTTCCTGCATGGCAGGCAAATTTTTTACCAACTGAGCTACTAGGGAAACTCATTTCCTATCATACAGCTGCTAAAAGTCTGAGTATAACATACTCAGGTAAGGGTTAGTGTTAGGGTTAGGGAATCTTCCCTACCCAGACATCATACCCAGGTCTCCCACATTTCCGGCAGATTCTTTACTGTCTGAGCCACCAGCTCCAAATCTACACAAATACATATGTTAAAGGACTACTATCGTCAGTTCACTTCAATTGCTTCAGTTCAGTTCAGTTCAGTTCAGTCGCTCAGTCATGTCTGACTCTATGCGACTCCATGAATCGCAGCACACCAGGCCTCCCTGTCCATCACCATCTCCCAGAGTTCACTCAAACTCACATCCATCAAGTTGGTGATGCCATCCAGCCATCTCATCCTCTATTGTCCCCTTCTCCTTCTGCCCCCAATCCCTCCCAGCATCAGAATCCTTTCCAATGAGTCAGCTCTTTGCATAAGGTGGCCAAAGTACTAGAGTTTAAGCTTTAGCATCATTTCTTCCAAAGAACACCCATGGCTGATCTCCTTTAGGATGGACTGGTTGGATCTCCTTGCAGTCCAAGGGATTCTCAAGAGTCTTCTCCAACACCACAGTTCAAAAACATCAATTCTTCGGCACTCAGCTTTCTTCACAGTCCAGCTCTCACATCCATACACGATCACAGGAAAAACCATAGCCTTGACTAGACGGACCTTTGTTGGCAAAGTAATGTCTCTGCTTTTGAATATGCTGTCTAGGTTGGTCATAACTTTCCTTCCAAGGAGTAAGCGTCTTTTAATTTCATGGCTGCAGTCACCACTTGCAGTGATTTTGGAGCCCAGAAAAATAAAGTCTGACACTGTTTCCACTGTTTCCCCATCTATTTCCCATGAAGTGATAGAACCAGATGCCATGATCTTCATTTTCTGAATGTTGAGCTTTAAACCAACTTTTTCACTCTCCACTTTCATTTTCATCAAGAGGCTTTTGAGTTCCTCTTCACTTTCTGCCATAAGGCTGGTGTCATCTGCATATCTAAGGTTATTGCTATTTCTCCCACATTCCAATTCTTTGCTACCCCATGGACTGCAGCATGCAAGGCTTCCCTGTCCATCACCAACTCCCAGAGCTTGCTCAAAGTCATGTCCATTGAGTCAATGATGCCATCCAATGATCTCATCCTCTGTCAACCCCTTCTCCTTCTGCCTTCAGTCTTTCCCAGCATCAGGATTTTTTCCAATGAGTCAGTTCTTCATATCAGGTAGCCAAAGTATTGGAGTTTCAGCTTCAGCATCAGTCCTTCCAATGAATATTCAGGACTGGTTTCCTTTATGATGGACTGGTTGGATCTCCTTGCAGTCCAAGGGACTCTCAAGAGTCTTCTCCAACACCACAGTTCCAAAGCATCAATTCTTTGGTGCTCAGCTTTCTTTATAGTCCAACTCTCATAGACATACATGACTACTGGAAAAAACTATAGCTTTGACTAGATGAACATTTGTTGGTAAAGTAATGCCTTTGCTTTTTAATATGCTATCTAGGTTGGTCATAACTTTCCTTCCAAGGAGTAAGCGTCTTTTAATTTCATGGCTGCAGTCAGCATCTGCAGTGATTTTGGAGCCCCCAAAAATAAAGTCTGACACTGTTTCCACTATTTCCCCATCTGTTTGCCATAAAGTAATGGGACTGGATGCCATGATCTTAACTTTTTAATTTAAGTTGGCTTGAGTTTTAAGCCAACTTTTTCACTCTCCTCCTTCATTTTCATCAAGAGGCTCTTTAGTTCTTCTTTGCTTTCTGCCATAAGGTTGGTGTTATCTGTGTATCTGAGGTTATTGATATTTCTCCCAGCAATTTTGATGCCAGCTTGTGCTTCATCCAACCTAGCATTTCACATGATGTACTCTGCAGAGAAGTTAAACAAGCAGGGTGACAATATACAGCCTTGATGTACTCCTTTCCCAATTTGGAACCAGTCTGTTTTTCCATGTCTGGGTCTAATGGTTGGTTCTTTGCCTGCATACAGATTTCTCAGGAGGCAGGTAAGGTGGCCTGGTATTCCTATCTCTTGAAGAATTTTCCATAGTTTGTCGTGATCCACACAGTCAAAGGTTTTAGTGTAGTCAGGAAAGCAGAAGTAGATGTTTTCCTGGAACTCTGTTGCTTTGTGATGATCCAGTGGATGTTGGCAATTTGATCCCTTGTTCCTCTGCCTTTTCTAAATCCAGCTTGAACATCTGGAAGTTCACAGTTCATGTACTATTGAAGCCTGGCTTGGAGCATTTTGAGCATAACTTTGCTAGCATGTGAGATGAGTGCAAGTGTGAGGTTGTTTGAGCATTCTTTGGCATTGCCTTTCTTTGGGATTGGAATGAAGACTGACCTTTTCCAGTCCTGTTTTCACTGTTGAGTTTTCCAAATTTGCCAGCATATTGAGTGCAGCACTTTCACAGCATCATCTTTTAGGAGTTGAGATAGCTCAACTGGAATTCCATCACCTTCACTAGCTTTGTTTATAGTGATGCTTCCTAAGCCCCCTTTGACTTTGCATTCCAGGATGTCTGGCTCTAGGTGAGTGATCATACCATTGTGGTTGTCTGGGCCATGAATATCATTTTTGTATAGTTCTTCTGTGTATTCTTGCCACTTCTTCTTAATATCTTCTACTTTGTTAGGTCTGTACCATTTCTTTCCTTTATTGGTCCTATCTTTGCATGAAACGTTCCATTGGTATCTCTCATTTTCTTGAAGAGATCTCTAGTCTTTCCCATTCTATTGTTTTCATCTATTTCTTTGCTACTATCTACTGACTATTGGAGAAGGAAATGGCAACCCACTCCAGTATTCTTGCCTGGAGAATCCCATGGACGGAGCGGCCTGGTTGGCTACAGTCCACGGGGTCCCAAAGAGTCAGACACGACTGAGCAACTTAACTTTCACTTTCACTGACTATTATAAAAAGTGCCATGAGAAATAGAAATTTCAGGGTCGTGCCTCCCCCTAGAGTCAGGAAGGAGAATGAGATTGGGAAGGATGGCAGAGGGCTTCCACGTGTGGGGAGTTACCACACATCAGGCTGAGTGGATGGTATGTGAGCATATTTGTGTTGTTGGATTAGTCACATATATAATTCATATAGACTCATTTATGAGGTATTTCATAGTGAAAATGGGGGCTAAAACTTGAGAAACCAATGTAAGACCTTTTAGAATACGGAATACTGAGTTAACCATTAAATTTATATAGGCACGTGGGAGACCTGGGTTCGATTCCTGGGTTGGGAAGATCCCCTGGAGAAAGGAACGGCTACCCACTCCAGCAGTGTGACTTGGAGAATCTCATGGACAGAGGAGCCTGGTGGCCTACAGTTCATGCGGCTGCCAAGAGTCAGACTCAGCTGAGCGACTTTCACTTTCAAGGAAATACAGAGACTAAGCCTGGATCGGTGCCCCTAAAAAATTAAATCTCTGCGTTCTCTGTATCTTTGTTGTTGTTAAGTAATTAACTAATTTTTGAAACTTTTATTTTTCACCACCCCCCACCCATCCTGTTTTCTGCTTCCCAGGTGGTGCTAGTGGTAAAGAATCTGGCCTGCCAAAGCAGGGGGCATAAGAGATGCAGCTTTGATCCCTGGGCAAGGAAAGTCCCTTGGAGGAGGGAATGGCAACCCACTCCAGTATTCTTGCCTGGACAATCCCATGGACAGAGGAGCCTAGAGGGCTACAGTCCATAGGGTTGCACAGAGTTGGACACGACTGAAGTAAGTTAGTGTGCTTTTAACCCAAATTTTAACTTAAAAGAAATACTTTTTAAAAATTAGGATATAATTGACATATAACAAGATATTAGTTTTAAGCGTAGAACGTAATGATTTGGTATTTGTGTATATTGTAAAATGATCACCACAGTAAGTCTAGTTAACCCTTCCCCAGATACAGTTACTATTTTTTTCTTATAATGAGAACTTTTAAGATCTACTATCTTAATAACTTTCAAATACATAATACAGTCTTATTCACTATAATTGCCATGCTGTTCATTGCATCCCCATGACCTATCTGTTATATAACTTGGAAATTTGAACCTTTTTACCTTCTTCACCCATTTTTTTCCCCTCAAAAAATATATATGTATATGTATACATATACATATATATATGTTGTGTAAATGTGCCAAAACCTTTGTCACCTAAATTTCTCTTAAATTTATGAACTGCTTGTCTTGGAGTTCATTCTGATCACAAATCTTCTGCTAATTAAGAAAAGAGAATGACTTATCTGGGTGTGAGCATGCTAAGTCACTTCAGTTGTGTCCAACTGTTTGCGACCACATGGACCTGTAGTTTGCCAGGCTCCTTTGTCCATGGGATTCTCACTGGAGTGGATCACCATACCGTCCTCCAGGGTATCTGCCTGACCCAGCAATTAAACTCACATCTCTTACATCTCCTGCATTAACAGGGAGGTTCTTTACCACTAGCACCAACTGGGAAGCCTGCATGTCTTGTCTACCCTGGTTAAAATGAATTTAACCAGCTTTCAACAAGTTAGTTTTCAAAAATAAATTATTAGCTATATCAGATTAAGTGAAAAATGCAATGTTAACTCAATTTTCTAGAGCTTGATATGGTATTTTCCTGTTTAATCCATTTTGTTATTTTCTTTTCTCCACAGCCTCAAAGAATTTAGACATCATGTAAGGAGGTTTCCCCTGTAATGTAGTTCTTAGAATAGTATCTAGCCCCTAGTGAGCCTTGATAAATATTAGCTTAATAGATAAAATAAAGCCTCATCAGAAATTTTATAGGCAATAGGCTTATATCACAGGAGAGTCAAGTAAAGCCCAGGTCTGAGCTTGCTACACAAAGAAATATTTTTCAATATTTTTATCAATTCTAAATTTTAATGAATTCTCTGGTTCTTCTTGACCTTCCCCCTATAAATAAAAGATGATGTTTCTGATGTTCTTAATTTGAAAAGCCATAATTTTCCCATTAACTTTCTAAATAGTCAATGGCCATTTTCTTTGATGGCAAATATGAAGAATTTTTATAGAATTGTTGCAGTGACTCTATAGAATTTCAGTCATGAATCCTCATATATTATTTTATCAATATTTTTCTATATATTTCTACTGGTATTTCCTTAGGTGAAGTGAAAGTGATCCTCACTCAGTCATGTCCGACCCTTTTTGACCTCATGGACTGTAGCCCGTCAGGCTCCTCTGTCCATGGGATTTCCCAGGCAAGAATACTGGAGTGGGTTGCCATTCCCTTCTCCCTTTCCATAGTGATTATCTTCCAGTCTCTTTTACCAGCTTCAGAAAAGACAGAACTAGCTTTTGAGTCACACACGGGCATGAAAGGTCTACCTTGTTCATTCCACACACACCTCCCTGCCCCTCAATCCTGTTCAGACTGATGGCCCATGAGAGCTTTGACTGAAGGAGGCAGCAGTTACCAGGGGTAAGAGAAACCACAAAGGACTACCACAGAGGACATTAAAATAAATCAACATAGACATTTTAAAATTCTTTTGACAGATAAAATGCCAGGAGTCTCCATGACTGGGCAAGGCAGCGGCTCTGGGGCTCTGAAGTCGTGGAACAAGTAAATGAACAAGATGAAGATGGAAACTGTCAATACAGAAACAGCTGAGCTGTTAAAATGGCAGGTTTAGAAGGTTCAGGATGAGAAAGCAGATGCTGGATAGACAATGAGTTATAAAGCTGGCTAATGTATAGAGTTGGATGAGTTTAGATGCATGCATAAACCATAATACCATCAACTTCAACCAAGGTAATACACATATCACAGGCATGTGCATTTGCCAAAATTCTTTAAGTTGTATACATTAAGTATGTGCAGGTTTTTTGTAGTTTTTATTAAGCTGTAAAAATAGATTTTTGGCAAAAAAAATTCCACTACTTTGAAATGTACAATAGACTATAGTAAATGGAAAGATTGCATTATCTTACATAATGCAGAATTCAAATACGGTTGAGAAAAGTAAAAGAAAAAAATCACATAGGCCATTCTCACTCATAAACATTTTTTAAAATACTAAGTGAAACCTCAGCAAATTGAAAAAAGAACTGGCTAAGGTTCTCTAAATCTGAGAAAGTTTTAGGTTATGTAAAGTAGATGGCACCCCACTCCAGTACTCTTGCCTGGAAAATCCCATGGATGGAGGGGCCTGGTGGGCTGCAGTCCATGGGGTCACTGGGAGTCGGACACGACTGAGCAACTTCACTTTCACTTTTCACTTTCATGCATTGGAGAAGGAAATTGCAACCCACTCCAGTGTTCTTGCCTGGAGAATCCCAGGGACGGGGGAGCCTGGTGGGCTACTGTCTATGGGGTCACACAGAGTCGAACACAACTGAAGCAACTTAGCAGCAGCGGCAGCAGCAAAGTAGACATCATTGTTTGTCATGAAGATGATCAGATAATATAAAAGTCTAGACTTAAAGATTTGACGTTTTCCCTGGTGGCTCAGATGGTAGAGATCTGCCCGCCAATGCAGGAGACCCAGGTTCAATCCCTGGGTTAAGAAGATCTGCTGAAGAAGGAAATGGTAACCCAATCTAGTATGCTTACCTGGGAAGTCCCATGGACAGAGGAGCCTGATAGGTTACAGTCCATGGGGTCACAAGAGGGTCAACATGACTTAGTGACTAAATCAAGAGCAAAGACTTAAATATTTGATATTTTTATTTTTAAATAGGCTAAATATGGGATGATAATTAAATGGAAATGAGACTGATTAACTGATAAAAGCAATAGGTAATTTTTTAGTTAATTTTCATTTTCATGGGATATCATATCCAGTAACTCTATTGTACATACCCATTGGATAATTTATTCATTTCTTCTTTATAATCAGCTGTTTATAGGAAGTCAACCACATGCCAGGGACTGTGGGTTGAAGGTTGAATAAATTTCCACATACAACCCCAAGGAATTCATGGTGTGATTTGAACAATCTTCCTGCACTGTATCCTTGTTGAAAAACATTCCATTATGTATTCAATTTTTTTTTTTTAATTACTGCCCAATTAAAATACAACTACTCCTGTGTGGGATGCTAACATGATAGATATGGCCAGTCATACACACTTTTAACAATTCTAAAAAGTAAGTTAAAGAAAAAATAGTAAGCAGTATCATCATCTTTCTCCATAGTAGGTTTATGGGGGTGATAGAGTGGCAAGATGAGAAGACTGTGAGAGCTTTGGACACCTCCCCAGGTAAAGGTACAAAGACCCCTATCACATACAGTGAATTTCATGGAAATAGTCTCAGAAATGTCGAAGTTCAACATTTTTTTGTAGCACTGACAATGAACATGATTCTTCTTGATAATATGAAAAATTTTAAATTGTAGATTTTGATTGGAATCTTCATAGAATTTGACTCAATTGATAGTAAACAGATGAATTAAATATACTAATTGTTATGGATTGAATTCTTTCTCCCATAAATTCCTATAAGTCCTCAGTACCTCAGAATATAACCTCATTTGGTACAGGTTCTTATCAGAGTTAAGATTAGCTCATTAGCTCAGGTCCTAATCCATTATACACACTGCCTCTTGAGACCTGCCTCTTGAGAAACTTGTATGCAAGTCAGGAAGCAAATTAGAACTGGACATAGAACAACAGACTGGTTTCAAATAGGAAAAACAGTACGTCAAGGCTGTATATTGTCACCCTGCTTATTTAACTTATATGCAGAGTACATCATGAGAAACACTGGGCTGGAGGAAGCACAAGCTGGAATCAAGATTGCCAGGAGAAATATCAATAACCTCAGATATGCAGATGACACCACCCTTATGGCAGAAAGTGAAGAGGAACTAAAGAGCCTCTTGATGAAAATGAAAGAGGAGAGTGAAAAAGTTGGCTTAAAAGCTCAACATTCAGAAAACGAAGATCATGGCATCTGGCCCCATCACTTCATGAATAGTTGGGGAAACAGTGGAAACAATGGATGACTTTATTTTTCTGGGCTCCAAAATCACTGCAGATGGTGACTGCAGCCATAAAATTAAAAGACGCTTACCCTTTGGAAGGAAAGTTATGACCCAACAGAGGTCCGTCTAGTCAAGGCTATGGTTTTTCCAGTGGCCATGTATGGATGTGAGAGTTGAACTGTGAAGAAAGCTGAGTGCTGAAGAATTGATGCTTTTGAACTGTGGTGTTGGAGAAGACTCCTGAGAGTCCCTTGGACTGCAAGGAGATCCAACCAGTCCATTCTGAAGGAGATCAGTCCTGGGTGTTCATTGGAAGGACTGATGCTAAAGCTGAAACTCCAATACTTCGGCCACCTCATGCAAAGAGCTGACTCATTGGAAAAGACTCTGATGCTGGGAGGGATTGGGGGCAGGAGGAGAAGGGGACAACAGAGGATGAGATGGCTGGATGGCATCTCCGACTAGGTGAGTCTGAGCGAACTCCGGGAGTTGGTGATGGACAAGGAGGCCTGGCGTGCTGCAGTTCATGGGGTCGCAAAGAGTCGGACATAACTGAGCGACTGAACTGAACTGAGCTAATCCACTATGGCTGGTGTCCTTATAAGGAAGGAAAATTTGATGCAGGGAGAGCTCCATGTGAACACTAAGATAACCATTTGAAAGCTGCAGACAGAGGCCTGGAACAGATCCTCACTCACAACGCTCAGAAAACAAAACAAAAAGCTGCCCACACCTTAATTGCAAACTTCTAGTCTTCACACCTGTGAGATGGTGAATCTGGATTGTTTAAGGCACCTACTTTGTCATGCTCTTGTAAGAGCCCTTGCAAAGTACCATACTAACCATATCTGTTGCAGAAATAATTTTGCTTTTTAAAAAGTCAGACATTTTCAAAGTTGTGGTATAAAGGGGCTATTAATGAATATTGGACTATTTACTAAGTTCATAGGAAGCCCACAGAGCTCACTGCAACCATTCTCTCAGTGACCACATCTAGTTTGGAGGCTAGCAGTTTTGAACTGGCATTTCAAAGTTTCTGGATTATGTTGTTCTAATCCACCAAATGAAAGACTTTGTTATAAATCTAAAAAATATGTGTAGGGAATATATATAAGAAAAATTACAAAACTCTGATGAAAGAAATCACAGAAGAATTAAAGAGATAGTCTAAATTCATGGATAGAATGACTCAATATTGTCAAGATGTCAGTTCTTCCCAACTTGATCTATTGTTGTTGTTGATCATTTACTAAATCATGATTTACTTTTTGCAATCCCATGGACTGCAGTACACCAGGCTTCCTTGTCCTTTATTGTTTCCTGGAGTTTGCTCAAACTCATGTCCATTGAGTCACTGATGCTATCTAACCATCTCATCCTCTGCCACCCCCTTTTCCTTTTGCCTTCAATCTTTCCCAGCATTAGGGTCTTTTCCAATGAGTTGGTTCTTCACATCAGGTGGACAAAATATTGGAGCTTCAGCTGCAGCATCAGTCCTTCCAATGAATATTCAGGGTTGATTTCCTTTAGGATTGACTGCTTTGATCTTCTTGCTATCCCAGGTACTCTCAAGAGTCTTCTCCAGCTCCACAGTTCAAAAGCATCATTTCTTCTATGCTCAGCCTTCTTTATGGTCCAACTCTCACATCCATACATGACTACTGGAAAAACCATTGCTTTGACTATATACAGACCTTTGTCAACAAAGTGATGTCTCTGCTTTTTAATATGGTGTCCAGGTTTGTCATAGCTTTCCTTCCAAGAAGCAAGCGTCTTTTAATTTCATGGATGCAGTCACCACCTGCGGTCATTATGGAGCTTGACTTGATGTAATCTCATCCAAAATCCAAACAAGCTATTTTGTGACTATCAAAATATATTCTAAAGTCTATGTGAAGCGGCAAAAGAACCAGAATGGCTAACACAATGTTGAAGAAGAACAAAGCTGGAGGATTGATTCTATCCAATTTAAGACTTACTATAAAGCCACAATAATCATTAGTGTGATATTACTGAGCAAACAGACAGATAGATCAATGAAACAGAATAATAGCCCAAAAATAGAGCCATGTAAATTTAGCCAACTCATCTTTGACAAAGGAACAAAACACTGCGATGGAAAAAATAGTATTTGAACAAGTGGTGCTAAAAGAGGTGACATCTACATGCAAAACAGAAAAAGAAGACACAAGTCTTACATGCTACACAAAAATTAACTCAAAACGGATCCAAGAACTAAATACGTAAAATTTAAAACTAGAAAACTTCCAGAATGTACCATAGGAGGCAACCTAGATAACCTTGGGTAGAACTAAGACATTTTGAATACAGAACCAAAGGTACAACCCATGAAAGCAATAATTGATCAGTTGGACTTCATTAAAACTAAAAACTTCTGATCTGAGAAAGAGTGTTTAGAGAATGAGAAGTCAAACCACAGACTGGGAAGAAATATTTACAAAAAACAGATCTGATAAAGGACTGTTGTCTAAAACACACAAACTCCTAATACTCAACACTAAGAAAATAAACAACTCAATTAGAAAGTGGGCCAAATATTGTAACAGACAAGTCACCAAAGAAGATAAAGATATTAAATAAGCCTATGAAAAGATTCTACACATCATGTACGAAATGCAAATTAAAACAACAAGACACCACTACATACCTCTCAGAAAAGCCAAAATCCGGAACACCAAATGCTTACAAGGATATGGAGCAACAGGAACTCTCACTTATTTTTAATGAAAATTTAGTCACTTTGGATGGTAGTTTGGCAATTCTTTCAAAACTAAACATACACTATCGTAAGATCTGTCAGTCATACGTCTTGCTATTTAACCAAAGGAGTTGAATATTTGCGTTCCTACAAAAACTTACATCATAATATTTTTAGTAGCTTTATTTGTAACAGTCTAAACTTGTAAGCCACCAAGACATCCTTCAGTAGGTGAGCAGATAAACCATGGCACAACAGACAGTGAAATACTATTCAGCACTAAAAATAAATGAGCTATCAAGCCCTTGAAAGACATGGAGAAGCCTTAAATTCATATTTTTTAAGTGAAAAGTGAAGTCACTTAGTCATGTCCCACTCTTTATGACCCCGTCAACTGTAACCTATCAGGCTCCTCTGACCATAGGATTCTCCAGGCAAGAATACTGGAGTGGGTTGCCATTTCCTTCTCCAGAGGATCTTCTGGACTCAGGGATGGAATCTGGGTCTCCTGCATTGCAGGCAGACTCTTTATCATCTGAGTCATCAGGGAAGGCCTTTAAGTGAAAAAGTCAATCTAAAAAAAATCTACATAACCATATGATTCTACCTATATGACATTCTGGGGAAGGTACAACTATGAAGACAGGAAAAATAATAGTTTTCCAGAGTTGGGGAGGGGATAGAGATGAAATAACAGAGCATGGGGAATTTTTAGGGTAGTGAAATTATGCAATTATGAGAGATATAAGTTACTATGAAAGTGAAAGTGTTAGTTGCTCCGTCGTTTCCAATTCTGTGTGACCCCTTGGACTGTAACTTGCCAGGCTTCTCCATCCGTGGGTTTTTCCAGGCAAGACTACTGGAGTGGGTTGCCATTTTCTTCTCCAGAGAAGTCATTATACATCTGTGCAAAATTGTGAAATATGTATAATACCATGAGTGAACCATAATGTAAACTATGGACTTTAATTAATTATAAGGTGATGTAGGTTTATCACATGTAATAAATGATCCAATCTGCCGGGGAAGGTTTTAAATGAGGAGGTTTGTGTGTGTGTGAGCCTATGCATGTAGTAGGCCAGGCTATATAAGAAATTCTTGTAACTTCCCACCAATTTTTCTCTGAAATGTAAACTATTATTAAAAAATAAAGTAATAATAAAAACTGTTCAGAGAGGTTTACTAAATTATCTGTCAACAAAATAGTAAAGCTAAATGGAAGCAAAATAATTGTCTCCAACTAATATTTTCAGTTCTTACTACATTTGAAAATACGATATTTCATATTTTGCCCCTGCCCGGTGGTGCAGTAGTAAAGAATCTGGCTGCTAATGCAGGAGATGCAGGAGACGCAGGTTTGAATGGCAGCCCACTCCAGTATTTTGTCTGGGAAATCCTATGGCCAGAGGAGCTTAGTGGGCTATAGTCCATGGAATCACACAAACGGTCAGACATGACTTAATGCTTAAAGCAACAACTAATTCTTTACATTCTATTCTTTATGCCTATAACTAATCATTTGTTTTAACAAAGCGTGTATATCCTGCAGGTATCAGTTTATATACAGATGCATTCTGCATATTATTTAGTCAGTTTAATTCCAGAGATGGATAGCAGAACAGTGAAGGAACTATTTACATTTGTACTTTTATATTAATGGGCATCCAAACAAGATAGTAGTAGATAGAAAAAGGTGGCATGTCCAACACCATCCTGCCTAAACAGGGTTAAGTGTGATTACACACAGACAAATATTTATAGAGTTTATATGGGAAATAGAATTAGAGGAGTTTTTCCTTCCTCTTTATGATGCTCTGAATCAAACAAAACCCATTAAATCAACCACATACTAAATATTTGGGTAACTCAGACATCATAATTTCTATCTGTTAAGTGAGGTTGAGAAAATAAGAAACTTCCAACTCTCTCCTTTGGAGAATTTCAAACTTTTGAAGGCTGTGAATAAATTCATTAAAATATAAGCAAATGCAGTTTAGTGACATAATAATAAATAGTGGCTGCCCAGCACCAGCTACTCCTGAAACATGCCTAGGTGGGACAGAGCAGTAAGTGGTATCCTAGGAGCTTTGCAGGAGGTCAGCCCAAGGGAATACTTTCTGTTCTGCTGAATTTGGAGAATTGACCTTTAAGATTCTTGCATTAGCTTACTGGGGCTACACAGTGTGCTACTAAATCTCTTTTTCTAAACCTAAGTGGTCTTCAAAGAAAAGTTCAAGCTCCAACTTTTCACTAAATCTACTTCAGCCATTTGAAAGCGAACAAAACTTTTGAACATAGATCAAACCTGCAAGAGTAAAGAGAAACCAGTCACAGAAGTGTGAATGGGGTTAAAGCCTGCTCATAACCACAAAACCTTCTGACTGTATTCCCTCACCTAACACAGGGAAGCTTGCAGCCCAAATCCAGAGTTTATTTTATCTTTAGATGCTGTTTTATAAACTGTATATCCTCCTTAACACTGGGCTGTCCCCACTGATTGAAATATTCAGTTGCAGCAGACACATTTGCTCAGGGCTTTCAGCTCTGATTTTGTTTAAAATCACACCCTAGTGCTGATTCAGCTGGACCTGGGCACCAGGCCTCCTCTTCTTGTTCCAGGCCCCCCTGGAACATCTTTCAATTCCCCTGAGCTTCAGTTTCTACATGTGCATAATAATACAACTTTTTGATGATAATACATCTATTTGATAGAAACAAAACTATATTCAGCAGGTACTGAAAATCCTGTTTTTCAAGACTTTTTTGATGTAGACCATTTTTAAATCTTTACTGAATTTGTTAGAATATTGCCTCTGTTTCATGTTTTGGTTTTCTGGCCATGAGGCATGTGGGATCGTAGCTCCCCAATCAGGGATGGAGTCCACACCCCCTACATTGGAAGGTGAATTGATAACCACTGGACCACCAGGGAAGTCCCTGAAAACCGTATTTTGTAGGAGAGGACTTTAGGCTCTGAGAGAAGGGGCAGAGTGGGGCTGAATCCGGGTCCCTTCTCCTAACCTGCGAGTTTTATGGGCACCATCACTGCCCTCTCCTAGATAAATCAAATTGGAAATCAACAGTAATTTTCCTATGAGAAATTTCATGTGTACACTGTAGTAGTGAACAGTCCTTAATATATTATTCATATTCATATTTTATAAAAAGATGGTGCTAGATGTGGATGAGTTATCTCAAAGAGCAAGGTGTAAAAAGTGAAGGACGAATGCTTCTCAGAGAGAATGCCCCCAGAGACACAGTCATGGAGACACTTGGATGGAGTTTTTTCCCATTCCACGTACACTCAAAGCAGAATGATTTTTGCACCAGAAGAAAACAGCAGCCACTGAAAATCCAAGACCCGCCAGCTGAATGAAGCTTTCCTACAGTATGAAGGACTAGTGAAAGTCCCTCAGTCATGTCTGACTCTTTGCAACCCCATGGACTATACAGTCCATGGAATTCTCCAGGCCAGAACACTGGAGTGGGTAGCCTTTCCCTTCTCCAGGGGATCTTCCCAACCCAGGGATTGAACCTAGGTCTCCCACATTGCCAGAGGATTGTTTACCAGCTGAGCCACAATGGAAGCCCAAGATTACTAGAGTGGGTAGCCTATCGCTTCTCCAGGGGATCTTCCCAACCCAGGAATCGAACTGGGGTCTCCTGCATTGCAGGCGGATTCTTTACCAACTGAGCTATGCATGCTTCCCATTTTCACTCAATCCAGGTTGTGTCAGCAATGAATGCATTCGAAATGCATTTACAAATCTCTTAGACTCTTTATACTAATGAAATTCATGACTCTGCCTGCTTTGTGTGGCCTTGCAAATGTTCTCATGCATATTAGCTCTTGATTTTTCTAAAATCCTTTGGCTTTTGCTATGATGCACATAATTTAGCAGTGGGTTATCATGTATTATTTTATAATTGATTTACATTGTTCTCTAATTGATTTTCTGTCTGAGTCACATCACTGCAAACACATGAAGAATCTCTCTGGAAGCTTAAAGAGACTGAAGGAAATTACAGTCTCTTACTGGAAAAAAAATCTTATAAGCAAACCTCTACTCTGTGTGTGTGTATGTACATATAGAGCTGGTGACCAAGAGTCTTAATATTCCCTTAAGCTTGATTAAAATTGGGCAAGCTTCTTTTTGACTCCAGGCCTGACCTCCCTATTCTTGGAGCATTTACTTTGGAAAATTTGCAAATAATTTCTCTTTCTTTCTTAGGTGTAAAATTTTCAAAGGTGTCTTGCCAGTTTTGCAACCCACGAAGCCCTTTTCAAGGACCTGCAAGTCATCTCTCTGCATCAAGAAGGATAGTGGCCCTACCTCCCAGGCTCTGTAGTATAGTAGGAACCTACTTTTAAAGGAGGACGAATTCACTAATTAACCAAGAACATCAAAGAACTGTCATCTCCTCTTTCTTTGTGATTTTTTTTCCCCAAGTCTAAAACCAATTTTCTTACAAAGCATGGGACAGTGTGTACCAGTCTCAATTGTTGACCACATTGTGCTGCCAACAAATTCAGGTTATTTCAGCTCTAACTGTGCATCTACTCAATAACAGGCACAAAACTTGGCCTGGAGTTTCAAACATGACCAAGATCTAGGCCACAGATCTGAGGATCATAGAGTGGAGTAGACCCAGTCATGGTCAGGGAGTCAATTTCCCTCAGAATTGGTTAGCTTTGCTGTTTCATGGCCACAACCTGTTCCTTCCACCTCCTGCAACCTCCCTCCAGTGAGTCTCCAGGAATCCAGAGAAATAAGTTTCTACAAGCCCTTAAAAATATTCTGCCTCTCCTGTGAACTCAATGGACTGCTTGTTCTCCTTAGTACAGTCTGTGATTACGGAGTGCTCAGTACATACATTGCATAATTAAATGCAATTTCTGCCTCATGATTAAAATTGACAGGTGATTGATATTTAATGATACATCAACTTGACGTTTCATCAGAAGTCTGCATTACTTATATATCCAGTTTCATTAGAAAAATTATACCTTAATATGTACAACTGAGAAAGCCACATCAGGGACCCCTAGGAAATCACAATTGCCAAAGTCAGCTGTGATGTCTACCTAGCAATTGCTAAAGAGTATTTTAATAAAGCCAATTAAAAAAAACAACAACAACAACCCTTGTTGTTGTTGTTTAGTCACTCAACTTTGTCTGACTTGTTGTGATCCCGTGGACAGTAGCCCCCCAGCCTCCTCTATCCATGGAATATCCCAGGCAAGAATACTGGAGTGGGTTGCCATTTCCTACTCCAGGGCATTTTCCCAGATCAAAGATTGAACTCACGTCTCCTGTATTGACAGGCAGATTCTTTACCTCTGAGCCACCTGGAAAATCCACTGAAATATTAATCCTTAGATATTCCTTAGATAATCCTTAGATTAGAATTCAGAGGATTTACTCATTTACTTCAAGTTTTGACTTTTTTGCATATGTGTGAATTAGCCTAGTCCAGATGTTTCTTAATTAGTTTAAAAATAGAGCTTTATATTTTATTATATTCTTTACATTCTTTAATCCTAAAGCCATTCACATCCCAAATTTGCAAGGAATGTACCAATTGATACTATTCTATTTTCTGCATTAGCAAAGTTAGCTAGTGTTAATTCCAATTCAGTGTTCAAAGTACATCAAAGTTCAAAGTGCAAAAGGACAAGCTCTTGCAATAAAAATGGCACAAAGTTGATTCGTTGTACTATGGTTCCAATTTTTGTTTGGGGAAGGAAGATGAGACTCTACAGATGTTGCCCAAAGAAACCAAGGCAGGAGCTTCAGCTAGGTTGTAAATGATCAGAGCAGGTTTGGTGATCACTGGAGCGGGGATAATATACACTGCATTTGTTTACAGTCTAGTCAATGAGGATTCATAATATACTGGGTGTAACAAATCCTGCAACTAGCCAGCACGTTTCCTGTGAGGCAGCTACATGTTCAGCATATTACTTGGTGTAAAGGAGATATAACAAAAGCAGGGTACAAAGTGCTGTGTGTTACAGGTTGAATTGTTCCTCCCCACAGAAAAGTTAAAGTCCTGAACCCCAGCACCTATGAATATGACTTTATTTGGAAACTGGGTCTTTGTAGATACTATACAACTAAGATGGGACCATTAGGGTGAGCCCTAATCAATACGGCTGCTATCTTGATGAGAAGATGGAAATTCAGATTTAGACACAGACACACATGTGATGACAGAGGCAGAGATTAGGATGAGGAAGCTGCAAGCCAGGGAAGGAAAAAGATTGTCAACAGCCACCAGAAGCAAAGGAAGAATAAAGGAAGAATTCTCCCCTGAAGTTTTCAGAAGGAGAAGGGACCTACTGACACCTTGATTTTGGCCTTCTAGCTTCCCAAACTGTAAAATAATAAATGTTTGTTGCATCAAGGCAGCAAGATTATGGTGTTTTGTTACAGGAGCCCTAGGAACTAATACACGTCCTCTTCAAAACCCACCACGACACAGACCTTTGTTGGTCACCAGCTTTATGCTGAAAGTGAAAGTGTTAGTCTCTCAGTCGTGTCCTACTCTTGGTGACCCCATGGACTGTAGCCCGCCAGGCTCCTCTGTCCATGGGATTCTCCAGGCAAGAATGCTGGAGTGGGTTGCCATTTCCTCCTCCAGGGGGTCTTCCCTACCCAGGACCTTAACCCAGTTCTCCTGCATTGCAGGAAAATTCTTTACTGTCTGAGCCACCAGAGAAGCCAGCTTTGTACTAAACAATGGGTTATTTCCGAGGATGCAAAGATGAAAAATTGTGGCAGGTCTCTTGAAGAAGAGTGCATATTTTGTACAATTTGGACGCTTTGGCATAGCTGGGCATGATAGCAGATGGAAGCCCAGAAAAGGAAGTTTTGATTTCTTGCAGCATATACTTTCAAACAATAGCTGTATTGTGAGCCTCTTCCCAGGGCTACAGGATACTTTGCAAAGATGTAGATTTATAATGATAAAACCTAACCACAGACTGTTATGCAAACTGTAGTTTTCAGCTCCTATATTTATTAAGGAACCATTTCTGTAGGCTAGAAGATTAAATGTGGGAATTGTAAATCATTGCTTCTGTACATGTTATTTTCAAATCTCCTGTATGGCTCCAGCAGAGAGAAATCTGTGTACTTTACCGTGATCTGGTCCTGAGTTTGTATTTCTTCTTGGTAATTGTTCTTCAGTTTTGCAAGCAGCTTTGTGAAATTACATCTCTTTCTGTCAAATATGTGTGATGTTTGATTTCAGGAAAGCATTAGTGGTCACTGGTAAATTTGGGATATCTACATTGGCAATTGCATTAAAGGCAAAAGCGCCTCTTATTCTCTAAGGCTTTTATTTCATTCCAACTCTCAGCATTTTTAATATGGAAGAGAATTTTGAGGATAAATCAACAGTGGGAGGAATCCTGAGAGATTCGGGCACTATTAGGGGTATTGCTTTAAAATTATTGTTTGGATTCCTCTCTTTTTGAAACCTTAACAATGGTGTTTGACAAGTAAATTACAACGAATCAATCTTTTTACCATATTTTTTCACTATTCAGTATGAACATCTGCCCTGGGGTCTTGTAAACTAACCATAGACTTTTCTTAAGGAATATTACAAGAGAAGTTATCCAGCATTTCTCACCTCATTTGATGCAAATGCAATAAATTATGAGCTCTAGAAAAACTAAAAAGGATATGGAGTCAAACACTATAACTTTCAGTGAGCAAATTAAAATTTAATAATTAGAGTTATCATCTAACTCCTGGGTGTTGAACTCCTTCTTTCTCTATCATTCTCTTTCACAGAAACATACCTGGAGAAACTCAGATAAGGACTTTGATTTAGATATCTTCTTCCCCTCCTTTCCTTTCCTTAGGAAAAAATTTCAGGCCAAGAGTAATGACTTTTTCATGATTATACAAATAAGGGTATATGAGTATATATACTCCCATGTCTTCTGCATTGCAGGCAGATTCTTTACAGTCTGAGCCACCACAGAAGCCCTGACATGGGGCTTAGCAAAATGATAATCTAAGATCTCAGAACTTCTCTATCCCCAGTTTCAAAACCTTGTCCCGGGAGAGGTGCTTCTGTGATGGAAATTGTTATTCATCCTTGTCCTGTTTATGGCAAAGGAAAACTATGAACGCTGTACTTATTGAGAGATGAAAAGAACAAAAATTTCCTCTTCCCTTGAGACTTTGATGAATTTTACTAATAATGTTTTCATTCAAAACAACAACAAAAGCTCAGTTTTATCAGTGAAGAGCAGGCTTACATCACTTCTAGCAAAATAAAAGATAGTTGGTTTGTGATTTTTAATGTGCATGCCCCGCATCACCTGAAATTCTTAATCCCATTGAGTATGTAAGTGTGATTTTCCCTCCATTGCAGAAACAGCAGGTCCTTGCTCATTTCACTGGCTGTCATACCACTGGGCTCTGTCTACACTATGGATACACTGAAGCTCACAGATTTGGCATTTTGACAGAATCTTTGACCCCAAGTCTTAATGCTGCTCATTACCAGCTTGTTTTGTCTAGGTTTCTGTGAGCTGTACCTTGAGAGATGATTCTGTGAACAGCTGAAGCTGTTCTGAGCCTTGCAGTGAAATCTGGCCATGACCTGACATTGACCTCCCTGGGCTGGGATCCTGCCCTCAGGAATGTGATCATACAGAACATGTCAGCAGCCCACATCCCAGATGCCTATTAAACACCAGATGTAAGTTGATGAATAATTTTCACACTCCTGACTCAACTGTGTAATGACTCAGAATCTATGCTGCTATCTCTTCTAGGAGGCAGTGTTTGTAACTGTAATATCTGCGTGGTGAAATGTGCAAATTGTGCTTTCTGAGAGCCAATGGAATAGTCATTGTGTCTGTGAACTGGCTAAGTGAGATGGGTGACCATTTCCTTTGGGTGACCATTTAGAGTCATATTTTGCTCTTAAATGTGCTGCTGGAAGTTCAATACCTGTGATCTGTAGACCCAATCTACAGTCTCTTTTCTGGGCCTTTTCTCTGATCAGAATATTAATCTATCAAATAACTTCACAAAAGAAAGAACCTCTGAGAGGTGCCAGGGAGAAGTGAAGCAACAAGATGAGACACATTGTGCAGGAGAGTTGGAGTCAAGGCTGGAATCAGTCTACAGATTTAGGGACCAGAAGGTACAAATAAAATATGCAAATTGAGCAAAAGGTTACTCTGCAAGATCAAAAAGATGGCACATATATTTTATGATGATTAAGTAATCAAGGCAAATGGGCATCCCATTTATTTGATTCATTCAGAAAGTATTTTTTATGTTTCAAATAATTATAATTCATTCATTAATATTAGCAAAACAAACAATTCTTTATATTTTGTAAAGACTTTTTCTACTTAAGATCATGAAGGATGTTGTTCTGCAAATTTCTTTTAGTGTCCTTGTTAGGTTTTGGCATTGAGATTATGCTGGCCTCAAAAAATGATTTGGAAGTATTCCTTTCTCTTTTACTTTCTGATGGTTTGTATATGATTGATAGAGTTTCGTCTTCACATGCTTGATAGAACTTACAGGCAAAATTTATCTGAGCCTAGAGTTTATAGGAAATGTTTGCTAGGAAACTCAATTTTTAATAGACATACAACTATTTGGGTTTTCTGTTTATCTTGTCAGTTTTGGAAAGTTGTGTTTTTCAAGATCATTCAAAAAATATGTATGTCACTTATCAATCATGTGTTGAGT